>NC_090922.1:1163910281-1164213312 GCF_040938575.1 Ambystoma mexicanum
TTTCACGCAAAGAATTAGAATGCCAGGTTTGACTCACAGGCTTCTGTGATCCTTGTTCTGTGAATTGCCCAACGTCTACGACTTCAGGCACAACTTCTACTACTTCTGGCTTCTCAAAGACCTGCAATCTTCCACGCTGAAGGTATCTACGGTCCAGCCACTCAGTTATGGAGCCCCTCTCGCTCCTGAGACCTGCGACATTACTGCAGCTCCTCGCTTCGGTCTCCAGCACGGCTCCTGCCCAGCAATCACAGCAATGACACTCACATGGGGAAAGACAGCTTCCCTGCACATCTTCTGCTGTACAGCCTCAGCACTACAGAGTTTGCGAAACCAGGACCCTCTTAGAACAAGCAGGTGAAATCTACTGTATGCACATTCCGGCATCCCACTGGTTCTCCTACTTCTGCTTGATTTGCCAGCTTTGTGTCTTATTCCTTTCACCTCTGCTACTACAGTGCTCACTCCAGCTAGAGTTCCAGCACCTGAGGAGGCCTTTTATGGCTCCCAGGCTCCTTCAGGTGTGGGCTGTTAATTGCCTGACTACTGCCCCAGCATGCATCTCAAGACCGCTTCCTCATCCCAGTACTCATGGGATTATGGGACTTGAGGTCTGCAGCGTCAAAGTTAATTCGTTTAGGCATTTCTGTCCCTTCCCTGGCCACCTGGGAGGAGACCCTAGGCAGGGTTTCAGTGAGGGATCCCTAGGATTCTTCACATACGGCAGGCAGGAAGCAGTCACAAGAGCAGGGGAAAACGTGAAAAGAAAATAGACAAATTAAACATATGGAGTATTGTAGATGGTTGCCTGGTAGAGAACTTGGGCATAGAAGGGAGTGACAGAATGCTCCAGACATCCCCATTCCCAAGCGAGGCTGAGAGACAGCAAGGGAATAGAACCATGTAACCTCACATACACGTGTGCATGAAACTTTCAGTATGGTGCCAGATGCCCTGCTTAGTTTTATCTCCTCACTGATGATTGTTAAGGATAATTACTCCAAGCACCTAGTTACCCGAGCCCTAAGCAAAACTCATAATCAAATAATGGCAGTTAATAAACAGAGTAGTTTAGATACAGTGAATTGCCAATCAGTCCCTGTGGTCAAACACAAAAGGGGAACAACCTTTGAGGAGTTGAAAACGAATTCCAGCACCCCTCTCAGGGAAACATAATAATTATAATAATAATAATTATAATTAGGCATTTATATAGCGCTACGAACCCTCAGGTATCTGAGCGCTGCTTATTATTACCCACTGTCTGTGGTGCTCATTTATCGACCTTGGAAGGGTGAAAGGCTGAGTTTGGCCCCGCCGGGATTCAAACCTGCGTTAACAGGCTCTGCACGGATGTCAAAGCGAGCGCTCTACTCGCTGTGACACATGAGATGGCCTGAAAAAACACAGAGGGTGTGATAGTCTAGTAGGGCTACCTCTGCTTCCTTTCTACAAGGGGAGCCAGTAGAAGAAACACATAGGTTGTAAGAAGGCTTGTGGAGCCCTGTAAACATGCATACTGAGTAATAGAAGGAGGGCCTGGGAAGAAAACCAACACCTTCTTACCTTGAGGTTACTGGAGGACCAAATCCCATGACCTTCACCTGGAACACTAAGGAAGAGGACAGAGAAACTGGTACATTGCAGGAGGGCAATTAAAATATCAGTTAACTGACAAGGACCCGGACAAAAGGTGAAAAATATGTATTTCAATATGTACCCACAGGGACCATATGGGACTTAAAAAGTCCAGATCAGGAAAAATATATATGGTGAGAAACCAAACAACCAAAGGTATGAGGAGAGATCTAAATTAAACCTGAAGCCTGAGCATGGATAAAAAACCTGGTAATAACTCTGACCACTAAGATCTGGCAGAAGATCTGATGAGAATTCTAACTCAAGAGGTGTAACAGGAATCTAACCAACAAGATCCCTGGTGGAAGATCTAACTTAAATGCTGAAACCGAAGTCTGGGAGATAGAAATAAAATACCACCTTGACAAAACAATCTGTAAAACGGTGTGCATTCCCCTATAATGAGAGGTCCAAGGTAGAAGATCAAGAGTTATATATATTTTTACCACCAAATTATTACCACACATTTTGTACAGAATTCTTACACATTCCCCTTGTTAACCACACACAGCCCTCAAACCTAAACTCAGTATTTTTAATTTGTGTATGGTTATTAGATTTCAGTGCAGTGAATATTTGGCACCAAAATATACATGTGGGGAGTATTCTGCAATGAAATCAATAAGTAACAGATATTGTATGAGTTGCAAACAGAGACTAGAGTCAAAGGGAATGGACTGTGGAAGAAAATAAATGGAAAGTTCTTGGGAGTCCATAACCAGAGGTACCATGTAGAAGCCATCTTTGGGCATTTTATAGAAGGCTCAATGGGGCCTTTTTCTTCTTGAAATATGTTATTCTGATGGCTCCATTAACGCAATTCATACAGTCATAAACAGCACAGGGGATAAAAAAGGACAAATTAAGAACAGTTGAACAATTACATAAAAACATTGAAAATAAATACAATTTTAAAATATTAAAATCAGAAGATCCTTATATACCACATCAATTGAATCTGTACTGTAAGAGTAACATTAACATATTCAACCAAATTATATACAAACAGCAAATCCTCACAATTAATGCAAAAGGACATAGCTTCTTTACATGCTATGATGTAATTTCTTTGAAAAAACAGTATTAAATATTGCGTTTGCCAGTTTTGATAACAGGTACAAATCATCAGAAAGCTGAACATTTCACCCAACTAATATGTTTCTTAGAGGAAGTACATTCAAACAAATTAATGATAAAAATATCAAATTGATTGGTTTATTTATTTCTACAAATTTACCCTGGATGTGATGTATACACCTTGTAAATCAGCACATGCAGAGAGTGAAGGCAAGGATTGAATGTTTCAAACTTCTGACTCAAGCTTTTATAGAGTCCTTCCCGGCCCCAATTAACATGGAAGATAAAATACTCCCCTTCTTAAACCCTTTAAATTTCTCATTACTTAAAGACGCCTCCATCTATGAAAATGCAGCTGTTACATTGTAATTGGCAGGGAAGCCCATTCTAGTTTTAAATAATGAAGTAAAATATCTTGACTATGCCATTAACGCTGTGCTCTGTATCCCCAAATCGTTCCGTAATGCACTACGTGGGGTACCAGGTGGAAGTCCCATCAATTAGTGTAATAACTTATATTGTACCACCTCCAAAAGTTTACAATTAAAGAATCTGCACATTTTATTCACATGTAAAACCATTGAGGAGAACTTTCACTTATTGACTTCCAAGCATTTATCTAATCTTTTCCCACCATACAAAAACTAAAATATTAGAAGACCTTTAAGTCTGACAGTGGGCCTTACGGCTAGAGTCTTTACATTTTTGGCCCAGGAGCCATTTTTAGAATAAAGAAGTACAAGACAGCAATAAGAATCGACCACTGTTAGGCAGAATTACATCCAATACCCTTTGGGAACACTACACACAATTAAGACTACAGGTGTAAGCACAATCTCACCTTTGGTACAAGCCTGTACAAGCCCGTACTACACAGTTATGTGGTAGCAGTGGCTGAGCAGCCAGACTTATCTCAAGAGGGATGTGAGCAGTACAAGATGTAACACAAAGGACTTGCAATCACTTTTATTTACACATTGCGTTAGAAAAACAAGATAGGCTCCCTTGAAGTAGGAGCAAAATGGCACTTCATATATATATATATTCAGTGAAAAAAACTTTGTTAAAGGGACGTTATGGTTAAGTTGCGCTACTAAAAACCTATGAAATTCAGTGAAAAAACTTTGTTAAAGGGACGTTATGGTTCCAAGTAAAACCGAAAAACCCTTGAAATTCGCCAGTTATGGTAAGCTAAGCAACCATAACTCGCGCCACCACCGTGCACTGCTAAGACTAACACCCAGGACATCAAAGATGACATCACAAATTTTCATTGTGAAAAGAAGACATGCCAAAATCTCTTAGAAAGCCACAAACAGCCTTATTGCGCCTTGCTTTTTCCATTTGTGGACCAAATGAAGAAGAACAAAGCCACATTTGTCTCTGCGCAATCCGTGAAAATATCACTTGAGAATTAGGAAACATGTCCATAACCTTCCTCAGTCCTTCTTTCATAGCAAATTGCAAAAGAATTCCAGTCACATGCCCTAAACTGTTCCCTCCACAATGAATTACAATTATGTCTGGATGTTGCTCTGTCTACAAAGTAGCACAGAGAGGTAGCAAATCCAACCACTTCATTCCACGTACTCCATGCCAGTGTACTTCCACATGTGGGAATCCAAGATCTACAACTACTCCACAGCTTTCTGCATGCACCTTCAACCAATGTATCCATGAATCTCCTAAAATCCAAACAATCTGTTTTCTGAAACACACAGCCATAGCTATCTTGTGTTCTCTCAGCAAAAAGAGTATCTCAGAAAATCTCTCCTGGCACAACACACCCACCAAACTTTCCTGACCAATCCCTTTCAGTGCTTATTCTCATTTGCATGACTTCTGAACCCAAAAATCCCTGGATGTAACTCCCGATGTCCGGGAACTACCGCCATGTCCACGGACATATCGTAACATGAACCGCCCTTCTACCATTTCCACTACACTTTCTCTGCCATTCCCTCATTGGATGTACCTCAAAAATCACATGACCATGCACCAATCACATTCAAGACCTCTACATCTAACTGCATCATCATAGATCAGCACTGCAAATGTACTCTGAATCTCTCTGAGTACAAGTGTCATATCATTGGCAAGCAGCATCTACCCCAGATACTGTACAAGTCTTCAAGATTTCTACTTGCAGCTCCATGCATATCCATATGCATGAACACAAACTTCAGGTAAGCATATTTTCTGTATAGTAGATGACATAGCTCTCAACCATTTTTGTTTTACAGACGGGTGAAATCACCCGATTTTGTTTTTGGCGGGTGAGACGCCCATTGGAATGAATGGGCGTGCAGGAGGCTTGGCGGGTGAGTCTGCCCTTTACAAGGCGTGTGACACCCGCCAAAAGCGTGTGAGTTGAGAGCTATGGTAGATGAACACATTTTCAAACAGACTTTTACCTTGTAAAATCTGTAAAATGAATTTACTGTACTTTTTTCAATTTCCTAAAATCAACTATCACTTATACACCTTTATACTTTTTACTTTCTTTATACAAACACACTCAAATCATGTTAAACTAACTTTTTTTAAATGAAATATATAGACTACATATATTCAAACAAAATTGCATGCAAACACAATCTATGTTTAAACCTTTATAAAAATACTTATACAATTTCATATTTTTTGTTTTTATTTATTTATTTACTTAATTACTTTAAATTAGACATGACATTGAAGCGCTATTACCTAGAACAGTTTACTTACAGAAATAGTGGTATTCACTAATGTATTATACATTTCACAAGACATAGTAAAGATATTTTATTTTTGCTACAGTTAGTCATTGAATACTATTTGTTCATTAAGAACATATCATATGTACTGAACTGATGCAATGTATCTTATGTAAATAAATTAGTTTAATGGTTTTACAGAAGGCACTGAGGATTCAAATTAAAAAAATCAATATCTAAATTAAAAACAGTGCTATATACAAACAAAGTTACTAATTTGAAGCTTTTACAGTTGCAGTGAAGACCAGTTTCCTGAAAAGAAGCAGCCGAATTCGAAGAAGAAAGAAAAACTAAGAAGTTACCTGTTAATTTTAAAAAAAAAGTAAGTAAAATATCACCATAATATCTATATTATTAATCAAATATACTATAACATTAATACCAGCTATTTTGGTTTCTTAAAATAGAGATTTTGTACCATTTTGTCCAAAAATTTCCATGTCGTAAACAGCGATTTACAACCAGAATGGCCCACAAATTTCTATTTTTGGACACACTTATTAGCCAACTGAACCACTACAATTTTCATATTATAGAACAAACAACTGTTTAAATTGTATACATTAGATTTACTATTTGTACTTTTCCACACCACTAGCTTACTTTTTTTTATCATCTGTACCCCAGTTTAGTGACACATAAATTCAAGAATACCTATCCCTACTAGTTTTAGTTCCCAATGCACAATCACACACCATTACATACATCTTTATCATCTCACTCAAACACTCATGCACACAGCACACATACATTCCAGAACACCCCAACCCATATCTTCTTTATTTTTTTCAACAGACCCTAAAGAATGCCTACCAAAAGACAACTCAGTAGAAAGCAACGCAAAATTAGAGCAAATGAAAATAAAGGTGTCCAACATAAGCATCCATCTCTAGCAGAATTTGTAAAAAAATTTGAAACAAAACAGCTAATACAATCATTTAGTGAAACACAAGAAGTTTCAAGTACAACAACTTTGCTTCCTCTATCAAAATGTAAAACAAACCAAAAAACAATTAACAGAAAATCAGCTATCAGTACAGATAAAACTACTTCTTCAAATTTTAATATAGTGCAAAGTAAGCATACCAAGAAAAGTATTATAGCCAAAATATACCGTCACAAAGTCCTTCAAAATCTTATAAAAACAGGAGAGAAATCAGGTTCAAAGCTTAAAACCTATCGTAGGAAATTAATCTTAGAAGCATTGATGGACAGTGAAATTCTTCTCAAAAGAAATGTATTTATTTTACTGTTAAACAAAATGAAACCACTAACAAAACTAATCACTAAATTACAAAAAAGACTTCTCAATAAGCGAAATGTCAACAGAAAGAACTTCTTAAGTATCTGCGGAGGTGAATGGAATCACACTACGAGCACAGAACCATATTTTAATGAAGAAGCGTACAAACAAAAGCAAACGAATACAATTGCCATAAATAGCAGTGGTCGAGGTTATGAAAAAGTGAATAATACCATAATGGAACAAGAAGTACTCCTTTCAAAAATATGCCCTGAAAACCTAGAATTACCCCTCCATTCAACTGAATCAGAACGTCTAGTGTACAAATGGCCATGCACGTCAATGTGTAACATTCCCAAACAATGTTTCAAATCTTTACACCAATTCCTCAATAAATATGTAAAAAGCAAAGACAAAATCAAAATTAAATTATTACAAAATATAGATACCTGTCCAGTGTGCAAGTACACAGGACTACAAGGACATTCATTGGCCTGCATTACAGGACCTACTTGTAAAACCACTTTCCATGATATCAAAAGGATATCAACACATCATTCAACTATAAGAAATCTAGTCTATAAACTGTACTATGGTAAAAGTCCTGCTTTAGCACTAGCAAAGTTAAATAACATCCGTCTACATGGTACAGCAAAAGACCTACTTGAAGAAATTCACTATATCCAGAAAAAATATTTTGGAAGTGAAATCCATTTACAGAATGAAATAGCTTTAAACCAATTAAGCAACATTTCTACACATGGCAACCATTTGCTAAACACATACAAAAAAGAAATACTAAAATTTAAAAGTACATCAGCTGAAGTACCAAACCATGTATGTGTATGTTGCCGTAGAATTTTTTTATAAAAGTAACACAAAAACTGTGGACCTATCATACAAAATAGAAGACAATGAAGATTCTAAATGGTTTGAATTAGCTCTCTACCTTCTAGCAGAAAACAAATATGAAATAACTGAGCCCTTAATACTTTGCAGTTATTGCACTACAAAACTTGACAACAACCAAACTCCTTCACGTTCTATCACAAATAATTTGGAATTATACCCAGTACCAACACCTCTACAACAACTTAATTTATATGAGAGCATCATAATTCAAACAGTATACCCATTTCAAGCAATAATACGCCTTCAACCAAAAACAGCAAAATTACCTCCCTCTGAATTGGTAAAAGGCATTTGTGGAAAAGTAGTTTATTTACCATTAAATCTAAAAGAAAATGTGCATACTCTAGGAGTGCAACGTCCAATGCAGCAATCTTTAATTATATTAGTAAATGGAGTACCTACAAAAGACAAAAAAATATGGCAACAGCTGGTAGATTTATATAAAGTTAGACAAGCCTTCCAATATCTTAAAGAGAATAATGAATATTACAAAGAAATTAATATTGAAGAAAACTTGAAAGATACAACTGAAATAATTCAAGAAACACAAGAAGCTGGTCAGTTTGAGCTACTAGCTCCTGCTACAATATCAAATACTTTAGACCATTATACAATACATCCTTTGCACTGTAATGACACCGTACAAGATGTACTAGAAACTTACCAAATGCGTCAAACAAAAAGATCGCCAATCAGTATATGGGAAAAAAGTACAGAAGCACGTGCTTTTCCTCTACTCTTTCCTACTGGCAAAGGAGGAAGGTATGATGATAGACCTATTCAAATATCAGCTTCAGAATACCGCTCATTACGGATGTATTCTGAAGATCCCAGATTTAGACAAAATGTGGAATACATATTTCACCTACTCTTTGAAAGTGAACTAGCAACTTTATGTTACGGAGTTGCACACATATTAAAATCAGGATCACACTTTCAAAATATGACAGCTACACAATTATTAGAGAAAGTGCAACAAAAGGATGAGGTTTTACAATCAAATATTACAAATCTATTAGCAAATATGCGTGGTGCTAAAGAGTACTGGTTTCGACGTCATGGAGATGTACGTTGTATGATCAGAAACCTTGGCCCACCCACTTGGTTTGTTACATTAAGTTGTGCAGAATATGCATGGGAAGATTTACATGATTTCCTACGCATATCAAAAAAAAAAAAAACAAACATAGATATTCTAACACCTGGAGAACTTTGTTCTTTGGATCCTGTTAATGTTTCAAGATATTTTCACCATTGCTTCATTGCTATTCTACTTTTTATTTGTAATAAAACTGTTCCTCCCCTTGGAGAAGTGCAACACTTCTTTTGGAGAAAAGAATACCAAGCCAGAGGATCACCACATATCCACATGCTTTTGTGGATTAAAGATGCTCCTAAATTTGGTCAAGACAGTGATGCCACTGTTTTACAGTTTATTGAAAAATATGTCACTTGTGAAATTCCATCAGAAGCCACAAATAGTGGTCTTCGTGCACAAATTTTACAATTTCAAAGACACAAATGTGGAAAATATTGTTGTCACAAATACAAAAACAAAGGCAAATACTACACCAAATGCCGATTTGGTTTCCCTAGACCAGTTACAAATACAGGTCAAGTAAACAACCTCATGTCTTCAGTTAGACATACTGTTAAAGGAAAGTCACCAAAAAATACATATTACATAAAAAGAAAAGAAGAAGAAAAATATATCAATGATTATAATGCAATCAGTGCCCACTTATGGAATGCAAACATAGATGTGCAGTACATTGCAGACAATTCTACTGCAGTTGCACGATATGTCACAGCATACTTAACTAAAGCAGAAAAGACAGAGCTCCAAGACCTCTGTAATGACCTGTCATCAGATAAAACAGTATCTCAGAAATTATACAGCTTGGGCATAAAAATGCTCACCCATAGAGAAAGTGGATCTTATGAAGCAGCTGATCGTTTAACTGGTACTTCATTGTATGGTAAATCTGAAAATATAGTATGGCTAAGACTTGGTCCAGCTAAATCTAGAAAAAGAGTTCTAAAATCATATGAAGATATAGAAACAATAGCCAAACATGATCCCAACAGCCAAGACATTTTAAAAAACTATTTATTGGACACATACTACCCAAACAGAAGTAATACTTTGGAAAACATGTGTCTATACCAAATAATAGCCCAAAACTACACATACAAAAATAATATGAAACCCGATGAAACAAAAGGTAAATATAGAGTGACAGACTGTGAAGGCAGCTTAGTTAAACTCACTAAACCAAATTTAATTAATCATATCAAATTGTCATTGAAGACTCCTCAACATAAAGAAGTATATTACATGTCCCTGCTACAACTCTTAAAACCATGGAGAAAAGAAGAACAATTACTAGATAACTATGATTCATATGAGGATGCTTTTAAAGCAAATGAAAGCACTATAATTGATGTAAACTTTGCACAGTACAAAACAATGTTGCACAATGAACAGCAACATGAAGAAGAACTCCAAGCCCAACTAGATAAGGATACTACTGACAGTAGTCAACCTTCTGTAACAGGAAGCCAAGAACCACTGGGAGAACCACTAATAACAAATGAGGCAGAATTAGCTATGATAGAAGTAGAAAACACCATGTGTCAGTATGAAGATAAGGAAGACTTCACTATACTACAATCAAAACTAAACAATGAGCAAAGTAGCATTTTTCAAGAAGTAACAAAACAAATTGCACATGGTGTAAAACATGAAAATAAAGAATGTTCCTGCCATAATTATAAACCTATACTAATGTACATCAGTGGTGAAGCTGGTTCTGGCAAAACATTCCTAATCAAAATCATTAGTAAGTTCCTTCAACAATTGACAAACAACAAACTGTCAGCTGTTGTCACTGTCCCCACAGGTTTAGCTGCCTACAACATAGGTGGTGTTACATTACACCGATTACTACTATTACCAGTAGAACACCAGAACAAATTAGACTATTACAAACTTTCTGCAGAAGCTGCAATGGAATTACGCAGAGTATTGAAACAAATGAAAATGCTACTAATAGATGAAGTGAGCATGGTCTCCAACCTAATGTTAGCTTTGATTCACCTCGGATTACAAGAAGTACTCAAAACAGACTATGAAGAGCTCTTTGCAGGAAAACACATGATTGTTTTTGGAGATCTGCTTCAATTAACACCAGTAAAAGGTGAACCTATTTTTAAAACATTAGGGCACAAACTCTGCCGTAAAACTGTTGTCAGCATTGGAAATGTCAACCTTTGGCAACATTTTCAATACAGAGAATTAACAGAAAACATGCGCCAATCTGCAGGTGTAACTTATGCCAACATTTTAAAAAGTTTGAGAGTTGGTATACTTTCTGAAGAAGCAGAAGCAACATTCAAAACCCGGCACATTAATGCACTTTATGGCGATAATGCATGTGCTACAGATGTTATGGAACAATTAGCCCACAAAAATGTCAATTGTATGGCCTTAATGCCAACTCTTGCAAGCTGTTTCAAATTCAATGAAATCATGCTAAGTAAAGAAATGCAACCAATAATGGAAATTAGCGCCACAGACAAACTAGATGTACATGGTATGACACTACCCATGTGTGACCAAGCCACAACAAGACTAAATAATTTAGAAAAATCAATCTCAAACACAGCAGGCTTAGAAAAGATGTTAAAATTATCCTTAAATTGCAGAGTAATGCTTAAACGTAACCTTGACGTGGACCAAAGACTAGTTAATGGAGCACTGGGTACAGTTGTTGGCTTTCAAACATACCCACGTGACAACAAAATTCAGTTTGTCAATATACTCTTTGACAAACATTCAGAAGTAAAACGGATAGGACGCTCAACAGCTATATTCCTTCACTTCAAAGATATGTATGTACGCAGAGAACAATTTTGTATAACTCTTGCATATGCAGTCACAATTCATAAATCAGAAGGTCTTACCCTAGACAAAGCAATGATAGATATTGGTAACACAGTCTTTAAAGAAGGCATGAGCTACGTAGCGCTATCACGCTATCACGCTTACGTACACTTGACGGTCTATTTCTAATCAACTTTGATGCAAGTAAAGTAAACGCTGATATTCCTTGCATTTTAGAATATAATAGACTTTGCTCACTATACACCCCCCATCTAAACACATATTCTGTTCCATAAAACCTAAAACGTTGTAAAAGAAAACTAAATCATACAAAAATGCAACAGGACGTCACTGCAAATCCTCCAAAAAGAGTAAAAGAAACTAATACTTCATCAAGTACCACAAACAAAAAAGAATCAATTAGAGAAAGTAAACCAGGTACTTCTTTAAAGAAGGAAGACAAACTCCAAAAAAAAGCAGTTAGATACAGAACTACCTGGACCATTTAAATTCTCAAATATAGTTGGTGTAAGTTGCTATGCAAATGTAGCAATGAATATTCTATTTCAATTACCACCAATTGTTGACAACATTTACTCACACAGTACAGACCCATTGTGTTTGCAAATGTTAGTACTTCACAGAAATGCAGCAAACAATCCTGACAACACAGTGTTTTTGGAATAAGACGACAATTGGACTACTGTGCTGGAATGGTGAAATTCACTATAAACTCACAGGAAGATCCACAAGAATTTCTACTTACTAAAAGTACTGGAAAACAAAAACATACCTATAAATGAAATCTTTCAGATTTCATACATGTGGAAACATACATGCACTCTCTGCAACAATGTGACACAAGAAGAAATCCCCAATGAACGCTTCATATATATATCAATACCAAATTGTGAATCCATTCCATTTCAGCAACTTGTACAAAATGCAAACCATGGTAGATTATGCTCTACCTGCAATTCAGATAATCGCTCCACGTTAGTAATACAAACACATAGTAAATACGTAATACTAATGCTTCTATGTTACAATGCAGATGGTACCAAAAACAACTGCAAGCTGACTGGATTCACACATGGTCAAATATCACTTGGTAAGAAAACCTTCACAACAGTAGGTATAATCTACCACGCAGGAGCCACAACCAATTCAGGGCACTACACTGCATACATAAAAAAGAAATGTGGATGGTTTGAATGTAATGATAGTACCATTACTCTAAAGCAGAGATTACCAACAAATCTTACAAACGCTTATTTGATGTTCTTAAAACCAAAATTTGATAAATAAACTGTATTAAACCTTTAAGTAAATTTGTGTTACAAAAATATAAACTGTTAGAATACTCCAAAAGCTATCTAACTGCTCAAAGATTCTACAACAACTAATCAGATAAATGAATACCACTAAATTAGACCAAAAAATACACAGTTAGAATACGCCAATTGGTATCTAACTGTCCCAAAATTATAAATTTGTGTTAAAATAATATAAACTGTTAGAATACTCCAAAAGCTATCTAACAGCTCAAAGATTCTACAACAACTAATCAGATAAATGAATACCACTAAATTAGGCCAAACAATACACAGTTAGAATATGCCAATTGGTATCTAACTGCTCCAAAATTTTATAATATCAAAACAAATGAAGAATCTGTTACTGCTCCAAAAAAAATACAACAAAGCAAAGTATAAAGCATTCGCCAGAAACAACAAGTGAACACTGAAAACAAACAAACAAATAAACTGTAGCATAACAGAAAAAGGTTTTTTTTTTTTTTAATCCAACATGGATTTTTTTTTCTCCCACAGACCCAATGATTTTAGCAACAAATACAGAAACTGAGCAAATTGCACAGTACTATGATTTGTACTCTACTAAATATGAGGGTCGAACAAAAAATAAAAGTATATTGCTTATACAATGTAATAAGTCATTACAAAATACTAATACTAACATGCTATTTTCTTTTATCACAGAAATGAAGAAGAAAAACATGGACTCCCATTACTAGACCAAACAGTAAGTATACAATAATAAAGACAACCATAGCAGCATATCACATAGTATCTAATACCTTTGTTCCTTATACATTTGTTTTTCACCCAAAGTTATAAGCAAATATGAATGTGATATGCTGCGGTGGTTGTTGCCAGGGCATAGAGTCTTGGGTGCATGGCCAAATGTGCATGGCCATGCACCCAAGACTCTATGTCCTGGCAACATCCACCGCAGCATATCACATCCATAGAGTCAAACATTTCAACTATTATCTATAGGAAACTTTTAATGTCCGCGAACAATGTGAGTGTTCTTAGAACACTTTGAACTTGCCAGCGAACAATACGGACACCGTTTTCAGGACACCCCCTACGAACATTTCAGAACAACGCGATAGTTCTTACAACACTTTCAACTTAACAACGAACAATACGGACAGCGTCCTAAGGACACCCCCTACGAACATTCCAGGACACCGGGAGTGTTCTTAGAAGCGTCTTCAGAACACCACCATCTTGTTTATTTGCGAACATTTCAGGACACCGCGAGTGTTCTTAGGACACATTCAACTTGACAAAGAACAATACGGACAGCGTCCTCAGGACACCCCCTACGAACACTCCCCGGACACCGGGAGTGTTCTTAGAAGCGTCTTCAGAACACCCCCATTTTGTTTATTTGCGAACATTTCAGGTCACCGCAAGTGTTCTTAGGACACATTCAACTTGACAGAGAACAATACGAACAGCGTCCTCAGGACACCCCCTACGAACACTCCCCGGACACCGCGAGTGTTCTTAGAAGCCTCTTCAGAACACCACCATCTTGTTTATTTACGAACATTTCAGTACACCGCGAGTGTTCTTAGGACACATTCAACTTGACAGAGAACAATACGGACAGCATCCTCAGGACACCCCTACGAACACTCCCCGGACACCGCAAGTGTTCTTAGAAGCGTCTTCAGAACACCCCCATTTTGTTTATTTGTGAACATTTCAGGACACCGCGTTTGTTTTTAGGACACATTCAACTTGACAAAGAACAATACGGACAGCGTCCTCAGGACACCCCCTACGAACACTCCCCGGACACCGCGAGTGTTCTTAGAAGCGTCTTCAGAACACCCCCATTTTGTTTATTTGTGAACATTTCAGGACACCGCGTTTGTTTTTAGGACACATTCAACTTGACAGAGAACAATACGGACAGCGTCCTCAGGACACCACCTACGAACACTCCCCGGACACCGCGAGTATTCTTAGAACAGTTTCACTTTGCTTGCGAACAAAATGGACACATATTGACTCCTTAGAACACCCCCTAGTCAGTTTATTTAGAACATTTCAGAACACCCGTGATGGCCGCAAACAAATTGAACCGAAAAAGAACATCTAACACATAAAAAACACAACTTTCATCCTATCTCATACACTCCCACCCTCCGCAAACACTCCTACACACCAACACACTCTACAAAATACACATTTTGAACAAAGTTTCACCGCGCTGTCCGGGGACGTCCGCGAATCCAATATGGCGGGCACTACCGAAAAATCTGATGCGCTTCACGCTCCACGCCGTCCAATCAGCGAACACTTTGCATGTCCGCGAACATCACGCAAGACGATTGGCCATTCAGGACACTTTCCGCGGAGCGAACAGGGAAGTGTATCCGCAAACCGAACACAGATATCACTAATATTTTTTTACCTACTTTTTGGTTATTTTAAAAAAAACTACTGGACGGATTTTCACCAAATTTGCAAAAGCACGCTTTTGGGACCAAGCCGCTGCTCCTGGTCCAAATTTGGTGGAAATCTGTCCAGCGGTTTGGGCTGTATGCGCGAGCAAAAATATTTTCCCTTTCACTGTATGGAGAGTGAGTATAATGTATACAAATATGAGCATATAGAGGGAAGGTAGAGTAATAAAAATAAAACTATGAGAAAGTGCTGATAACCATAATGATTATCTTCATGCACAGAAAGGATTGCTCTCTTTCAAGCCTGTATCTTCCGCTATGTACATGTTTCATATGATGTGACAGGACCCTATGTCTACAAATATAGTACCTTTTCAATTTTTACTTCCTGACTGTTACTGAAGAAAACTATGTGGCTTTGATATGTCAGTAAAGGATAAAAAGGGAGAGCCAGCCATGTGATGTCATCAGTTATGTCATCAATGACATTTGTGACGTCATCTTTGATGTCCTGGGTGTTAGTGTTAGCAGTGCACGGTGGCGCGAGTTATGGTTGCTTATGTTACCATAACTGGCGAATTTCAGGAGTTTTTCGGTTTTACTTTGAGCCATAACGTCCCTTTAACAAAGTTTTTTTAATATCACGCAAACAATATACAAACATGGCGTGCAAAAACCAACTTCTACAGATGGCTTTACACAGAATGTTGCAAAGTAAGAATTTATGCTTGTTCACAGTGAAGGTCAGCTGCTTCCACAACTTTTACAGATGGCTTTACACAGAATGTTGCAAAGTAAGAATTTATGCTTGTTCACAGTGAAGGTCAGCTGCTTCCATTTTTTTCTTGGGCCCCAGAGAGGCTCACGAAGCGGACTATAAGGTTGTATTGTGTTTTGACCTTGACAGACAGAGATTGTGATGAAAGACTTCTCTTGAAGGAGTGTTGCTAAAACGTAAGAGAAGATAAAGATGACATTTCTGAAACAAAACCACTTTTACATATTATATCACTATACGAAAGATCGTTGGCACACGTGGAGTCGTATTTTGGGACTGCACCACTCGTAGACAATGAAAATTGCAATTGTACTGTAAGTAACCCTTTAGATTACTTTATACCAAATATAATTACAATAGCGTAGCATTAAAGACCGCTCAAGTTGAACTTGTTCGTTCAAAGTGGCTTAATGTTTTCTACCGCGCACTATCACTGCCGAATTGATCTCCTGCCGTTTAGAGGGCTTTGAAAAAGGCAGACGACAGAGGGTGGGTTAATAGAAATAATTTAACCAGTCTATAGGCGGTCAAGCGCTCTACTCGCTGTGCCATTTCACTGTAGCCTGTCAAGTGGCACAGCGAGTACAGCGCTCGCTTTGACATCCGTGCACAGCTTGCTAACGCAAGTTTGAATCCCGGCAAGGTGAAACTCAGCCTTTCATCCTTCCGTGGTCGATAAATGAGCACCACACACCGTGGTTAATAATAAGCACTGCTTACATACCTCACGGTTCTTAGCGCTATATGAATGGGAAAATATTATTATTTTATTATTAACATACTCTGTTGCACTATCTTCGATAGCAAATAGTTTCACGCCCTAATAAATAAAATGATGATTTTTAATGAAGATCGGCTGGTGAGACTAATTTCTGTTTTTTAAAACAGGTACGTGGCCCCATTTTGTCTATGTCACGATTTACAGACTCCAGCGGATGGGGTCTTCAACTGCCAGGTGCAAGTCCAAATATGCAACTTCATGACCCTCACCATTTTATGGGACATTCGCCAAGGACCAATATGCCCTTACGCAGTACTAGCGGCTACAAACAACATACCAACCAATAGGGTGGTCTAATGGCTCGTTGTTGGAGCAACCTTCCGATTATCAGAGCGACCATTTACTGCTTTTATCATAAACCAACAGCCTATCTACCGCAAAGGAACAACGCGTGGCTCCAAATAAACTTTTGCTGATCGACAGCAGAGACAATAGCAAATTGCTGAATATTCACTAAACATTTAATGTGAAATAAATGTACTTTACAACATTTACAATCTTGCTGTTTACTTTTAAACCACAGTTTCATATTCCGAATTGTGGCGCACTGAGTTGTAAGCTGATCTAACACTCTCTATACCGCAAAGGAACATCGCGTGTCTCAACATGAACTTTTGCGGATCGACAACAAAGACAAATGCAAATTGCTGAATATTCTCTAAACATTTGATGTCAAATAAATGTACTTTACAACATTTACAATCTTGCTCTTTGCTTTTAAATCACAGTTTCATATTCCGAATTGTGGCGCGCTGTGTTGTGACATATTGTGTGTTGTCTTCCGGGTTCTGTGTAAAGTCGCGTAGTACTGGAGACGACTGGGCGCGTTTCATTACGCACCCTGTAACGTCACGGAGAAAGGCGGGGAATATGAATGCTTTGATAATATCAGGCTTAGGGGCGGAAGATATGATTTAGTGTCGCAAAAGCAAGTCAGCCAGGTCAATAGCGCCAGTCATAGGATTATCACATAATATCGGCGCACACCAGCCGGATTTATCGTTTCTTTAGTGGACAAAAAGTCAGTTGACGCCCCTAGGAAATTGTACTATTAGCGAACAAAAGGAGTGCTCTTAAACACTTTCACCCTGACAACGAGCAATACAAACAACGTTCTCAGAACACCCCCATTTTGTGTAATTGCAACCATTTCGGGACACTGCGAGTGTTCTTAGAACACATTCAACTAGACAGATTACAATACGGACAGCGTCCTGAGGACACCCCCAGTTTGTGTATTTACGAACAATTAAGTACACCGCGAGTGTTCATAGCTCATTTTTACCTTCCTTGCGAACAAAAATGACACATACTCCGTCCTCTAAACACCCCACCATTTAGTTTATTTACAAAATGTCAGAACAGCCGTGTTCTCTGCGGACAAATCGAACGCAGCAAAAAGGTCTAGCACATAAAAAAACAAAACATTGAACCTATCTCATACTCCCCCACCCTCCCCAAACACTCTTACACACCAACTGTGGCACTAAATACAATTTTTTATCCACGTTTCACTGCGCTGTACGCGGTCGACTGTGAATACAAGATGGCGGGCGCCACAGAAAATCTGACGCGCTCCACGCCCCTCGCCGTCCAATCAGCGAACACGTCGCATTTCCGCGGACATGACGCAACCCCATGGGCCAATCGGGGTGCTGTCCGCGGAGCGAACAGGGAAGTCCGTCCGCGAAGCGAACGCAGATATCACTAATTTTTTTGCCTTACATTTTGGTCATTTTTAAAAAAAACTACTGGACAGATTTACACCAAATTTACAAAAGCACGCTTTTGGGACCAGGCCGCCGCTCCTGCCGCAAATTTGGTGTAAATCCGTCCAGCGGTTCGGGCTGTAGCCGTGCGCAAAGTTTTTTCCCATTCAGTCTATGGGGAAAAAAAAGTTTTGGGACCCCCCTATAACTTTCCCCCCCTGGACGAATCCTCACCAAACTTTGCAAACTTTGCAAAAAAAATTCAGAGTGACCCAACTACTTTTTTTGCAAAGTTTGGTGAGGATCCGTCCAGGGAGAGCGAAGTTATAAGCCGCCCAAAAAGTGCTTTTCCTATGGAAACAGCAACTTAACCATAAAAAGTGCTCTTCCTATGGAAACAGCAACTTAACCATAACTACATGGCCACTACCGTGGCCATGTAATATATATATATATATGTATAGGTTCAATATTTTGAGTGATATACCACTCATATCACACCCCTTCTCAAATACCCCAGGTCACGAAGGACCAGGAATCAGGCTGGTTGTTAAAGGTAATATTTATTTATTTATTTAAAATTCAAATCAAACATATACTTTTAATAGGGAGCAGCAATAACCAATGTGGTGACAATAATAGATAGGAAGGTATGTAATGCACTGAAATTCACTCTTTAGCAACACCGAAGGAAAACACCGGAGAAATGAACACTTTTGGCTTGTTTGGAAAGATAGCACTTCAGTTAAGATCTCCCCCTGCAATATTCTTCAACGCACAAATAAACAATTTTAACTAGATATAAGGAAGCAGCAGGTGATCAGGAATAAAAAAACAGATTTGAAAATGTACACTTTAAAATGACATTCAGAAATGGCTTGGGTAAAACAATGAATGTGTGCAAAAATCCTTAAATCAGTACAAATCTCTAGGGGAGCAACATTGGAAAGATATTAACAATCATGAGCTATAGTTTCAGCAAAAGTAAACACTTTGAATCTGAATGGAAGTTTGAAAATAATTTAGAATAAAAATCACACATGTAAAACTTTGCAAAAATGTGGATTCCCGCCTAAAATTAACCAAACATTTTTTAAGAAAAATGGGTGAAATACACTGATTTGGATTGGGATGTAGCTATAGGTCTTAGGTATAATCCAGAGTTAAAATGAAGTCTCCAGCTATTAAATTGAGGAAGATATGCAAAGTTGAACGAGGCGTTTTTAGAAAAATCAGGTAGTGAAAACAGAAAAGAAAATCGCTTTGCACAAGAAAATATTTGCAATAATTTTACTCTATGCTAGATCAATTCAGCCAGAATACCCTACCAGGGGGGGCACAGTAAGCTCTAGAGTTGATTCATGACTTCAACACCAGATCCCCAGTGTCCGCCCCGGTAGAACCAGTCGGATCACTCGAAGTAGGATTGATAGTTTAAGATTTACACAAGATAAAAATGACTAAAAAATGGCGCTTAGCAAGATAAATGAAAGGCAGGATTGCAATAAGGATTCTGACACTGTTACAAGTTGTTAAGATAAGGGTGGGATGGTTTAGAGATTGGGATGAGACAAGGCAAGGTATGCTTTGGTTTTCTATGATTCCTATTAATACTTACAGTCCACTTTAATTTAGGATTTTGGACCGTCAAGGATTCTGGTCATCACACGGATCGGTTCTAACCAAGGACAGCTGGGCAAATCGGGCGGGACAGGATCATCTAGGCCGTTCTGGTCACCGGACTGCACTAGACTGGCCTTTCTGGTTACTAGAGATTGGAGATCAGTGGGATGGTGAGTTTGCAGGCATGCATCTAGCAGTAGCAAGCCAGGTTGGATCAGGATGCTTCGTTTGGGTTTTTGAGATTTTTAGAATGTGAGACCTAGCTGAAAAAGGGGTCCAGCAATGCATAGGCCTTGTCTTTGCAATCAAATCTGGAATCAGGATCACGCAGGATGAAGAAATCAGGAACAGGACGCCAGGCAGGAAATCAGCAAGAAAGTCAGGAATCAGTGTCTTGTGTGTTGTCAGGTTCCCTTATTTATCATGCCAAATGACATCACTACAGTATATTGCAGGGGCAGGCTTACTACCCACACCCATAATGCTAGGATTGGGCAAGAGCATAGTTTCTGCCTTGCTATTTGCTGATTGGATAACAGAAAAGGATGTCATGTTTATGGGATGATTGTTACAATGATTGGAAACCTCCCCTAGCCACTGGAACCAAAATCTAACTTTACCACAAATACATATTTATACAGTTATAACCTCTGGAAAAATCTGATACACAGGTTACATATTTTGTGGGTCATATTTTGATCCAGACCCCAAGTCTGTGGGACCTGGTTTTGCCTTTCTGCTACATTTTGGCAATTTTAACCATGAAAGATTTGGCCTAAAATTTCCCAACTTTGTACACAGATGTGCATTTACCCCTGAAATGTGTGTACAAAATATTATGTGTGCAATATCAATACTTTACCCACAATCTGTCATTCTTTACAACTTCTGTTCCTTATGCAGTAATGAGTTCTACCAAGTTTCAAAGAAAAAGCATAAAATTAGGTTTAAAACTACAAACTCTTCATATTTTTCCTCATTCTTGCTGCAAAGTTAAATGTCTTTAAAGTTCAGTTACAAAATAGGCTTTTTAAAACCAGCAGGAAGTCTATTGTCACTTAATCAGTTTTTTTTTCCCTCAACTCCAAGCAAATGTCAATTCCTTTCAAGCAGGATGAGGGGCCTCTCTTTTGATTGAAGTTTACTGCCGCTCACACTTGACAGGTGAGAGTCTCAGCCTGCTATTGTCTCAGCCTGGAGCAAAGACGAATGTCTGATGATGACTTGGGAAGTCCCTTTGTCCTGGTTCATTGAAAACCTCCAAGCAAGCAATTAGCCTTTCCTGTGCCAGCAGTTCATGAGGTGTCACCCCTTCTCAGGACTAGCAACTGGCATAGCAAGTTTTTTTTTTTTAATGTAGTTTGCCAACTCAGCCTGGGTTTTAGCTTTTATTTTCTCCATTTAAATCTTAACTTTAAACCTATAGAATTAAAACAGTTTATAGGTGTATTTTTAACAGTAACACATCCTTTTACATTTCTAAGCAATCAAGCCTTCACACAACAATGTACTTTAAAGAGGCGATTTTCCTCCTTCAGTCAGGAAAAGGCACATTTTACTCTTTCTTTAAATTCGGTTTTCATCTCCAGCAAATATACACTTTGTGCAGCTATAGTTCTTTTCTTGAGTGTTGGAATTGTTTTTCAGCATGGATACAGTTGCAGGCATCTATTTAGAGTCTTTCTCTGGACAGCTGATTTGTGATACTGTTGCAAAGAAATAGCTGTGTTTCCCCTGTAAAATGAAATCAAAGCCCCTGGTTGATTTTTCAAGGCACATTGGACAGGAGCTGTCATTCAAATGAGGCCCGGGTCCTCTGAGAAACAATGAATGATCCTGGCCATTGGAGGGCCTTTTTAATCGCAGTGGTTTATGAGAAATGGATGGATTTAGCGCCAAACAGCACTTTTACAGTTGAGAAAATGTCATTTTTAAAGAGGCGTTTTGGGTTTTCAGCAAAATAATGCTGCCTCTTTCACTTCACTCCATGTTCAATGTTGCAGAGCACACTGGCACATTCCTGCAGTGAGTACTCTGTTCCACCCCACCTGAAATGTGTGTGGCAGGGGGTGCAGCCATTTTCTGGTTGTTATAAAATGCAGTTTAAAGATCTCGGTGCGCACTGGAGTCAGCGCACCCATTTTGTGTTTCTTGCACCAATGCAGTAAAGTGAGGTAGCATAGCACAGCTGAGTGGGTCAAAATAACCCACAGGTAGAAAGACAAAGGTTACAAGAATCAAAACACAGTTACTTTCATAGGCAGGGCAGATAGTTTCAGTTCACTACAAGAGGCAATTCAATTCAATAGGCCTTGGCCAAAGTCAATGGTTCAATGTCTTGGATAGGATAGCACAGTTCTGATAGTAAATGGTTAAGTCTTTGCCAATGTTCTCGGAAGTAGTTTGCAAGGAAAAGAGTTATATGTCAGATGAGGAGCGAACAAGACTCAAAAGTTGGGAAAGTTTCACTAACTTTCACCGCGGCACAAACGATTTCCATACCGTGTTTGCACAGTACCTTTTGATGAAGAAATGCTTTAGCTGAGGCAGTTGTTCCTGGCAGTTCCTGCAGATCTCGGTGTTCCTGAGCTTCAGTGATGGGGACAAGAAGGAGGATGTCGTGAGGTTCCTGCACTGCCCAGGCAAGAAGCCACAAGCTTGGCTTAAATGTCAGTTTTAAGGTGTGAGTGTCTTTAAGTGCACAAACTGGAATCCTTCTCACTGGCTATCCGGTTTTCAACAGCACTCTGAAGAAAATTCGACCAGTATGGAGATGGTGTCCAGGTGGCTTGCAAGTTGGCTGTTCCCACCAGCTAAAGGGAAAAAGTCGTCCTTGAAGGGACTTCTCTGTCGAGGGAGTTTCAGGCACTTCGGACCTGCAGCAGGGCTTCACCGGGCAAACCAATGGTCCAAGAGTTGCGGCAGTTGTCTTCCTTCAGTTTCTCTTTGGTTCTTTCCTTCCAGCGGTCGACTCTGCCTTCCAAGTCCCAGAGACCTGATTTTCAACTGTTTTCTCAATTTAATTCCACCCTAGCTGTCACTCACCCAGCAGGGTGGCTGTCCTTGCCGGAGAGTCAGATAGCCAATCACGCAATAGTGCATTCAGGTCTCCTAGGAGACTAAGCACAGGGAGTTTCGGGCACCTTCCTCACATGCTGCCCAACCCAGACACTCAGGAGCCAGAGGAGGGCTTCAGCACTGTAGCCCGCCAAAGGATATCGAGCAAAGGGACCAAACTTGGTTTGGCACGCAGAGACAAACACTAGAAGGAACTTTCCTAAAAGAAACAGCAAAAAAAGATGACCAGAGTCAGTTTTGCAGAGAGGTCTTGGACGCCATATTGGAAAACATGGCTGACCCGATTTTTAGATACCGGTCCTCGCGGTCAGGAAAAATCATGCTAGTTTGTTCTAAGGCCACTGCCATCAGCCATTTCAAGAGGAAAGGGTAGCATTTGACTGCTACATGAGTGTTTAGACCCAGGGGGTGCTAGGCAACCTCTCCATCACTCTATAGGAAGATAGTGTGTGCTGGGTCTATGAATTTAAAGAAACTAGTAAAGTCAATTTAACTTTACATTCACTGGGAGACCGTAGTCAGTCCTAGAGAAGGTATTTAAACCTTGGGAAGACTGAAAGACATCCCTGTGCCACTGCACTGAGGGTGCTGTGTGCCACACAAGAAAAAGATGATGCCTATGGAGTTGTCTAAAACCCCATATCCAAAGAACAACCCATCAAAATACATGAACGAGTGGGAAAAAAAGGCTCACACTTTTTCCAGGTGAAAATTAAGATCATAGAAATCCAGCAAAGTTGGTGGGGGTCTCAGGTAAGGGACATTAGCACATTTATGAGAATTCTCCATAACAACCACCTAAATTATTTCTCCATTTAGAGACCACATGTGTAGTTTCCCTGAGTTCTCCAAGCCCATTATCTTATTCTTATTTTTATTTAATTACAAACGGTGTCTTTCCAAGTATTAGTTAGAATAGCTCAGCCCTTGTTCAAGCCCTCCTATTGTTAGATCTAGGATAACTGTGTCATCTACATAGAAGGTGTATTCTTCAACATTGTCAGAAGCAATTTCCTTCCTTACATACTGTGGTTTTATGATTATTGTTTTTTCTTTATTGAGTTTTTATAAGGAGCACTGTGCATCAACGTGTATTTCTAGGCATGTATTTTGATCCTCACAGCCACCGGGAGACAATGGAGAGATTTAAGGGCTGGAGAGGTGTGGTGCCTTAGTTTGATGCCAAGGATAAGTCTTGCAGTCCTGTTCTCAATTAGTTGAAGGGAGCAAAGAGTGGAGAGAGGAAGATTGAGCAAGAGGCTCTTGCAGTTGTCCAACCTAGAGAGAACCAGAGCTCTGGAGACATTGAGTTTCTGGGTGAAGGTAGGGAAGGGGAGAATGCATCCAAGGAGATGAAGCTGAAAGTAGGATATGAATAAGATAAATAATAGCAGTGCTAGTGAGCAACACTGCTTGTCCCTATATTGGATGGAAAAAATGTCATAATATCGCCCACCCATGAATATCTCACCACTGCCACATTGGTTGCATAACTCATTTGGACTAACTTTAAGAGTCCATGTGACAACCCAATGGCATGAAGTTCACACCAAAAGATGTTCCTGTTGATTGAATTGAATTCTTTTTCTAAAACATGAAATGCTGTAAATAAACTCTCTCCTCTAACCCTGCATTATTTCTCAATGATGATACTCAGGGTGGGGCAGTCGTCCACAGTGTAAAATCCTTGTCTGAAGCCTATTTGAATAGGCTTCACAATATTGCTTCTGAAGGTCCACTCCTCCAATCTGGCAAGTAATCATTCTGATTTGTCCAGCATGGAAATTGGTCTATAGTAATGGGGATCATCCAAATATCCTTTTTCAAACAGTGCCACAATTAAGTTGTGCTTCCAAGTGGTAGGTACTGTGTCAGACTTAATGACTGCTTCAAATAGAGTTCCCGGTATCGGCAGCCATCATGGTGGACACCAGATAAAAACATCTCGTTTGAGGCCATCAAAGCCAGCTGCTTTCCCCATTTTAACAGATGTGTTGTCTCTAGCAATTTCATCCTGAGACAGTTTAATATCACTGCCTGCAAAGGTTGTTAGGGGAGAATCCCCAGAACCAGTGGGTCATATAAACTGGCATGAAGGGGGGTCGTCCACCTCTATTGCAAGATTGTGCCTTCCAATGTCCCTCCTTCTCTTCCCATCCTTTTGCCACTCATTTCCAAAATTAGTTTGCATCATTTGAAGATGCTCCTCTATCTCGAAGGTCCTATTGTTTCATTATATGTGCACCTTCTTTTACTTTTAACACGTTTTTATACCTGCTTTTCACCGTTAGGGCTCTGCTCCTTATGGCAATATTCAATTCCCTTATTGCTTCCCTTGCACTCTACATCGAACCATGGAGCATGTATGTATATCCCTATGCATGTTATTGCAAATACTTGACACCAATGACTCATACTAAATTATATAATCTTTCAGTGCTTTATAATTGTGTAACATTAGGCTTGCTGCAGTAATTTCATTACAATAAATTTGAGGATCCCCATCATATCACCATTTTTTGGCTCGGTGACTGATCGTTGTAAATGTACAGATAACTTGAGGGGGAAATAGTCACTCTCTATACGGTCTGAAAAATGAAGATGTAAAATCCTTGTCAAGAAGAAACAATCAACTATAGCATAACGAATGATTGAGGAGTAATCCCCTTTCCTAAATGTGAGCCGTGGCAGTAAATCACCTGTCCACCTTCCGTTCAATTCCACAATGCCAAATTCACTAATTAGATTATGAAGAAGCTTTCCTCTTTGATCTGATTTTATGAATGAGGGATTCATTGGAGGGAGGCCACCGACGTCTTCCAATATGCTCTGTCCTTTACATAACATGGGCAATGATCATATATTAACATTAAGATCTCCCACAATCAACACTTCATAATTTTCACCCAAAGCACATACATCTAACTTTATTTTCTTCAAAACATTCGATTCTGAGCAGCAGTTTTTGGGAAGCTTTATATATTAAAAATGAATAACTCTTTTTGTCTATCAATAACAAAGAGGGACAAATTGCCATTGAGTTGCATTCATGAACCAAGCCTGTCTCTCTATTTGAAATCCTGACGACTCACAGATCAGAATGACAAGGCCTCCTTTATGGGTTTTTTCAGATCTATGTGATATTAATGAAAACTAGAGCACCGAAATACATCAAAAGTGCTTCGATTTTTGTTTTAAAGGCAATAAAAAGTCTCCCCAGCATATTTTAGAATGGGTGCAATTATATAATCAAACTCCAGTCCTAGAATATTTTGGGAAGGTTGTGGATAGTGCCTTTAAAAAAAATATCGAATCACTTTCGATGTGATTCGGTGTTATCGTTTTCGTTAATATTACTAGATATTGCTTTTTTCAGCACTCATTGCAAAAGATGGATATCCCTGTCCACAGAAGTCATCTGAAAGCCAGGTTTCCTGGAGACATACTATATGAAATGAACTTAAATAATTAAGCGAGTCAGCATCATTTTGCCTGTTCCTAATATTGGCAAGTCATTTCAGAAGGTTCACTGCCTGAAATGAGCCGGCCTCATGCCATCCCATAGGGTCGTCCAAAGCTAGAGATTGTGAAGCTCCATCCATTGAATGCCTCATCCAGCTCTGATTCTGAGAGGTCGATAATGGAAGGCATGGGGACTGCAGTGCGCTATGACATCCAGTCTCTAGGCCATATTGCGTCTCCAGACCTAGGGTCAGATCAGGATTTCTGTTATCCTACCAAGAGTCATGAGTATGGCAATGCATATCTTTTCATCCTAACTCAATCCCTTTTGAAGCATGGCATCTCTGCACTGAATTAAGTATGCTCAGAAATGTGGGTTGCTAAATGCAATACGAACATTGCAGCCCCCTCTATACACACAGTCAGCTCTGAAGTGAAGTAAAGTTTTTGAAAGAAACATGAGAAAATTCTGGCGTTTCTTGAATGGCAACAATCAGAGTATGCTTAGACACATTCTTGTTTCCTTGGTTCTCTCTTTAAATGTACACATGACATTTAAATATCGCCCCTTCTTAAGGGGATCTTCTTCCTTGACGTGTGTCATTCTTCAAATCAGGGCATCTTGTTTTGAAAAGTTACATCATTAAGTTCAAACAAATTGAGCATCCCAATTTCATACATTAGTAATGACATTGTCATATGCATTTTTCAGTCCAGTAGTGAAGTTACAGTCAATTTTGTGGCAAATGGTAGTAAAGGTGGGTTCATAAAGGACGATAAAGGTTTTTCTAAAAGGTGTAGTAGTTCATGAATGATAGCAAATTGAAAAAACAATTCTACTGATAAGAAATAATAACCAGGGTAATTGCATTTTTTTTAAAATAGTAAGAAAGCAAAAATACATTATTACAATACAAATTTAAAAAATAACCAAAATAACGACTAAGTAATAATAAAATGAAAAGTAAACGTTTTAAACATGTTTCTTTTACATTATTTAAAACATGTATTGCTATGTTTCATAGTTTTGCATCTTCTGATGATTTGTAAATAATATTGTACTTTAATTTTTGAGTCCCTCTGGCCTCTCATCGGATGAAAAACAAATGATCTCTACAGTGAACAATACACGAACAAACATAATGGTTTACAGTTTCAGCAGCTACTATTTCCTCGATACATTGAACAATTAGTGTTGATTGAGGACAGGACGAGCAGTGATTCAGCCCTTCAACTCCACGAGTGAAAAGTGGCTAATGTTGAAATGCTTGCAGTTGCAACCTATATTTTTTTTGTGTTGTGGCCGAAGTTTTTGTGGTGCGGTGGAAGTTGACAACATCTTACAGACCAAGCACCCTGAATCAGTTCACACGAAAATTTGATTAGAAAAGAGCTAAGGCCCAGAATGTGTTCTAGCGTATGAATCCATTGCCTTAATGCAGTGTGGGCGTGTTCAGTAGTTTCCTGGAAGAGGTGCACTGACACTACCACTCCCCCATGAAGTTCCTTCTTCAAAATCATCCTTCTAAAATGCCAGATTGTATCACATTTTGAAATATTTTTCAAGCATCAATCACGCTTCTTGACTCGTTATCTAAGAGGACACCTGTCAAGGCTGACAGCTGTTCAAATATAAGATCCACGTGCTATCAATCAAATTACCGGTTGGGTGGAGTTTGTCATAAAAGCCTGGATATCATGCAAACAATTCCACAATTAGAACATAACATTTTATAACAGTGTTGAATGTGGAGCAGCCTGCACACTTCGATCCTTGTACCTGCAGGACTGTGCTCATCTCAATTTCTCGAGAAAACACACTATGGTCTGCCTATTTTTATTTTCAAGATAGGCTTCAAACATGATTATGTGTTTTGCTGTGAGTTTCAAAAATTGCACGGCCATTGGATGACAGGATGCGGAACTGAATCTCTTTGGGAAGTACGTTTCTGTGCCCAATACGCTAAACAGCTGACACATTGTATAGTTCAATTTGTCCCACACCACAGATGAAGTTTCTTAAGCCTTTTGTTGTTATGATGGATGCTCTGCCTTCACTCAGAATTAAAAACGTATAAAACTAGATTTTTTTTCCAATGCTGCACAAAATATCTACAATACTTAATTTAAGGGGTTTGCTTGAAACACAACTGCATGTGAACATTTAACAACCCTCCCTCTATAATCCCACGGCTTGTGTTTGTGAATAAGCTGCAAAGAGACATCATGGGCGGCAAGTACAGTAGGTCAAAGGGCAGATACCCGTCCTCAATGAGACCGTTGACAGTATCGATTGTGATGATGAGAGAAGCATTTTCAGGACCACTGTCATGTTTCACGCATCAGCCGACCTCACTGCACAACCTCACACGGTGACACAGGATGCATGTCACTATGTCAACAAAGAGTGAACAGCTCCCACGCACAGGCGGGAACATTCCAGAGCTAATCTGAATGTCACTCTCCTAATTTCTGCACCACTTGCTGCCCAGCGTGATTAAAATGATCTGCAAGGCCTTCCTTAGCACCCTGGCAACTTATATCAACTGGCAGAGGAGAATGGATGGAGGTGATGATACACGTAACATGCACAGTTCTCCAGCTGCAACTCGTCTCGATCGGCAGTCACAATTTAGGAGAAGGTCTGGAACGCTTTAAATCATACTAGGTGAGACAGTCAGCAGACAAACCCATAGCTGTTCAATTCTGCCACCTAGCATTCACGCAACCTTCATTAATGCGACTGATACATTGAGAGCCCAGCTAATGCAAGGCTGTTACACCAACAAGCTAAAAAAAAAAGTTCTTCATGTATCTGGCTTGTTTCTTGCATGCATCCTGAAGCTAGATCTCTCCCACAAGCTCACAAAAGTACACTCCGAAAAGATGAAAGCTGCATTTCAATACACGGAAGTAGCTGATGTGCACACAGTTACAAGGAAACAGATATGGAAGAACGGATACCAATGAGCTTCCTGCTTCAAGGCCACCCCATCACTATGACTACTGAGGAGGATCCCGGCTCCATAAAGAGTGTTGTCTGTTCCATTCTCTCCTACCGGTGCGCTGGCGGGGGAGAGAAGGTGTGAGGCCCCGCGGGCCGAGGCCTATCTACGCAGTAGGGATGTAACGGTATTACGATATACCGTTAAAGATACCGTGAACCACTTAATTGAACAATAATAACCGTCACATTGTTTATACCGGTATACCGTTCATACCGTTAAGTGTGCTTTTGAATCTGATTCGGAAAGGCTGCAGTAAGCAAGTTCTGCGCAGTCTTGGTCTTGCACTGTTGGATGTGCCGTCTGCCAAGTAGTTTCAGTTTGAGCAGTTTTTAATGCCATTCCATAAACCACACGTGCCTGACACAAAATCAACATGTTAGCAATAGGAAGAATAAATACAGTGCCAAGAAGGAAAGGGGTTTACTTTTTTTTATTCACATTTTTTTTAAAGCTCTCACACAGCCCCAGGGCATTGAGGCGCTGTTAAAGAAATTGGTTTTGTTTATTTAGTTGGTAATTGTTTTTGTCTTAGTTGCGTATTTATAACACGCTTAAACACCCACAGGTTTCTAAGTGCGGACCGAGGGATCGAACCTGTGTTGCTTCGTGTCGTCTTGCTTCCAAGGCACGACCGTTGCCGCTGAGCTATCCTCCCGGGACTTTGGGTTGGCGGCTTTGGGGTTTATATATTTATAATGGATAATGTTTTCTAAACATATGACAATGGCGGATTTCCCTGGTTCTATCATTGAATTTACATATAATAAATCACACTGCGAAATTTAATCATCTCTGTGGGTATTCCCTGCTGCCATACCAAAGGGTAACATGTCCGTGATTACTGAACACCTTTTGGCACAGAAGTAAACTAAAGGCTGTAACGTAAAGAGAGAGTGCGTGTGCGTGTGTGTGTGTATGCACACAAGCGTATACTACTATCAGACTCCATTGATCTGTGGCATGCAGATTATCAATATGGCAACATGTTCATCTTCACCAGTAGCCAGTGGGGGAGCTAAAAGCCTAAAAGGCCACTTAAGAAAAGCTATTCAGTTTGCTTTGCCAGTCGCAGCAGGGCTCCCCCCCCCCCTCCTCTCCACACGTGCGTTTGTGTTTGGTGCAAGCAAGGGGTGGCATTTCAGTGGAAAGTATGTTGAAAAGCCCAATTCTGGCCCTGGGTGCATGGTTTTGTTTGTGATGATAAATCTGACAATTTATGACCTTTTAGAAAATATTTGTTAAGATTTGTTAACTCCACCTGCTATACCGCGATAACCATGATATACCGTCATTTGGCAAGAAGGTTATTGTACCGTCATAAAACTAATACCGTGACACCCCTACTACGCAGCTCATAAAATCACACGCACACTCAGGGCTTGCGTTCTGCCCGGAACAACCTCCCTCGTAGCGGGTTCAGGGCTTTTATTCAAGGGGCCTTACCTCACTGCGTCGCGAGACGTAAGGCGTACACAACATTGTCCAGCTCAGTCCAATTTTCCTAATGTGGATGTTTGAAAGATTTTGCTACGGTATGTGGGTCTAGCACTATCCTCCCTGCACCAAGAAGTGCTGCAGCCCCCCTCCAGAAAATATTACACATTGTTTGACTCCAGAAATTGAAAAGTCTGACAATGAGCAAGAAGTGTTTTGTTATCTCCACTCTGCGATGCTGAGCGAGAAACCTTTGACAACTAATGTGCTGAGAACTAGTCTCTGGTAATCCCATTCCAACTCTCATCAACACAGTAGGGTTAGTACATTTTAATGTGTTGCTTTGAAGCCCTAACCTGACAGCCGACACTGACACCCCATTAGCTGTGACACAGGTGAAAGCCTTAAACTAGTCCACTTCTGCTACAGCATATACAAAGAAGAGCTTGATGATATTCTCTTAGAGCTCATCGAGTCCTTTCATGACATTGGGGTTTGAATTGCCACAAGGAGCACCACCATAATGATGACACCATGAAGCCAGTCACACTAACACATTGGCAATTCCTGTTCCACCAGCAATCCAAGGTAGAAGACTTGAAACCAGAGAAAATAGACATCATAGAGATAGTCCAAGAGTCCAAAGACCCATTATATAGGTCTCTCCCATTGTAGGGGCTGATTCATGGAATTGGTGCACAAATTCCACGAATCAGCCCCACAGTTTCTAGAGGCCAAAGCAACCAGACCGAATACGCATTTATGTTGGCAAGCACCTTCAGAAAGGCCGTTAAGCATGAGAGACACCCAACAACTCATCAACGTCATTGCAGGGCTGCTACCTACAAATTCTACTACATAACGACTTGAGGTACTTAACAGCGTTTTCATCACACATTAGCATGCATAAATACAAGCACCTGCGCTTCGGGATGTCGTCCACCTCAGAAGCCTTCCAAAACACCATTAGTGAAGTAGTTGACAATATTCAAGGGGCTGTCAATGTCAGGGACAGCATACTAATCTCTGCACAATCACCTGCCGTACACCATAACCACCCAAGGCCGTTTTGCAATACCTTCAGGGATCTGGGCCTGAAGAGGAAAAATGTGAATTCAATAATAAAAAGCTAGAGTTTACGGACATTAAGTCAACTTTGCCACCTCAGTCTGAAAGAAGAAGATTCCTAGGCATGGTTAATTATTGTCTCCTGGTTATCACTGTGCCACTTAGAAGGCTGGCCAGGTTCCAGTGGAAATGGGACGAGCCACAGAAATAGGCCTTCCAGGCCATGAAGCACACCCACAATGCAGACTCAACAATGGCCTATTTCAAGCTTACGCAACAAATAGAGCTGATGGCAGCACAGGCATAGAGAGCAGCACTTCAGCTGGAAAAGCATGTCCATTTTCTGGTGGCCAATGCCACCCCAGAAGCCATCTCAATCGAGGAAATCACTGCAGCCTCAATTGAAGAGTATTCGCAGAAATGATTGTTTATGATTCTAGATAAACTTTCTTAAACAGGGGGCCCCTAATGCATGTGTAACGGAATGCATCCAAAGAATCCTTAACAAGAAAGAAACATCAGAAGGTCTCCTCCTGAGTGACACATGTATCATACTCCACATTTCTCTAGTGCTCACAATAATCCAACTTTCTCATGTAGGCCACCACGGGCAAAGTACAAGAACGCTAATTTGAAAGAGATGATGTGGCTCTTTAGACTGGAATACCTAGCTGAATTGGCTCTTGAGATGGCATCCCTTGGCAGGCCATGGGGGTCCCTAATAACAGTGCACTGGTGAGTTCAATGTTGATGGGATAATGCTGTGGGTATGCTGCATCACTGACGTTTGATTGATCCTATGAGGAATTGCAATTGGCATAGGTGCAAAGATTTTTTTAAAACATTTTAGTGCATAAAATGATGTGGGCGATTCCTTCTCCAAAGAAAAAATCTGCTAACCAGATTGCCCTTTGTCAAAACTTGATGGCAAAAGCATTGTGCACTTGTAGCCTGATCCTCAGCACACACTCTGCTCATGGTGCAGAGCCAGCTCAGAAGTCACAAGATGTCTGCTTGACCATTGCAGCAACAGTAAAGTCACTACGGCACAGGGGCACCATTTAAGATATGCCCCCACTGCCCAAACTACGATGATCATGAGAACCCCATGCTGGTGGTAGGGTAAGCTCTAAGAATAAGCTATGCCTGAGTATTAGGCATAGTGCATGGCGATACTTATGATCATAGCCAACATATCCCAATTGATATTGTACATGTGTGAGCACCTGTGAGTCAGCTCGGCTGTGGAAGGGATTGTGTATTCTGGTCGGACGGGTCAATACTGCCCTTTGGCAGTACAGAACCCCTGAGGACCTGGCCTTTCTTTGATTCTCTTCGGGAGGGCTGGTAACCTCCTCCCCAGAGATAGCTGTGCAGCAGGCAGCTGTCCTGGGCCCAGGCATCAAAGGAGGGTGCCCATTATGGAGGAGTAGTCTCACATCAGGTTGCAGCATATCCAAAGGTCTTTGTTGGATAGACAGGAGTGCTCTGGACACTGAGAGAAGCCTTCCATCCTCTTGTTTCTCACTGTCTGTTTTTCCCTTTCCTCTCTTCTCCACTAGCTCTAGAGCAAAGCACTTCGGGTACAAGATCAAGATGGAAAAGTCCACTCCAGCCAGGAGCAGAGATTGGTACCCTAAAGCAGGATAGCTTTAGACCAATCACGTGAGGACTTCTGCCCTTAAAAGAAGGAATCTTCCACCGCTTCAACATAATTCCCTTCAGTTCCTCAAGGGTCCTTTAAGGCCAAAGAGGACAGGAGGCTCATAAATGTGTTTCTCTTACCAGTGCCACATATCTATCAGAGTGTATCAAGATCAAGCCTAAGAATAGGAATCTTCACTCTACCATGGCCACGGTACTCATCCAGCCGAGATTCAAAATGGCCCTGTTCGGTGGCACCAGCTTTGCCACTCAGGCTCCTACTCTATGGAACGCGCTGCCAGCGGCCATACGCCAAATACAGACATACCCCCTCTTTAAGAAGGCCATAAAAACCCACCTTTTCAACGTTGGCCAAGAATAACCGGCTTTAGCTCTCAACTAATTTATAGCTCCCGCCTGCTTTCTGTTTGTGCATCTTGTCACTGTTTTTCTGTGCGCTCTTAGGCCTGCGGGCATGTGACGCATTATAAAAATAAATACAAATCAAAGAGGCGTTCTGAAGATTCTCACCTGGACTTTCTTTGGGTCGGTTGTGTTATCCACAGCCCTCAGCCATAGGTGAAAGAGCCACGACAGAAGGAAGATCTCTCCTCTAACCACTCCAGTGAACATTGAACTGCAGCATCCTGTCCTTGAGTCCTTTGCGAAGGCCTCAAAGCCACATGTAGGGCCAGACCACCCACAACTCCCTGTTCTCCTGCGCCAAACTAGTCGCTCTGTGTTCCCCACATCCTGAACGACAGGGAAGGTGCTGCTGTTCGTGCCTGTGTCCCTACAGCCAGCTGGACTATAGCACTGTGTCTACTTCAGATCTACATGGATCGTGTCCTTGCAAAGCACATCACTTGCCGGGCCCAAAGCATCTGCTTAAACGCCGGGATCCGAACCAGATCTTTGGAGGGTCACTCGCTGAATCTAACCAGGTCAAAACCACAGCTCGGTACGGCTAGCCAGAGAACTGATGCCTCATTGATAGCACATCGATGTACCCTTGATCACCACTTCACAAACGTAGCCCATGACTAGATCCACTGGAGGGTCACTTGCCGACCTCTCCCCGTGGCTAAAGCGCGACTCAGCCTGGCAAACGTTGAAGCATTCTTAGGCCCGCCCCGACCTGCATCCCTTTAACCACTGCCATTCGACTGCACAGAGCACCCACTTTCAACTCTGCTCGATGTCCGCTTGGTGTAGGGCCTCCACGATCCTATGTGCCTGACTGAGCCTGATCAGCTCACTTCATTGTTCGAGCACAAGTCTGATGCATCAGCCCACCAAGAACCAAATCCAGTTACTGTGAGACTGTACTGCCCCCATGGTCCACTTGGTCCCTTGAGATTGGTTAGGTCACGATTGCTCCTGTTTTCAACCAGATATCCTTTTATGGTAGTACCTAACCTACCACCCTTGGAACTATACTCACAGTGCTACTTTCTCCAATTTGTCCCATCTCTTCTGTTCTTTCCTTTGGGGACGATTTTGTACAGTAATCTCTTTTTCTTTCTACTTGCATATCATGTGTTTATATATTTATATTTTTATAGTACCTTGATTGGACATTCCCTTTATGTTGGACTGTGATACTTTGTTGTTTGGGTCACTACTGGTTCACCTTCACAACCATCTTGAAATGATAGCTTTCCCTCTGCCGACATTACCACAAAAAAGTGAAGGAGGTATATCTCGTGATTGTGCCTGTGTTACCTTTATGATTGCATTGCGTTTTGGGTTGTAGAAGTGTGAAGGCTGAATGGGCCATTTTACTTGTACTCCTGCAAATTAGAATCCAATTTGTCACAGTTACTGACTAGACAAAGTTCAATGATATATGAACATTTGCATCCAGTGTTTGAAACTGCAGAGGCAATTGCTAAAACAGCATTTGTGCCAAAAGTGGAAATGATAGTGGCGACTCACGGACTGCCCACATCCTTAAAAACAGCAAATGGACATAGGTTCCAATGCAATGCCATTTCCTTTACTGCCCATATATCAAGTATATGTGCATCACCACCGGCTGGCCGCAAGCAATTGCAATGCAGACAGGTTTGTGCACACCCTCAATAAAGTTCAAGAAATTGCTGTGAATCAACAGACCAAACAAGAAAACAACACTTGAAGGATTACCAAGTGCCTCGCCATAGCCCCTGAACAATCCTTCTAGGAAGATTCCCCCCACACAAAAATCCAATGCATCCTGCCTGAACTCCACCTGTGTTTGATAGCACAGAAAACTGCAATGACAGAGACAAAGGCACCATGCAGCAAAACCATCCATATCAGTGGTATACAATGTTTTTTTTAAAACATTTTTATTTAAAGCATTTAGCGTAAAAAAATACAAACGTTTGTTTATATGCAAATTTTCCCTCATCCACATACACAAGCCAAACCCATTATTTTCCTTCTTTCTTAGTTCTGCATCAGAGTGGATCCAGGTTTGGCTATGTGTTAAGAAACACATTTTGTCCATTGTGTTTTTAGACCATTTCAAGTCTCTTTAACATCGATTCAAGGAAGATTCCTAAAGTTTTGGTAATTTTCCTATTTGGACTGTAATATAAGGCTGACCAGCATAAGTCGGAATCTAGATCACATGCTGGAGACAATATTGGTTGTAATATGCATCCCTTTTCAGTTCTAAGTTCAGGGCAAAACATGATTAGGTGTCGAGTCGATTCATCTTCTTGTTTGCATAGTCTACAAAGTTTTTCTTTTGGCAGGCCATATCTGACCAGATTTGTCCTTGTTCTTAGAATGTTCAAACGGAATCGCAATATTAGATCTCTATGATTCTGATTGGCGCTTTTTTCTAGATATCCTGGTAATATCTTTGGGCATCTAGTTATCTTTTCAGACATGGTATGATGACCCGAAATCGCTCTCGCACGTTCTGTTTCTGCCCAATCAATAGATAGCATAAGTAATTTTACCCTTTTCGGATGTTGACACAAGGCTGTCATTGATATGTTCATATTTTGCAGTAATTCCTTGCATTTCAGTTTCCATTCGTCCATTGGCCAAAAGGAAATTCTTCCTCCTTCCTTTTTTAGTATTTGATATTGTTTTGGACAATCTTCCAGCAATATTTTTCTAGAGGTGGCCAGTGTTTTCCAGACTATTCGAGCTTGCATAGAATACAATCCCAGCTCGTGCCGTATTATATTTATTGGGACACATATAGGAATTCTCAGCATATTATGCCAGAATCTGGCTTCAAGTTTGTCCCACGTTTCCCATGGGATCCTCAGGGCCGTTTCTCCTGCGTATGTTACGGTAGGTATTACTTTAGCGTTGTAAAATTCTACAATCGGGCGAATGGAGAATTTGCAAAACTTCCTTTTCAATATTAATGCCTGTGATGTTAATTGGTCCATTTTTCGCTGTAGATGATCGATCCAAGGTTGCTCACTCCAATTTGCACTCACAATTGCTCCCAAGTATTTTGTGTCTTTCACTATTTTTATTGCTTCAATCTCGATGTGCCATTTGAAAGCTTTCTTGGTATTGGGACCTGGTTTTGCGATTATCATTATGACTGATTTTTCTGGATTAATTTTTTGTTTAATTTCTTTCAAATGAGTGTTTAATGCTTCCAGTTTCCTCTGTAACCCGATTTGGGTTTTGTCGTTCACTATAAGGTCATCTGCATATAGTAGGTGACCTATTTTTGTTTCTCCTATTTTAGGAGAGCAAGCTCTTAATGGTTCCAAACAATCATTTACATCCAAGATATAGAAGTTGTAGAGTATGGAAGCTAGTGGGCATCCTTGTTTTAGCCCCCACTTTGTCACGATTGCCTTTGATAGATTTCCCTTTCGATCCAATCTCACACGCATCGATGTATTTGTGTGGAGAGTTTTAATAGCTTCTATCAGATCTATCAGACAGCCTTTTTCTGTCATTTTAGCCCAGAGAATTTGTCGATCCACTCTGTCGAATGCTGCCTGCATGTCTATTGAGGCGATAAAGATTTTTTGATTTTCTTGGATGGTCTTTGCTTTTAATAGATTTAGAATTAGGAGGTTCAGACTACAGTCTACTTTTTCTACGAAACCTGCTTGTCTACGATCGAAATTAAAAGAGATTTGAATCCATTCCTTTAATCTTTTTAGAAGTATACCAGCAAAGAGTTTACCTATGACGTCCAAAAGTGATATAGGACGATAATTCTCTGGACATGCGCTGTCTCCTTTTTTATGTATCGGAATAGTAATAGATGTCGTCCAAGATTCAGGAATCTGCCTTATTTTTACTATTTGTGTAAAGAGTACAAAGCACATGTTTGCCCATACCTCTGGGGCTTGCTTTAATATTTCATTTGTCAGGCCATCCGGCCCTGGGGCTCTGGATCTACTCGCTTTTGTGATCAATGCTAAAATTTCACTTTTCGTGAATTTGTCCCAAACATTTTGCTTGTCGGTTACTCGAGGGAATAACTCATTTGCAAGCTCACAGTTGTATTTTGCTTCAAAGTATTGTTCCCATTTACTTTCATGTATAGGATTAAGTTGTTCTTCACCTTGTTGATTTCCTTTTTGATTTAGCAAAGACCATAAGTATTTTGAGTTTTTATTTCGTGTTGCCCTAAGCATCTGTTCAGAGTCTTTTGAAATAATATCGCCCTATGGGATTTAATCCAATTTCGATGCCCTTTTTTGAGTACCTTACTTTTTATTGCCATATCATCACAAGCAATATTCTGTTTTTTCAGGGCTCTTAAGTCTTGTGCTAACTGTCATTTTTTCCCCGCTATTTCAGCGTTAAAATGGTGCACCCTTTTTTTGTGTTCCTTCTTTTAGTTTCAGTGGCCACTCTGAAAATTGTTTCATACTCAACATCTTTTCCTGTTGTAGATTCCCATTTATTTATTGATTTAGTTACCAGAGCAATCACTTTGGTTGTTATTCACAGTCTGTTTCGACCCTCATTTGTGGCAACTTCAGTTGGCCAAAATTTCCTTTGTTGCTTGTCATTTTTATTAGCGATGTCTGTCTCTAAGGAAGTGAGTATTAGAATTTTATGATCACTACTTTTTGTTGGTAGAATATTTAGAGACATTATTGTGCCAAAAGTTTCTCGATCTACAAAGAAATAGTCCAGAGTTGCAATTGAATTGTACGATGCCCATGTGGGGTTTCCTTCTAAATCTCCTTCTACATTACCATTCACTTGTAAAAGGTCACGGTTCTCCATTTCCATTTGCCATTTTCTCGCTCTCGATTGTTTTTGTCGATTGTGATTTGTCATATTTACCTGGTTATTCTTATTTTTATCACAGGAGATATTAAGATCACAACACAAAATGAATGCCGGATTATCGTATTCTGATCTCAGTTGATCCAGATGGTTGGTAAGTGTTTCCAGTAAGGTTTGTCCATCTTTGGCCTTAACATTCCAATACAGGTTAAAGATGATTAGAGTATTTTTTTTCCCTCTTTCATTTGGATTGCCATTTCCTTCTACCTCTTCTTGCAGAATTATTATTTGTATCTGAGAGGATGGTTGAATCATATGTATTACATTTCCACCATACATATTCTTTATAATGGTTAAGAGGCCTGCAGAAGGTCTACCTTTTTTTCCTTTAAGAGCATTGTTCAGGTAACAGGTCGCACCATGTAAATGTGGTTTTTCTTGCAGCCAATACTCCTGAATGCAAATAATGTCTGCGGTCATAATTTCATTATTTATTTTTTCAACCAAATGATGAAAACCTCTTGTATTCCAGGAGGCACATTTTGTTTTTCTTCGGAGATACTGGGCATCAATCTAGTTTTTTGTTTCTTTTGATTTTGTATCCAGTGTTTCTGCTAACCATCCCCATGAGCTTTCTGTATCAATTTTTGTTTTAATAGCATGCACAGTATTCGATTCGGAAGCTAGATTCAATATCTCGTTTCCTTTGATTTTCATCCGAAGAGCATTTGGGCCCCGTAGTATTGTCGGAGAGAACCGTATAGGTCTATAGTCCACTTCATCTTCACTTTGATCCCCGCAGGCATGTTTTGGCTCTTTAGAGCTTTTTTTCTTTGGTATATTCTTTTTTGGGTCTTTTTCACTCTGTTGTTGATTTTCTATTTTGACATCAAAACCCAGTACTCGGAGGTCATCTGCTGCTAGCCATATTGAGTTCATGACTGCCTTTGATTTTAAGTGTATGCATATTCTGTCCGTATGTTCTTCGTTCAGGAATTCTACAATTTTTATGTCTTTCGGTTCGATAACTCTCAATTGAGGGACATTATGCAAGAGTTTCATTAAATTTGATCTATTTAAGATCAGACCGTCCTTTGCTCTTAAAACTCTCTCCATTCTTAGTTTGTATAAATGGTTTTGGTTATTAGAGGGCTCTGATTTGTTCTTATCACTCCTTCTACCCTTGGCGTCATCGCATTCATAGGAGCTTTTCAATCCTGAGCTCTTATTTACGTTTGTGCTCTTTCTTACCCAACCTTTGCTAGATTGTTCAATCATAGCATTAAGCAGATGTTGTTGCTTTTTTTCAAATCATTTTTCTTCTCAATTTGCATTCTTTTTTCATGCAGAGTTTGAAAGGTCAGAGCCAAAGCTTCTAGACATTCCAGTGATGTGTTTTCCTTGTTTCCAGGATCTTCGCAGTACTCCATTGACTCTTGTGAGCTTTCATTCTCATATACTGATAAGAGTAGTAGAGATTCTTGGCCATTTGACTCATTTAAGAAGCTTTCTAAGGTACTCTCTAGTTCCACATCTTTGATATGATCTCGATTCCTGTTTTTTTGTTTGTAGTGGCTCATCCTTTTTTTTCGTTATATGCACTTGTTGAATAGGATTTGTTATCTCTTGTCCTATAGGCTTTAGATTTCTGATAAACTGCCGTGTTCCTTCAAATGTCGATCGTTTTTGGTTTGGCAAGTTTTTAGGCTTTTTGTCTAATTTTTCCACTTCTTCTTTCTGTCTTTTTTGTTGTTTTTCTGAGTCGTCCTTTGATTTATCAACCTTGTCTGGTCGTTTTGATTCTTTTATATTTTCAATGGAGAATAAAGGATAAATACCATTATGCTGATTTTGGCCGTCATTATGTTGTGTCGCCTGTACCATTGGCCCGTTGTTCAAGGCCTCTTCCAAGTTTCTTTCATCTTCGATTGCCTATTGGCAGATTTCGACTGTCCATTTGATCTATCACACAAGTACTTGCTGTTTCAGTTTTTCTACTCCGAAAGTCTGTCACAATTACCCTTCTTTGTTCCTCGCATGGCCTTGGGTTTGTGGCCAGTGTTTCTGTTATAGTGCTTTTGTTCTCAGATTGGACGTAGTCTTTTTGGCTCTCTGATTTAAGTAGCTTGATGGTGTCACTGAAACAGTGGAAGAAAGCTCTCTTATCTTGCCGAGCCTCTTCGATTAGGTCACTTAGAGTCTTGATTATGCCATTTTCTGACTCTTTTTCTTGTGTCTTTCTTTCTTTTTCGACATCTAGCTGTTTTTCCACCTTAGTTAATTTAGTTTGGATTTGTGCCAATACATAGGCTTGATCCTTACAGTTTTCGTGTAGTGCCTCATAAAGCTTTAAATATGGAGCAAGAGCTATCGTCATCATTAACCCTACAGCAGCTTGCATGTTTGCACAAATGTCTATTAATGGCCATGCATTTTGTGACAGAACTTGTTCTCTTCCAAGATCATTTTTTTTTTTATTCCACGCTGTTTGGGCTTGGCACGATGTGTTCTTCGTCATCCGGCTGTGTGGCCGAAATCATGCTGCTACTTATTTCTTGAGGTACATCTTCATTAAATATTTGTGGTGGAAGAAAGACATTGTCTTGCAGTTCTCAAGTGATTTTTTTGTTCACTTCCTCTTCTACAATCATAGCACTTTTGTTTTCATTTTTTTTCCTTTTTTCCAGGACCATAAAAGCAGTAGATTTATTTACTTCCGCCTCTCCATGGTGTCTTTTTGTTCGAACGGTCTGTGGAGTTGAGGTGCTTATTGGTTCATTTATAGATATTTTTTGGGCTTCATCCAATTTTTCAGATTGTTTCTGTTGGTCAGAAGCAGCATTTGTTTCCGGAACATTTTTAATTCCTTCGGTCTCTGTAATCATTTAGCCAGTAAGTATTTTGCTGGAGCCGCTTTTGTCTATTTCTGGCTGTTCGTCCTGAGAGATTGTTTGCTCACAACGGCCAGACGCTAGAAGAAGGTCATGGTCTGACATTTCCATTTCAAATTGCTGCTGTTTGGAGTCCATAATCCTAGATACCATGGTATGATCTTTCTGAGAGAAGAGTAAGTCTTTCTTTTTGAAGTGCCATCTTATGGTTTTTATTCCTGAGAGGGACGAGGCGCGCGGTTTAAGTTTCCGAATGGGAACTTGTTTCAGAGGGCCACCTGCCCCGTTGATTAGGTTTGTTTTTGCATTTGTTTTTTCTTGTGTCATGAGATTAGGTGATTTTTGTGTGTTACATTGTGCGAGACTCTTTTCCTGAACACACATTGGGCCTCATTACACGGATGGCGGTGAACCATGGCGCTATTAGTGCCATGATTCATGCCGGTAAAATACCGGCACCGCCTTGGTGGAAAGGGAAATTACCACCCTATTCCAAGGTTGGCGGGGCGGTAATTCCCCCTTCCACCATTGCCCTTCCCCATTCCCATTTTTGCCCCATCATTTCGTCATCATTAACCCTACAGCAGCTTGCATGTTTGCACAAATGTCTATTAATGGCCATGCATTTTGTGACAGAACTTGTTCTCTTCCAAGATCATTTTTTTTTTTATTCCACGCTGTTTGGGCTTGGCACGATGTGTTCTTCGTCATCCGGCTGTGTGGCCGAAATCATGCTGCTACTTATTTCTTGAGGTACATCTTCATTAAATATTTGTGGTGGAAGAAAGACATTGTCTTGCAGTTCTCAAGTGATTTTTTTGTTCACTTCCTCTTCTACAATCATAGCACTTTTGTTTTCATTTTTTTTCCTTTTTTCCAGGACCATAAAAGCAGTAGATTTATTTACTTCCGCCTCTCCATGGTGTCTTTTTGTTCGAACGGTCTGTGGAGTTGAGGTGCTTATTGGTTCATTTATAGATATTTTTTGGGCTTCATCCAATTTTTCAGATTGTTTCTGTTGGTCAGAAGCAGCATTTTTTTCCGGAACATTTTTAATTCCTTCGGTCTCTGTAATCATTTAGCCAGTAAGTATTTTGCTGGAGCCGCTTTTGTCTATTTCTGGCTGTTCGTCCTGAGAGATTGTTTGCTCACAACGGCCAGACGCTAGAAGAAGGTCATGGTCTGACATTTCCATTTCAAATTGCTGCTGTTTGGAGTCCATAATCCTAGATACCATGGTATGATCTTTCTGAGAGAAGAGTAAGTCTTTCTTTTTGAAGTGCCATCTTATGGTTTTTATTCCTGAGAGGGACGAGGCGCGCGGTTTAAGTTTCCGAATGGGAACTTGTTTCAGAGGGCCACCTGCCCCGTTGATTAGGTTTGTTTTTGCATTAGTTTTTTCTTGTGTCATGAGATTAGGTGATTTTTGTGTGTTACATTGTGCGAGACTCTTTTCCTGAACACACATTGGGCCTCATTACACGGATGGCGGTGAACCATGGCGCTATTAGTGCCATCATTCATGCCGGTAAAATACCGGCACCGCCTTGGTGGAAAGGGAAATTACCACCCTATTCCAAGGTTGGCGGGGCGGTAATTCCCCCTTCCACCATTGCCCTTCCCCATTCCCATTTTTGCCCCATAGGGCATAATGGGAATGGGGAAGGAGCTAATTACGGTACCGCAAATTGCGGTACCGTAATTAGCACCAAAGTCCCTTTGCGGGTTGGTTTTTAACACCTGCAAAAGCAGGCGTTAAATTCCCCATCCCGCAAAGGGACCTCGTAGTAAGGCGGTACCAGTAAATCCTTACTGCCATCCGTGTAATGAGGCCCATTGTTTCTTTGTTGTGGGAGGACAATAGGTTTGATTTGTCCTTCTCACACAATTTCCGTGCATTTTGTTTTACTGCTGTACTTTTTATTTTTGTAGCTTGGGGGCTTTCCATGCCGTCCAGACATACTGCTGCTTCAACACTCTCATATAGAATACTTGGTATAAATGTTTTTGGTACTTTGGCTTTAGCATTGATTTTATTATTCATGTTTTGCTTTGTTGCAAAAGAGGCTTCTTCCTGTGGAAGACAGATGCCTTTGTTCCTTGCTAGCTCCCTCACAGACACCACCCCTCTCTCGGGCAGCGAGTCTCCAGTTTGCGCTCGCTCCACCATACTTCGCTCGACTCTGCGCACTTTGCCTGACTCTGCTGTCATGACTTCATCGCCATGCGCATGCGCGTCTCCCTCCACTGGGCCCGTCGCATACCAAAAACTGCGACCCAGCCTGACTGATAGAGGAGCTGCACAATGGTAGGAAAATTAATATATTAATATTAATAAATGGTGAGAAGTGAAATTTATCCGGGGCGGGTGAGGAGTTTACCAGGGGGGTGGAAAAGGGAGGGGTGGGTGAGAGGGGGATCGGGGAGGCAGCGGTTTTGTTTGTGTGGAACATACCGTCAGTGGGGGGTACGGGCGCAGCAAGGAGCAGAGAGCATGGCTTACCTAGATCTTGTGCACCACTCATTGCCTCACTTTTGTCCCTCATTGAACCCCCGGCACCGGGCAATTTCGAGCGACTACGGGTATTAGGTACCTGAGTGCTTACCGCGTCGCCGCAGTTCACGGTCGATGTAGAGTCCATGTTGAACCTCTAGCTTCACGCTGCGCCGAAAACACTCCGCACAAAAGATCCTAGAAATATGAATCTTAAATTGTGTACGGCCCGGCAGTCAAATTACCTTTATAATGCGCTCCTCCAGCACACAACAGCCGATGGGCTTTTCTCCACCGGGCTTAACGCCGCAAGGGTGGCTCGAGTGCTGTTAAAAGCACGCTCCGAGTCACGTGACCACACACGTGGGATGGGCTGACTCCGCCTCCTCCAGGAAGCGGTTTGGTGCAGGCAAGAGCGTTTCTCGCAGTGCCAGGTGATTGCCCAAATGTAGAGTTAAGACACAGAGCAGTTCACTTGTAGAGCAGCCCTTCAGAAAGGAGTTGATGCGCCGCTCGGGCGGCTCGAGTGCTGTTAAAAGCAAGCTCCGAGTCACGTGACCACACACGTGGGATGGGCTGACTCCGCCTCCTCCAGGAAGCGGTTTGGTGCAGGCAAGAGCGTGGCTCGCAGTGCCAGGTGATTGCCCAAATGTAGAGTTAAGACACACAGCAGTTCACTTGTAGAGCAGCCCTTCAGAAAAGAGTTGATACAATGTACTGATAAAGCACCACCCGGTCACTGGAAAATGTAAGATGCCATTCGAATGAACCCGCCTCACTGTGATGGCCAAAAAAAGGCATGCACTATGGTCACCGCCCAGCTAGGATCTTAAAATAATCAGATATTCTTCACACTTCGAGACAACATGTGCTAACCTGACTGGAAGCACACCACCATGAGAGGAGAACTAGATCTGCAGTGATGACAACTCCTCAGGGGAGATCAAAATTAACAGGTGGCAAAGGTGAAAGACCAGCTGCTGCTTAACAATATCCTATCTTACCAGAAATGATCCTGAACAGAAATAACTATACTGTACAAACATAAAGAAGATTATCAAGTAGGTTCAAAGAAAGCTGAGAGAATGTAACCTCTGTAAACCAGAGACTGTTCATCTTTATTTGGTGTTTTGGTGGTGAGGGATGTGATGATGAGCAAGCCATTTGCTGGAGTGCTGTTGTGTGTAAATCATTGGTCTGGCCTAGCCTTGCCTCACTTCCTGCATTAATACTTTAACATGGTGACAGAGGATTCATGGCAAAGTGCCAATAAAGTTCAGAGAGTTCCTGTGTAAGGGCATGAAACATCCAAAGCAGCTCTGCATGCCAGTCTCGTTATTCCTGCAATGCTTGCTGCATGGTCTGATAATACTTACCTGACGGCCCTTCCGCAACACCTGGAGACCTTGACACATAGATGTTGCTGCAGTTTTTAATGTAAGGTCATGTGGAGGAACAGCATCATTGGACATGCATTGATACTCACCAGTATGATCCCAACGCGCTGTAGGTTGAACGCCCTCAGGGGACCTAAATCCAGGTGTGGGAAGAAATTCGGGAGGTTCTGGTATGCATGTGTGAATTTTGGCCAGTGGTTAAGATATGAGGAGGCGCAAAGTCCCTGCTAGCCCTCCATGTCAATCTGTCATGTGGATGGGTGGTGAAGTGAGAGTGGGCTAGAGGTTATGTGTACATTTACATATCAAAGTTTTGTTGTGAACGGTAGCTGCATTCTTATGGCAGAGGTGTTGTGCAAAGTGTCCTCAAGCGGTGTATGATGGCAGATGCATGCGGGTCTGCAGCTGTGCCTTCGGCTAGTTTCCCTATGCATGGAGGGTAAGAAGTTAAATGCATGGTCTGCATTCGAAGCAGTGACCCAGAATCAATATGATGGCTAAACTCTAAATCAACAAGCTATAATGTAGGGCTACATTTTATATGCTCCTATGATCAGTGTAAAAGATACCATAAACATTCTTCTAGATTCAATAAATTGCTATATTCTACATTCTTTGAGATTCCAAGGTCAGCTAACACTCTTCATTTCGTCTAGATTGAGTAACCATGCTAAATGGTACAATTAGCTGATATTCCATAGACGACTATTCTGCGTTCAGCTAGTTCAGTGCAATGTCTACATTCTGGGTTTACCCAGAATATAGTGGCAACTTCCGCAAGGATCTGGAATGAAGTGATGGATCCCTTACATGGTTAACTACAAACAATACATTGGATAGATTCTTCATTCACCTAGATTCAAGCCTGGCTGCATCTTGCAGTACGCAAAGACCTTGGGATAAATGACTGTTCACAGGGACCTAGAAACACTTGATTTATTCTTCATCCACCTGGTTCGGGCCTGGCTGCATGCTACAATCATATAATTTCGGTACCCTGGTTGCACTATGACAATCAGCTTTAAAGAACACAGTTAATGTACTGTGAAGGCATCATGAAGTAAGACACAGACAGCAGATTCCCTTTGCTACAAAAATGGTTTATTTGTCTTATTTGTCTTATTTGTCTTATTTGTCAGGATGAGTAAGGCCTCACTTGCCCAGTGATAAGGTGGGATTTCTCTAAGGATAGTCAGTGTCAATAAGTTCAACTCAAATATACGTCTGTGTCCAAAACCTAAACCTGCCCTCACAACTAAAGAAATACACTGTATAGGGATGTCAGCAATAAAAGAAACAGTGTTCAACATATAGTTCTGAGCTTCTTCCAGAGCCTGGCTTGCTTTTCAGCTTCCCTTTCCCCAAGTTCAAACAGTTCCAAAAAGACGTTGGGGTTCCCTTCTCCAAGTTCAAAACAACTCCTGAAAATCTTGGGGTTCCCTTCTCTGAGGTCAATGCAATTCACAAAGTCTCAGGGATCCCATCTCCAAGAAGGCAGCTCTTCCAGCTTCAAAACCAAAATCAATTCAAATCTCTCAGCTTTCAATAACAGATCCAGCTCAACTTTGTAACCCTTCTGGTTTTCTAATAGTCCACATAGATTGCTCCTTTCTTCAATCACTTCAAGACTTATTGAACCAAACAGCTTATGTTCCATAACTTTCCTGGGTTGTTCCCAAGTAGGAGTTACTCAGCCTAGGCGCAGTTGGCGGACCACACAGTCCACCCATGTCAGGTCATGCAACCAAGAACCCCTGGCACTTTGTTATCCTCTTGGCTTTCCTTTGAATTTCCTTGCCAGCACATGTGTTCTCTCAGTGCCTGTGCCATTAGTCAATATTCAATTCTGTTTCTCCTTGGCAATCTCTTGACCATGCCACAACGTGACTTTCACACAACTCGCTTCCTGATGTTTACTGCTTTTCACCACCTTGCTTTCATACTGTCCATTAGTACTTTTCACTTGCTTTTCACTTAGTTCATAAGTGCTCATTACTGGCTTTCACTTTGTTCACACTTTCACATTGTCCATCAATGCTTCGTACTTGTTTTTGGTGCTTTCATAAATTCACATCAGTTTCATTTCACTTGTGCAGTATTTCCATATACTTTGCAGATCTTTTCTCTGGTTTGGTATTCAATAATACTTGTTGGATTTAAGAAAATATTTTTCAGCTTGTTCGATATTCAATATTCTTCTATATAGTCTTCAAACCCATTCATTATACGTTTGTGTTCGATCATCATTTCCTTCTGCCCAGTTCCAGCCCTTGGAGCAGTCCGCCTTGGGTGTTCCCTTTTTTTCACTCACCGGAGTCCGGCTACTCCTCCTGGCATCTTCGTCCTTATCTCTGGATCTTTCCCGCTCCCCTTGTGCATATCAGGAACTCTGGCGAGCAACGCTTGCCTGCTTTGAACATTGCTGCAGCAGACTGTGGCTTACTGGAGTCTTCTGTGTCCCACAGCTCTGTCTGTGAACACACGGCACAGGTGACTGCTCGGGTCTTGACCCTCTCATGGGCCGCTCGGGCCACAGTGTGTCTCTCACCACTCTGCAACGTTCAGCGTCCTTTTCACCTTGCACATCTCCAACCTACTCCACATCGGGTTGCAGCGTCCTTCTTCCGAGGCGGGTTTCTCACTCGCTCCTGCCTCTCTCTCCTTTTATGTACCTGTAGCCTCTCAATTGGTTGCAGGTGCAAGTCCTTTGCCTGACCATAGTGAATTCTATTAGTGGGACATACCTGGATATTGTAATGGTACTCAATATTTCTCTTCCTCGTCTTGGTACCAAAGTGGTGTGAATGACTGGAAGTATGCATAACTCCCAGTTGCCTCTTCCTCGTCCCGGTCGTAAAGAAGCATGAATGTGGGACACCTCTGAATACTTTCCTTTGGAGAGTTCAGGGCAGTCCATTATGATATGCCATATCGATTCAATTGTGCTAGGTTGTTTGCAGAATCTACAGTTTATATTCTGTTCAGGAATTTGTTTGGTTTTCGCAAGGTATTCTCTAGTCGGGAGAATGTTGAAACGAAGTCTGAGGAAGGTTCCTCTCATTCGCTGGCAGGGGAAGTTTGCTAGGTATTGTGGAAGTTCATTTACGCTCTGGCCTCCATTCCTGAGTTTATTGTCATTTGGTATTGTGCCTTCTCATCAATAGTTTTTATCAAGTCATTTTGTTGCATCGTCTTTGGACTTCCATTGGTCTATTTGCCAGTGCCTCGATTATTGTCTCATTTTTATTTAGAAGTTGATGGCATGCCTTTTTCCAACAATTCAAAATGTTGTCATTCGTGGTTTGGCTTATGGGTCTGAGTATCTTGATGGCAGGAATGTCTTCATCAATGATGGTCTTTCTGTAAAGATCTAAGTATTTCCACTCAATGATTGATTCAAGCGATTGGAGTGCCAATTCAAATCAGATTCTAGGCATGAGGTATGACATTAAGAGAGAAAGTATCTTAAGCCAAAAGATGCCTTCAACCATAGTCCATGTATGGCGAGGTATGTTGAGCATGGCCTTGCTTCCATACTTTACAAAGGCAGCTACTTTTTGCCTATAAAATGCAATTATAGGCTTCATTGAATATTGATCGTCCTTCTTGTGCATTATCAAGCCTTGTCTAGTGAGTGATCAGGCTTTGATTTTCAGATGGTCCGACAATTGTTTAAATTAAGCCAAATGCCAAGGTATTTTGTTGTTTCAACTGAGTCAAGTTGCTTCCCTTTTAGATAGATTTGTAATGGTTTTTTGTTTTAGAGTTTTTCCGATGTCCCAGTGACATCACTTGTGATTTGTTGATGTTGATTGTCAGTTCGTTTTCTTCTACATATTTTTCTGTTGCCCTCAGTCTCTTTTGTAGCCCAATTTGAGTCTTGTCCAGTAGGACAAGGTCATTTGCATAAAGAATGTAAGGTATGGGCGGTGCGTTCAGTTTCGGCGGGTTTGTTATCATGTGGTTTTGATTTTCAGGCAGATCCAAAAGGTAGAAGTTAAAGAGTGTCGCAGCTAGGTGACAGCCGTGTTTAATTCCTCTAGCTATTCGGATCTCAGATGAGACAACTGTCTTGTGTTAAGTGGACTCTAACAGTTGTGTCCGTATAGAGTGCTTTGATTGGATCAATAATTTCCATGGGGCAGTTCCATTTCTTTAGTTTGTTTCATAGTTTTATTCTGTTGACACTGTCAAAAGCCAGTTGAAAGTCTACGAAGGTGGTATAGACCTGTGTTCCTGATCTTATTGCTTCTTGTTTTAGTATATTGAGAATTAATAAATTTATATTTGTTCCTGTGTTTCTCACATAACCGGTCTGGCGTGGATCTTGATTGCCATTTTTTTTTTCACTCTGTTATTCTTTTTAGTAGTATGGAGGTGAACATTTTCCCCATTGGATCAAGCATTGCCAGCGGTCTGTAATTTTGTGGTTGTTTTATGTCACCTTGTTTGTATATAACAACTAGAGTTGCTGATGTCCATGTTTTCGGAACATACTTGTGCTCTGAGATTAAAGTAAAGATTTGTACACAGAGCTCTGCCCAATCTTCAGGATGTTTCTTTAAGATGTTATTACTAAGACCATCTGGTCCTGGGGCTCTAGTGCTGTTGATGTGTCTTATATGCAGTAAGATTTCTTCATAATCCCAGTTATCATACCATGTATTTTGGTGTTCAGAAGTCTTCATAATTTGATCTCAAAGCCTTTCAGCATCGTTCTGAGCGAAAGTGGCTGTCATGGATTTCATCCAATTTCAGTGTTTTTGTTTCAAGCTTTTTATCAGTTTCAGTTCTTCTTTCCTGGTCCGTTCTACGAGCAGTAATTGTAGTCTAGCGCTGCTGTTTTTTTTTTGCAGCATTCAATTTAATATAAAAGTGTGTGTGCTCCGATTTTGGATGATCTCCGGATTTCATCAGATATTTGAATGGTATCAAAAGCCACTCGTAATCGAGTTTTCTTTTATCCGATCTAGTAGATTCATTAAATGTTTCTTTCAGCCCTTTTATCTGAAGATCAGGGATTCAAAGTCTGTTTAGTCCTGCGTTGATTTCAATGTTAGTTGTATTTTGTTTGGTCAAAGACTGAAATCGGGCAGTCCAAGTCATGGTGATTTTTTGGTGGTCACTCTGTATCACCGGAATGACTACCAATTTTTGTGTGGCTTCTAAGATTTTTGTGGAAGCATATATGTAATCCAAATATGCTTTAGAATCTCCTCTTATCCATGTTGGTTTTGGTGGTTTGTCTCCATTTATTTTTCCATTTAGTAGTGTAAGATTTCTCCTGCTTGTCTCTTGAGCCCACAATTTAGCTTTCGGCTCAAGTTTATTGAATGGTATTTCCCTGCCATTGGCCTGGAACAAGTGAATTTTGAAATCACCACAGATTATCATGTCCAGTTGATTGTATTTCATTTGAAGGTCATCTATACTGGTTAAGATCTCATCTGTAAATATGTCATCATTCATGGTTGAGGTATTCCAATATATGTTTATAATGGCAATTACTTTCTGGTCTTTTACTTTGGATTTATTAGTCTCGTTGTTTTGTTCATAGTTTAGAAGTGTTATTTGAATCCAGTGGTTGGGATTATATGATTCAATTAGGTGCAATTTAGCTTCTGTTTTCCATAGGGTCAGGAGGCCCGCATATGGACGCCCTTTTGTGCCCATAAGGGCAGGGTTGTTGCCGATCATGTAGCCATCACATATTGGCTGATTAACTAGCCAAGTCTCCTGGAGACAAATTATTTTGTATTTGATTAGATCCTGATTTTCTTTTCTAAATAAATGCGGGAAGCCTCTGGTGTTCCATGAACATATATTTAGTTTGTGTTTGTCATTTTTCGGTTGATGTTATAAATGAGTTTTCATTTGTCCACGTGCATCGACTTTTTGGATTTCTTTCCACCTCGGTGCTTTTGGTTCATATAATGTTCTTTCAGAGTTCGTAGAGCTTCACGTGCTTCTTCGCATCTATGTGTTCTTTAAGGGAAAATCATGCGTCTTTTTTGAGATCCAGCTCATGTCTTTTGAGACTCTGTAATTTTCTTTTCGTCCATCAGTTTTGTCTCGCTTGTCCATTGTTGTTGGAGGTGCATCAGCTGACCCATGATCTGATGCACATTTGATTCCTAGTTGTCTACAATGCTCAGTGAAGTCTAATACTCTGTCTGCAATTTGTCATGTGTGGAATTGGATCTCTATGCAGTCTGTTCTTTTATCTCTTGGGAACTCTACTACTTTTGTGTCTTCTGATCTTATCATACAGAGCAAAGGTACCACATGTAGTAGTTGCAGCAAATTTGTTCTATTCAGTATCAGGCCGTCATTATGTTCCGTTTGTCTATGCATAGTAACTGGGTTTTTTACTAGGTGGAGTCTGGGATCTATGAATGTAGGTAATTTCAGACATTCATTTGTTTTGCCTGATTTTGCTGTGGGGACATTGAGACTGTGGCTCTCTTCTTGCAGGTTTGATTGATCCACACTTTTGTTTTTGGTAAGTTTTCTCAGTTGTTTGCGTTGATTCATTCTCATAGGTATTCTTCGCATGGGTATTCACAAGGAGTTCTTCTAGCCAATGTCCTTCGTTTTCTGATATGTGTTCACATGATAAAATGTCTTCTTTACTTGAGTAGGTGTTTCCTTCTTTGTACTCGTCTAAAGTATAGAGAGATGATGTTTCTGCTAGTGTGTTCATACTTTCTTCTATGGAAATTACAGGGGCAGCATCATCATATGTTGATAAATTCATCAGAAGCTCCATTTGTAATTTGTCATCCATTGCTTGAGCATTTACCTGAGAGATTTCCTCTGTCTTTTTTAATTGCTTTATGAAAGGGCTCTACTTTCTTGGCGTTCTGTTTGACTTCTTTTTGCTTAAATTTGTTGGAGAGCTAGATGGCATATTCAGATTCTTAAGAATGCGTGCAAGCCTCTCTTTGTCACCTTATTGTTTTTTTTCTTCGCCATTTCATGAGTTATTTTGGTTTTGATGTTTACTGAAGTCCTGGTGTTATCAAAAATTGGAAAGTGTTCTACTTCATTTCCTATTGTCTGTGTTAGGTTTGCGTTACTTTTATCCTGTGTGACATTTGGTCTCGCATTAGTACTTTCGTTCCTCGTATGTTGTTCTATAGGTCTGCGAGATTGTGTTCCTGGTTCTTTCAGCTTTTCCGCTTGCATGCTGTCTACAATCAGTTGATTGTGAGAAAGATGCTTTTATAGTTTGTTTGCTTGCTGATGATGTTTGTCTTCTCTGGGGTCGATGTTTTCATTGCCGTTTAATGTGTTTTTCTCAGTGACTTCATGTACATCTTGCTGCCCATAATGAGTCGTCCTCCGTATTCTCTTGTTTATCTGGTTTCTCGAGTTGCTTGGCAGTAATTAGTTTGAGTAGGTTTGTTGTAATTTGTTCTTTGTCAGAACAATCACTTCTCGCCACATCGAAAAAATGAGTCTGCCACTGAAGAGATGCCTCAGCTTCCGATTCTAAGCGGGATTGGATCTTGGTGGCAAAGGTTTCCATATATATCTGTTTTATGTGTATTGATCATGCATGGTGTCATTAATGGATTCATAACATTTTATGAATGGAATTAATGCATGTCTGGTGGCTGCCATGAGGCTGCTTTGTAGTTCGGCCATTGTTGTAGGAATGGGAGTTTCATGTTCCTCCTTTTAGACTTTGCATTGACATCTCTGATCCTTTTTCATATGGTTAGTATTTGCCCCGGGTGCTTGTGAGTTCTTATTTTTATTTATTGATAATATGTTCTCAGCCATTAATGGCTTTACATATACAAACAACATTATAACAATATTACATAATACACTCATCATTTAAAATTAACTTAAAACATATTCTCAGATAACTCCTTTAAAATTGTTAAAACAGTCTCATAAAATCTCACCATATGATATATCAAATTCATGTCATTTCCTTACAACAGTCTTTGCCATGTTTTTTCTATCGCTTCAGATAAACTTGAATTCATATATCTTAAGAGATATTTCTCACGAAGATTCTCTAGGCTTTCACAGTGACATATCAAATGTTTAGCCGTCTCAATTTGGATCATGCCACACAATCTACATAGCCTTGAGCCAATCTCAAGGCCTATTTTTGCACCATGAATCTCCATTGTGTCAAATTTGTTGAACTTAAACATTAAGTATTGTGTTACTATGGCTGCTGTGGGGAAGGCAAACTGGTATTTGGGTTTCACTGTTGTCGGAGACCAGTATTCTAAGAATAAGCCACTCGTAGATTTACTGGCCAGGGTAATCATGTTGCGTTCCTTTGCACAGCTGTATATCAGACCTTGTAAGAGCTTTTTGGTCCTGGCTTGTTTAAAAAATAGCCAGGTCTCAGCATTACCCTTGGCCTATTTCGTACATACCGTATGCAGCCTATACAAGGTTTTAAAGTGCTTATTGTGATTATCCTTGCAAAAGTTTCTCATCAATTCCACCACAAATGTGTTAGTAGCCAACGTGCACAATTTCACATATAGCATTGCTGATTTTTATTCTCATATATCTTTGGCATATCTAAAATCACCTTCTAATAAAATGGATTCACAAGAAGCTGTCGAAGGTAATCTATTCCTTCTAGTTTACACATTTCATTTACAAACTTGCTGGCCCATACCTCGGCTCCATACAGTAGACTAGATATTATTTTGCTAGCATATAGTAACAAAATCGTGTTCACAGATATTCCTCTTTGTGCCCAATAAATTTGCTAATTGTTTTTTAGGCATAGGAGTTTAATTGCATTCCAAAGATGTTTCCAACATAGCTTTGAATCTATAATTACCCCCAAATAGTGATAACAACCCACTTTCTCAAGCATCTCGGAGTTTACCGACCATTTAAAATTATTGGATCTACTTTGTTTTTTATTTCCCAGAAAGGCCATCACCTTTGTTTTTGCTATATTTATTGTTAGCCCCTTTTTTTTCTGAGAACTGAGTCAGGCACTTTAATCTATTTTGTAGCCCTGCAGGTGTATAATCCAGCAGGACCAAATCATCGGCATATCCTAGCCATGGGAGATATATCCTGCCCATCTTCACTGCATCAACCATTCGCTCATCCATCTCGTTCATGCAATCAGCAAGGTAGAGATTAAACAGCATAGCTGCTAGTCTACAACCTTGCTTCACACCACATACTGTGGGAATAGCCTCAGATAAGCGACCTTCACCATCGAAACGCACTCTGACAGAAGTGTCAGAGTACAATAATTGAATCATTTGTAGTAGACCAGCTGGTATCCCCCATTTCCTCAATTTACTCCATAGTTTCTCTCTTACCACCGTATCAAATGCGGCTGAAAAATCAATAAACACCACATACATCAGTAAATTATGGACATTCCAGGTGTACTCAATTGCTGACACTAAATTAATTATGTTATGAATAGTTGAGGATTTCGCACGAAAACCTGCTTCATAGCTTGGAAGAATCCTATTTCCCTCTATCAATGTATTTAAATCATCTAGGAGGATTTTCGCGAATATTTTCGCTGGAATATCTAGCATTGCTAGCATTCTGTAATTTCTAGGCTCTTTCCATTCACCTTTTTTGTGTGTTGGTAGAATAATACTATCATGCCATGATTTTGGGACCACCCCATTCTTGCCAATCCAAGCAAATAGTATGTTAAGTGCTTTAGCCCATGCTTCCGGGGCCTTACATAATAGAGCGTTAAACGTTCCATCAGGGCCAGTGGCTCTCGTGGTCGGTAATTTCTCAATCATAATACCAATAGATTTTTCTGTAAAGTTACTGACCTATTGTACCCGCTCTTCCTTTGGTCTTTCTGTTTTACTCATCCCGGAAACAAGAATATTTTTTATATGCGTGATCCAAACTTTTTCGGCCACACTGTTGATCGACAATGCTTGTTTTTTTTCCTTCATTGATTGCCCTCCACATGCCTTGCTGATTATTGCTCCTGGCTTGTGCTGCAATGTTGAGCCATAATTTATTTGCTTTGTTTTTTTAAGAGTTCGTAGCCACTTTCTGTGTTGTTTTTTTAGCCATTTAATTTGATTAGTGGCATCATTCATCCTTAAATCAGCTATTCGTTTAATGGCTTTCCTGAGAGCCCTTTTGGCTTTATTAATTTCATGGTCATACAATTCATGCTTACCATTGGAAAGGTTCCATCGTTCACTATTACTGGAATACTTCCTTTTTTGCGAAGAGGCTTCTTTGAGCTTATACAGTACCTTTTCATAATTCCCAGTTATTTCACAGTTGGTGGCAACTTGTTCATTATCGCACATAGCCCCGAAATTTAACAATTCTCTGGTTGCAATGGCATTCACTTTTTCCAAATTCGTAGGATTCCAGATTATTCGGTTTGCAGCATTATATGTTTCCACCCATATGGTACTCAGCCTTCACTTGCGAGTATTCCAGCATGACATAAAGTGGAAGATGGTCACTTTCCTGGTGACTTCCTATCGCCATATCTATGATGAAGTTATTAGCCTTTTCATTTACAATGTACATTTGATGTAATCAATAGTTGTTAGACTACATCCTCCTATTCTTGTAGTACTACGTTTAGCATCTCCTTTAGTGTAGCCGTTGAGCATAATCAATTGTTGGCTGACAATCAACTTGCTCAAAGGTTTGCCATATACATTAGAAATGCCAGTGTCCATTGGACTAGAGCCGCACTCTTTACTCATATGATCATCAGGCAGGACAATCTTAGCATTACAATCACCTGCAATTATGATAGGGAGATCTGCCTTACATTCTGCTAATATTTTTGTTAGGATCTCAACATTTACTTTGTTCTGAATCCCATTAGGGGGGTTGTATATATTTATAAGCAACAGAGATGGGCAACAGGGCGTATTAGTTTTAACAATCACCCCTAACAACATCTCATTAGACCCTCCTGTTTTAACACCGGTCCACGGATGTTTGATAGCTGTTAGGAGTCCACCCTTTGGTTGACCTGAAGGTCCTTTAGAAGCCAGACTTTGTATACAACACCAACCATCTATATCACATGTTTCATGTAGCCATGTCTCCTGCAGATTGATAATACAAAAGGCATTCATATATGCTAAGAGCCCTCCTTCTTTTTCATAATGCAGATTGCCTCTAGTATTCCATGAGATCATCATACTGACATCATCAGGAGCATTGTTCTAATCTTGACTTAAATTCTATTGGCAACCATTGCCAATAACCGTCTTGTTCTTGTTCACTGTTAAACACATCTTGGCCTATTGTGTTACAATTTTTCCTGATTTGCATTCCAGTATTGACACCATCTTGCCCCAACCGATCTTTTTCTTTCATACTGCTGATTTGGTGGTTCTGTTACGACTGGTCTACTGTCTAGACTTAATTTCTCAACTTTTCAGTTCTATTAATACTTATTGCTGGCCTCTGGTTCTTTACCTTATGCATGGAAGTTTCCATGCATGTATATCCAAGTTTAGAGAAATGATGGCTTAATATAAATTCTAAGATTGCATCATCCGTACACCACACATTAGTGGTAACTATATAGAAACTATATAGAAATCACTTGATTTCACCATCCGCAGCGGAACCACTATCGCACATAGTTCCACTATACTCTGTCTATTCAGTATCTCAATTGTTTTAGATTTGTCTATTACTTGGAACTGCAATGCCCTAACAAAATTTAACAGATCTTTTTTATAGGTTGGCTCAGGCGGCTTCACACTGGTATTTTCTCAGGATCGTACTGCTTTTATAGTCTGTGACATCTGCTTCTCGTCCGCCAGATGAGCATCTGATTCAGTCTGGGGAACTTGGTCAAGTCTGTGCTCAATATTCACTTCACTAAAGAGAGTTGTTATGGCTTTTAGCACCTTAGTTGTTATCTCTTGGTTTTTTTTCATTTTCGTCACATTCTTTTCTTTTTTCTTAATGGGCACAATCCACTCGTCTAAGGTCGGATCTAAAGACTTCTTCGGCAAATTAGTTGCCTTTGAGGTTTTAGACAACCTCTTTTTCGGACTATTAATTCCGCTCTTTTCAGTTGAGTTGTGGATTGCTACTGTGTGATCTCCAAAGTAATTAGGCTCTTTAGTCATATGAATCGCTTTGGTTCTCACAGAGTCAGGCATTTATTCTATTTCTCGTGAAGGTATAAATTCTTCAACGATGTTAGACATCACTTCCTCTCTTAATAAGCACTCTTTTTTACTCACTCTCTCATTTCTTACAGGAGGCAAAAGACTTTGTTCCGATCTTTTGTGTCCTTGTTTCCTCATCTTAGTCTTTTTCCTTTTTTTCAACATTCTTCTTTCTCTGGCTATCTCAGTGTTACATTCAATAGAATAGCCTACTTCCTTGATATTTTGGGTATTCTCAATCAGAACTGTTGGCACCTCTATGTCGGCATTCTCTGGGGTAGCCACCAGTAGAGATGCTTCTGTGCTAGTTCCTACTTCCTTAAGGATCTTATGGCTTTTATTTATACTCTTGTGCAACAAGACTGAATGGACATCTAGTTTTCGTTCTATAGTGTCACATCTATCAACTATCTCAGTAAGGGCGCTTTCTAACGCTTCCCATAGCTCTTCATTTTTGAGGGGGGCAAAGCTCTCATTTTCAATAGAGTGAGTGCTATTGATGGTAATGTTACTAGAGATCTGTCTTGAATCAGATGGAGATTCATATGGCGTCTTCTCTCTGGTAGATGTATCAGTATAAATTATTAAGCCAGAGACTGGATCAACTGTGACCCTCTCATTTATGACTCCATCCGTTTTACTCTGCTGCTCTAACTTGTGACAAAGGTCTTCATTTTTACCGTCAGGGTTCGTACTTTCTTTTATTGTTTGAGGGATCATAGTTTCTAGCATATGCCAGTTGATCATATTACGATTCTCTTCAATGGGTGTGCCTCTTTCGTCTTTCCACTTACTCATAGTTTCTATGTGGGGGTATGGATACTCAGGAGCTCCCCATATGGCCACTGCTGTACACTCATTGTGAGTATCTACGGTACTGGACAACTTGCTCTCATTCATCATATCTCTGCTACATGGGACATTGAGCAGCGAGGACAGCAATTTAGCCCCAATACATGGCAGTCTGCTAGAAAACTCATCTACTAATTCTGCACCAATCTCTTTAGTGACACTTTCTAGCATAGTTTTTTTGCTTAACTTAGTAGGCTCTATTTTATCAAAAAAGGTAGTCATTTTTGCTAATTTAGCATATGGTAGTAGGCCTTGTTTGCTTATGATCTTACGCTTACATGCCGAGTTAGGTCTCTGTGTTACTTCAGGCACAGTATGTTCAATTTTAATTTTACCAGGATTAGATCTTAGGTCCATTTTCTTACAGTAAAAAAGGGATCTTCAATTACTCAATCATACAAATACAGCAGCTCACTTTGGGACCCGCACTAATAAACAATATTAACCATCCAGTATGTAAGCTCTATGCAGGGTTTTACCTTGCTCACACTTCTAGTCTTCTTGGACCAGACACTGCGCACCACGCACCGCGCACCGTGAACAGCAAACAGTACTTTCGCGTACTTTGCGGTGCACGCGCAGGGTGCGCTGGGACCCAAGTACATAAAGGTTGGATCCGGGCTCACGGGGCGGGTCAGCGCTCATGTGACCACGGGATCAGACACCTAGGAGCAAGACAAAAAAAGGACTTGTATTGTCGGGCGGCAACAGATATTCTCCACAATCCACGGGAAACTAGACTCCACAGTCCACAATTCAAACACGTGGGCTCTGCCAGCTGCTACGCAGCGCTCCCACAATGAAATCCAACGGAAGTCAATTTGTAATCACCTTCAAAGGGATAGACACCGCACGGTGTCATAGTCAAGCTGATCCTCCGGTTTTGACTGTCTCTGCAGTCCGTGTGATTCAGACAGCTTTTCTTGCCAGCAAACAGTACTTTTGCGTACTTCGCGGTGCGCGCGCAGGGTGCGCTGGGACCCAAGTAAATAAAGGTTGTTCCGGGCTCAAGGGGCGGGTCAACACTCATGTGACCACGGGATCAGACACCTTTAAAGGGTTAGACACCGCACGGTGTCACAGTCAAGCTGATCCTCCGGTTTTGACTCTCACTGCAGTCTGTGTGATTCAGACAGCTTTGCCAGCAAACAGTACTTTTGCGTACTTCGCTTGTGAGTTCTGTGAGCCAAGATTATGAGTTTCACTTTTTGTGACTTCTTCAGTATGATCTATGGCTTGGTTGGCCTCAGATGGTACTGTGTTGTGTGGTTTCTTCGCAAATCTCAGTATTGAGGTTCTGTCAGGTTCTCTTGAATCTAACTTTGATGGTAGAAAGTTCCCGAAAATGTCATCTTGTTTCTCGTGGTTGGAAATTATTGATTCAATTTCAGTAATGTCCAAGCACAGTCTTGCAAGGCGTTGGTTTTCTGCCTTACTTGTGGCAGATTTGTGATCTATGATTCCCGGGCGTGTTTGATCATAATTCTGTTGCCATAATTTCCTCGCTTGTTTCGCCCTTTTTCTCTGTAAAGTAAGTGGTGTCAAGTCCTTGTCTTCTGTTTATTGTATGGATTTGATTTGCTTTGTCTTTGCGTTATCATTATCCGGAATTGGAGTTCCCTCATAATTTTTGTCATTTGTGTCTTACGCATTGTATGATAGTCCTCTTTTTTCATTGATTGTTGTCTGCACTGGTGGTTCGCAGTAGCTATTTCTTTTCTGCAAGCTCTTGTTGTTGTGATGCTATAAGAGGAGTTTTTTGGGACTGAGTGTTTCAGTTTTTAATTTTGATGGTGTCTTGCTCTCATCATTTCTGATTACGGGATTTTTATCACTTCCTATTTCCATATTTTTGCAAGTTACTTCTGATGTTCCTATCTCAGCTGTGTGTGTTGTCAGCTCTTCCTTTTTGACGTTTTGTAGGTTGCCATCTTGCTTGCATAGATTTGTTTCCTTCTCTGTTGTATCCAGAGCAGTGTTACTCTTGCCTGTGTTTGTAGTAAGTTTTGTTGCCTAACACATCGTCTGACACACTGAAAGGGGGGATTGGTTGAGGGGGAGCAGATGTTATGCTTGGCTGCTGCAGGGTTTGGGCATGATTTAGCCTGGTACCTAGTTAACGGGCCGGTTGACATGACCCTGTTGATGTCTCACTGTGATTTGGTCGTGCACAATGATACGCCCTGGCTCGTCTCGGAAAGAAGATGGGGCACAGTTTGTAAGATATGTTGGTGACGATTTACCTAGATGAGTTTAGGGGTGCCTCCAGCACCGCGCAGACTCCCAATAAATCCTTAAGACTCAGCACTGACTCGGCACCGCTACACGTAGAGTCGGGTGCTATGAGTCAGATGCTCCTCCTCTTTTAGTTGAAGATGAAAAAAGAATTTCAATCCAGGATTTAGAGTCAGTGTTGCCAGCAAAGTATCTCCACACTCCTTAATACTCAGCACTGACTCTGCACCGCTCCGCGTAGAGTCGGGTGCTATGAGTCCGATGCTCCTCCTCTTTTAGTTGAAGATGAAAAAAGACTCTGAATCCTGGAATTAGAGTCAGTGTAGCCTGCAAAGTATCTCGTACTCCACACTCCTTAAAACCCAGCATCAACTCCGCCAGAGGCTTTATATAGGTTAACCTATCCATGACACACAAAGCTCTAAAACAAATAAATAAATACCTTAAGGCTCCCACCAGTAGGCGCTTGTCAAATTCTCCTGATTCCCCACCTGGGCCCCAGGAAACCACCAGGAATACTCTGTGCCTTGCCACTCAACCTCTAAATCAGGGAATACTATTAGGCACAAATTGTTTAGAAAACCAAAAAATTTATTTGTTACAACAAGGACATACTGCAATAATATTGGTAATAAGTCGAAAACTCTAGGTGACTCGAGGAAACTGCTACAGAATTGCACTTTTAGGAAGCTATACAGGTTTGTAATATATTTACTGTATTCGCTTGCCCCTATGAATGAAATATACCATCTATAATTTTAGTTTAAATGTCACTTTTACAGAGAAAACAAAGATCCAGTTGATCCAATAAGAGCATGAGAACATTTTAAAGGAAATCCTTCAGACAGAAAAAAAAACAATCACTCTATTAGAAATGTTTAAACATGACAAAATGGCAACGTCCACTAGAGGGCTGTAGTGAGCTAGTTTCTTCCTAATAGCTGTGTAACCTGAGAAATACAATTCTGTTGATTTGATGTATTGGGTGTCAGGGCAGTACCATGCAACCCAACCTGTATCTTGCAGAGTCGTGCAGGTCCATACAGAGTAAAAAAAAAAACAATAAGAGATATTATCATGGGACCCAGCACTTCTTCACACTGGGGTGATCTCGGGATCCTGGGGATGTTGGAATAATGGCAGACAGCAATTTAATGCATGCCCATGTTACGTATGGGTGCCAAAAGCTTTGTTGGTTCGCATTCAATGATGAATCCAACATTGCTTCAATCAAATTTAAGAACAATCATTGTATTTGAATGTGAATAAACAGATACATGTTCATGTTTGTTTCCAATTAAATTAAATAGACCCACACAGCTTTCACATCTAGTCTGGAGCTTTTCTAAGAATAGGAGTTTTTTTAATTGAACATCCCTCAAATGTAAAAGTTATTTTTCCAAAAATACCTGTAAATGCAAACGGGTGTATTTGCTTTGGCTTCTTTGAATACTACAGGCCACTCACATTTCCTTGAAAAAGGCCCCTCTCTAGACCAATCATTCGAACATGCGTTTATGTTGCAGGAAACCTGGCTAATAGCCAATTTCCATGCGGATGGATTTGAGATACACCAGTGCCTGGCTAAAAAGGGTGCTAAAGGGTGCCTGTATGCTGGCCTAATTATAGGGGTAAAACAGAAAAATAGATCTAGTAAGTTAACCCCTATTGGCAGTTGAAATAACATGGGAGGGGCCTACCAAAACGAACCGCTTGTTATTGATCAACATATATGACCCTCCGGGTTGTTCAGGGGCTGGACACACTTTTGTCTATATAGATACCATTATTACAGACTGGGTAAAGGATCCCATAGAAGATCTTATCCTATTGGCGGGAGATTTCAACACTAGGTGTGGGGAACACTCCTCCATAGGCAAGTTTCCCACCATCAAATCAGTTAGTGAAATGGTACTAGGAGATGTTTACTTGAGAGGTTGCAGGTGGCTGGGGGATACGATTGTTTGGAAACTAGTAATTCGAAATGGAACAACTCAAGGTGGTATTCTGGGCAAGCCTACTTGGGTTTTGGGACAAAGGAAGGCCACCCTGGATTATCTATGTGGTAATATGTCTCTGATAGAAATAATTAGTGGCCTAGCAGTCTGCAGGAAGGCTGCTAGCGATCATGCAGTCCTTAGTCTTTAGTGCTATATAGAGAGACCGGAAGATCAACCCAGAAGCCTGGGTGGGCTGACCCCTAACCATGAGGGAAACAGGGTGGTGAGGTCTGAGCATAATATTCATAAATGTTGCTTTACCTTATGGTTGCAGGCCGAAATTGTGTTTTCGCTATTGTATCACGTTTCACCCGATGAGTGTGAAGCATGGCTGTCTTTATTTGCTAATAAAACCGGAAGGGTCACAGGGAAAGGAATAACAACAGACAAGAAAGCTGCACACTTTTTTGACATTAAAATCAATAATGCTTAAGGAATTGCAGGATTTCAAAAGCAAGCCAAACTCCATGCATACATTCCAGCGGGAGTCTAGATGCCTAAAAAAATGATATAGAAAACTGGCAAAGTATGATTGCTGAGTTAAACTGCAGTACACCTATTAACATGTGAAGAGTGTTAACGTTGGCTAGGGGGCCGTCTGATTTGTCTTTCCTAAACCCTAGCTCAGCTGAGATTTGGGTTAATTTAATCGAAGACAGAATGTACGAACTAGCTGCAGTGGCAGATTGCCGATCAGCAGTAATCTTGTCTGGCAAATCCACTTTAGCCCCGGAAACGTGTACAGCCATATATTGAAGCTGAAGAACTCCAGGGGACCAGGCCTAGCGGTCTGCCTGCAGCCATCTTGAATGGGGACAGCGCCCTTTGGGCTGACCTTTTATGTGCCCAATTTCTAAAAACCTGTAGGGAATGTCTGATTCCTGGGTCTTGGAAAAAATCTATACTGGTACCTGTTTTCAAATCAAGAGACAGACTATTCACAGAGAATTCTCATCTACTGACTCTCTTTGATATAACTGGTGAAGTCTTTTCAGCATACATACTAGAACACTTACAGCCCTGGGTCACTGACGATAAGATATTGCATCCTTTCCAAACGGGTTTCCGTCCCGGGTCCAGTACAGTCCATAATATCTGGCTGTTAGATACCATAATTGCCCAGGCTAAAGGGCACCTATTCCCCTCTGTGTACAATGTTCATCAACATTACGTCAGCATTTGACCAGGTAAATCATGACACTTTGAGGAGAAAGCTTAGAGGGTAGGGTTACCCTGGTTGGCTACTTGAGATTATTGCACTCAGAGACTACCACACAGATTTGCTTGGGCAATGACGGCAGTTTGTTGAGGACCATGAGAATCCATGCCCCTGCTTTTTAACATCTATATCTGATTTATTTGGCAGGCTGACGAAAAGTGCAAAATGTCTGCTGAAAATTGGGAAAACTGTAGTTGTCGTTATGCTTTATGCAGACGATTTTGTGGTTTTTGATCAGCTGCTGACAGGCATGAAATCATCCATGAACGAGCTGGATTGTTATGCAAGAGAATATGGAGTGTCAGTAAACTTAAATAAACCATGTTGGTCACCGCAAAAAAAGTAAATAGATATCTATTGAACATTTGCCTGGGAAATATTGATTACACTGACACTAATAAATACTTGGGACTGGAAATGTCAAATAGCGGCAGATATAATGTCATTGTTGAATCCAAAACTAGAAGGACTAAGCAAATGAGTCAGCTAATTCGCAAGTTTGCAACTAAGCATGCTGGAATCTCGCTGGATGGCGTGTTTTATTTACATAAACAGTTGTTCTGTCCATCGATGTTAAATGGCTTAGAGGCCTTAGCTCTAAAGAAATGGCTGGATGTGGTTGAGGTTTTATTTTGGCAAAAACTATTGGGACTACCACTTTCCGCTTCTATCGAGTATGTCCATTTGGAAGAGGTGTTCTATTTCTGAAGGCCTGTTTCTCTCCTCTATGCCCGTTAATGGCAGAGATTGGTGACTGTAGAAACACAAATGGCACTTTATAGGGTATGGAAAGTAGTACATGACCGTCTTTTAGGTAATTGAACGAAGTTGACATGAATTGAATAGTGTTTTAAATCATAATGAAATGTCTTTTTAAGGGTTATATGGTAGTGTTTGTTTTAAAGTTATTGTAGTATATTAACATTTATGTGAAATTGTCATTGGTTTTTACATGTGAATCTGAAAAAAAATCAATTGTAAAAGTTTTGAAAGAACTAAATGCAATAAAAAAATAAAAACATTAAAGGATAGTTCCGGGACTTTTTTTTTATTGTCCCTACGGTTCGGCCATGTGTTTTTAAGCATAAATCGGTAGATCGTAGAAAACTTTCCTATGGACCTTACCCGACTTTTCGTCCATTAACGCACTCGAAATCAGCCGCCATTTTGTCATAATCCTATCATTTCCCCCCATCGACCTGCCTCACCTGCGTTTGCGGCACTAAATCAAATCCCCCGCCCCTGAGCCTGACATCAGCAGACGCGTACCGCCCATTTCCCAACGCCAAAGCACGTTTCGTGTCAACAATCGCTGCGCCTCAGCTAATGAAGTGTCGCCATGGAAATGGCAGGACGCCTCTTTCCTCAATAAGTATAAACACACCGTTTCACAACACACAGCAGCAGATTTTCGATTCCATTACTCTCTCTGTGTTACTTTGAGTATTCTGTGACTCGTTTCTGTGCTCTGGTCAGCTACCTTCGCCGCTTCTAGGCCTTGTGAACACCTGTACCATCTCTGTAAATTATTTTACTTTCTTTACCACACAATGGCTACAATAATGCCGTATATGTACGAGCCCGAGTACACCGAGGAGGAACTACTGGAAAGGCAAGCACGCGAAAACGATGGGGATTCGGACGGCAGTTGGGAGGACCAGTCAACGGATGAAGAGCCTGGACCATGTCGCATGGACGGCGTCTCCACCTGGTGCACGTGCAATCGGTGCGAGCTAATGCCAACTGAGGAGGAGAACTGCTGCTGCCGTGAAAATACCGGGTGCTTGGCCTACATTTCGGAAGGCGAGCCAAGTCCGCAATGCATCACCGAGCTGCCAGAGTTCAGGGAAGCCTGCCTCTCACGGACCGTGTTGAGGATGATGATGGTGCTTATGCACGAACTTCGCGGCACTGTTCGTCCGCGTAATCCGAGTAACGAGTAAGTATACTCTGGTTGTGATGTCAGTGATGCCACTACTATTTCATGGTCGTCTCCCACATATAAAATTACATCTACATATCATTCGAACGCATGTAAATTGGTTCCATATTGTGCATTTTCTAGATAGAATTTTTTTCAAAGCAGAATGACATTTTTTACCTGAATCGACATTGATAAGAAAGTTTTGTCATTTTAATACAGTTTGCATCTTTCATTTTCACAGGTGGTACAGGCTGGTGGCCTATCGTTGCTTCACTTGGTGGCTTCACGGGAGGCTCGGACACCGCGTTCGGAGAGTAATACCTGCCTGTGCGGTACTTGCCATTAGACAACATTTCCCCAGCGACAGTGTACAATACCGCAGATTTTCCCTGGATGTGCTGCAACCGGAACTTTACAATGTGTAATGTTTATTATTTATGTTCAATTGAAATTAAGATCTAAAATAAAACCCAACATATATTTTAACAATGGTTGTTTTGATTTTTTAAATGAATCTAGTGTGTCTCCATTGAATAGTCTTCCTGTGCCTTGTCTTGTCACACCACATGTCTCCGGCCAGCATCCTCCCTCACGCTGGCCGCCCACCTTCAATCCACATAACCGTTGAACCCATATGCAGCAGACATACATATGTTATTTTGCGGGTTGGCATCAAGCCTCCTGGCCTTGCCTCCTCCCCCAAAAATACTTACCACACCACTTTGTTCAAGCGTTGGCAATAAAAGGCCGTTGGATTTTATTGATACAAAACATGGTTATAGGTAAAAAATCAATATGGTTGATCATAATAAATCATCCTTTTGGGCACCGGGTACAGAGATGACCCCCTCTGGCCCGTGCCGCCTTGCCACCACAGGCCAGCCTGCTGCTGACTAACTGCCTAGGCATCCAGGGTCTCCAGGGTGAACTGCACCCATATATTCTCCTGGGAGGACGAGGTATTTATAAACTCACCCCCCTGCCTTCCAAGTATTAGATCCTGCAGCCTGCCTCTTACATGCAGTTAGATGGCCTCTCCTTGGTGAGGCCCTGCGGCAAACGAGTCTTGTCTGCACGACCACCGCCCCAATCCACCCCCCGCCCTATCAAAGGCAGTTTGCACTGGGGTACTTGCGCTGGCAAGTGGAGCTGTCAGGGAGCGATAAAGGCCAAGAGGTGCCAAAGACCATGTACACTTCAAAGTGGTCTATAGAGCATGGGTTGTTGTTCCCATGTCTACCTCCAGACCCCGTGTCTCCTGCCAAGCATCCCCCCTCACGCTGGACGCCCCCCTGCAATCCACATAAGTGTGTCTCCATTCACGAGTCTTCCTGTGTCTTGTCTGCACGACCACCGCCCCAATCCACCCCCCCGCCCTATCAAAGGCAGTTCGCACCGGGGTACTTGTGCTGGCAAATGGAGCTGTCAGGGAGCGATAAAGGCCAAGAGGTGCCAAAGACCATGTACACTTCAAAGTGGTCTATAGAGCATGGGTTGTTGTTCCCATGTCTACCTCCAGACCCCGTGTCTCCTGCCAAGCATTTCCCCTCACGCTGGACGCCCCCCTGCAAACCGCATAATGCCACGACATATACACGTCATTCATTCACAAACACACCCCTGTTTCAAATTCTTTATAACCCACTTCATATTTCTAATGAGAACTTCTTTGCGCTTTGCTAGTCAACCCGTGAAGGTGCTGGTTATCTGCTCTTCGTCTCTGTGAACTTCTCCGTGACCACTTCGAGCAAACTCGTCAGTTTGCAACCTGTGAACTGCTCCCTGTTCTACGACAAGAAACTACTCTGATCCCTGCATCTAACTGTTTGTTCGTCAAGGTAAGGCCATGTACCATAATCATTTTGCGTCCAATATTCTAATTTATATCTATTTGCTAGTAGTCATCAAATTGCATCCATGTTTTCTTTTCGTTCAAGACAGTACATGCAAGGAACTAGTCACATGTTCTGAGTTTAGTCAAATTATTTTTCTATTTTTTTAAACTTATTCAAATACTTATCCGCATGTGAATAACATGTATAGTTCCAAGAACCAAAACGAACCTTGCATTGAACCTTTTATGTGTCATTTAATTTTTTAACACATTGGTATTCATAGAGAATTGTTGATCTTTACTTTTCAGAACTTTCCACAATGCCTGCCTGTTCCATTGGCGGTTGCCCTTCGAAGACCCATAAAAAATCTGAAGGTACTATAATGCATGTTTTCCCTAAGACAATAGATCAGATAAGAGAATGGGTCCGATATTGCGGATATCCACCGTCTGAGCTTGAAAGTAGAGTCCTAGAAGTCTTTGCGGACAAGAGGGGTGATCGATACCGCATCTGCAGCAGGCACTTTAGCTCAGACATGTACTCCACATCATTGCTAATAAAGAAGAACACACCACGAGCGAAGCGAAAATTGCTCTCAACCGCTATTCCCACTCTATTCGTCCACATCCCTCCACTGGTGAGTCAAGTTTACGGATTTAGCTCTCGGCCTTGCAGTAGTGTGTAGCATTAGCTAACAATAATTTCCCCATTTATGTATCCACTCAATATGAAGGCGGAAGATTCTCCATCCGTGTCGTTATTGCAGTCATCAGCCACTTCAAGCGCCTATCGGGTAATCTTACTTAGCTATTCTGCCACTGACTTGTTTTAGGCATGTAAATCAATAGTTTTAATTTATCGTGTAATTATTTTACCTAATGGTACACCCTAGTACTCGTCCTCTAGTCTTTGTTTTCAGTTATAATTATTGTTATCCAAAATAATGCAAGTACTGTCTTTCAGGGAGATGCTGAGGAGTCCAACGCATTGACGACAACCGTTGATGTCACTCAGATGCTCGAGGTACGTTTCCGGACAGTTCCATCGATGGAGATCATCAGATCTTGCATTCTTGTAGCGTGATTGTTACACACAATGTTTCTTTCGTTTTTAGCCATTGATATGTCCTTCTGTCGTCGCCCTCCTATGTGTCTTCTTTTTTCAATATTGTGTTCATTACTAATGAAAGTCCTATGTTTCAGGGAGTCGATGGAGCATTAGTCCAAGAAGAAGGGGGAGCATGCAGTTACGGGTCAGCGCAACAGCTTGCAGAAGTGTGCACCGCAGTTACAGCGTCCCTTGATGTTCTTATGCATTTCGAGGTATGGATACTGACAGTTCGATCAAGCGAGATCATATGACGTGATTACATCCGCTATACTTCCTTCTTTATTAACGCAAGTACTATGTTTCAGGGCGATGACGGAGCTTCTTCTACAAGAACATCACCCCTAGTAGTTGATGCAGATCTCTGGGTGGTGACACTTCCAACGATCGAGCAAATCGAATCATATTTAGATATCCATTATTTATTTTAGACAACTGATCATTTGTGCAGGTCTATTTAGATGAGCCGTTGACGCCTGCACAAAGTTTATGTTCTTTTTAACAAAATAGAAAACCATACTAATGCAATTACTGTGTTTCAGGGAGTTGATGAAGCGTCATCTTCAATAATATCATCAATGGAAGTCTATGCAGAGCCCAAGTTATGGATCTTGACAGTTCCATCTAACTAGATCAACAATGCGTGAATAATTGTCGTTTGAATGTTCTACACAATGCGTTCATTCGTGTTTTGCTATTGAGATGTACGTGGGTATTGGTCCCCAAGTACATTTTGTGTTTTCAATATTATTATACATACTAAATAAAGTTCTATGTTTCAGGGAGTCGATGGAGCGTCAGTGCGTGATGGATGTGCTTATCATGAAAATATAGTCGTTTCAGTCGAGTCGGAGCAACAGCGTCCTGATGTTGAAGTTCGAGGCAAGAAAGTTTCAAAGAAAAGAAAGCAAAAGAAGGTTAGTGTCCTGGTCACTATATTATGTTGTTTTTCACTGTTAATAGTTCAATACTGTAAGTTGTGTTTAAACTGAACATCCCTTTTCCAATCTGTCCTCTAGTTGCGAGTGGGAGTACGAACTAGATCTACACAGACAGTGAAGCGAACGAGAGATGTTGCTTGTCAAACCTTTTGGCAGGGACTTGAGACTGGAGATGCATCGTGCCAATGGGAAGAATATGAAGTGATTGACAACGGAGCTATACCACCACCAGCCATTGATAGTGAATGTCCTCCTGGTAGTTCGGATGCAGTCGGAGATCAATTCACAGAATCCACACCCGCAAAAACTAAGACCGCGAGAAAGTTGAAGAAATTGTTTTATTCACCCATCGCCGGAGAAGGAACAGGTGTTGCAATGGAAGAGAATGAAGTGGACGACAATGAAACAACATAAATATCACTGAACATAGCGGAAGACGATATCAGAGATTCTACCTTTCATGTGAGTGACATGTCCTCAACGTTACAGGCCGAACCAGCTGGGATGCAGAGTGACAGTATAAGGAAAGAGGCCAAATTCATTGTATTCGATAGTTGTTTGATTGATATTATTATTAGGATGAAATGTGGGCATTCGGTTGGTGGGGAAGTATGTGGGGAGCCATTGATTAATGTGACTCGTGCAATTCGAGGCACTAACCTTAAAATACATGCCACCTGTACAAAATATCATCCTTTCTCATGGTCTGCACAACCCATGCTGGGGCAACTGCCAGCAGGCAATCTACTTTGTGCAGCGGCCACACTTTTTAGTGGTTCAAGTTTTAAAAAGTTAGAGTATTTCTTTCAGTTTGTGGGAATCCATTTCATTGCGAAAACTCAGTTCTACAAATACCAAACCGATTATCTATTTCCAGCCATAAGCGAAGCTTGGAGAATGGAAAAAATGTCTATTGATAGTACATTCGCGGGCAAACGGTTCAGGCTAGCCGGTGATGGACAGTGCGACAGCCCAGGATTTTCAGCCAAGTACTGCACCTACCACTTTCAGGACATGGAAAGTAAGAGAATTGTGAGTTCGGTGGTCGTGCAGGTGTCACAAAGTACATCCTCAGTGGCCATGGAGAAAGTTGGCTTTGGAGCATCATTGCAAGAACTACAATCGCGGGGAATGGTGATCGCCCTGATAGCCACGGACAGACACGTTTCAATTGCCAAGACAATGAGAGAAGAGTACAAAAATATAAATCACCAATTTGACGTATGGCATCTTGCAAAAACAATCAATAAAAAAATGTCGGCTGCAGGTAAAAAAAAAGATATGCAAGGTATTTCACAGTGGTCCAAGTCAATCAGCAACCATCTTTGGTGGAGCTCAAAAACATGTGGAGGGTTGTTGGAAATTCTACTGGAAAAATGGCGGTCAGTAATGCTACACTGTAGCAACGTTCACCGCTGGACCACAAACCAACATTTCCACAATTGTGAACATGGCCATTTGTCCACAGAGGAGGCACGGAAGAAGAAGTGGTTGATTCCTTCATCACCCACTCACAAAGCCATTGAAAAGATTGTATTTGATAAAACTATAACAAGAGATTTGAGGGGACTCACGGAATTCTGCCACACAGGAGATTTGGAGGTGTTCCACAATATGTGCCTAAAGTACAGGCCAAAACGATTGCATTTTGGCATGGAGGGCATGATAAATCGGACTCTTCTAGCGGTCTTGGCACATAACCATAATGTTGGCCGTCAACAAAGTAGGACGACCGGAACTTTAGGGACGCTTCGCTACAATAAGGCCTTCACTAAAAGAAGTAAACAATGGGTGATCAAACCAGTGTTTGAGGATATGCAATATGAGTTTATTGAGAGACTTATTGTTGTTGTCCTAGATAGGCACATACATGGAGTTGTGAACGAACCTGTGCAGGGGACAACTGCATTGCCACCCAACATTGCCTCTGTTCCATGTCCACCTAAAGCAGAGCTCATTGAGAAATACACATCACGGTTTAAATGATTGTAATTTGATTGTCTGTTCTCTCGAGTCTCCTCATGTTGCAGGCCCATTGAATATGTGTATCTATGTAATGTGTAAATAAAAGTGATTGCTCAGTGTACATGGTTCTCTGGGGCTGCAAATGCACGCAGACAAAATGCAAAGATGGAGTGTAAATTTCAAGTCCTGTGAGATGGCCTTACACTGAATGTAGCTAACTAGGAATGTGTGCTCGTTCAAAGTGAAGGTCAGCTGCTTTGATTTTTTGCTCGGGTGCCGGAATGGCCCACGACTCAGTATAAGGTTCTATTGTTATTTGACCTTGACAGGCCGGGACCATCCCGAAAGACTTCTTTTTGGGGGTGTGGTGCAATAACGTAAGAAACGATAATGAATATAATTTCAGAAACGAAAGCCATTTAATGTTCGTTCATTAGAAGAAATAACGTCGGCATAGAAGGAGTGGTATTTCGGGGCTGCCCTACGCACAGACACAATGGAAAATGCAAATATAATGTAAGCAACTCTTTAGATGAGTTTATACCGCAATTTAATTACTATACAGTAGCTTTAAAGACGGGTTAAGTTGTACTTGTTCGTTCTATGTGGCATATTGTTTTGTACCGCGCACTATCTTGAGGAGAACCATCTCCTTTTACGGAAGCACCTCAAAACCTTCCTCTTTGCTTCTGGTTTCTCTCTCCCTCTCCCCAGCTACAACTGGTCCACTGTCTGCGACCTCGGTCCTGGGCCCTTCCACTCTCCACCTGCACTGCCTCCCTGTCAACCCCTGCACTGGGGGACTGTCTCAGTATCCTACAGCCCCCCCTTCCCAGCACTTGTTCTGCACTTACCTTGCACTCGCCACCAGCTGGCCCTATGTATTTATTATTTTATGCTACTTACCTTGTACTCCACTTCCCCCCTCCCCTTCCCCTTGCACTTTTACCTTCCCCCTACCCCTGCACTTGCGCGATCTGAATGACACCTGGCCTAGTAGGATCGCTGTCTGTCTTCTCCTTGTTCCCCCCCCTCCCTGCCTCGCCACGCCTTGAAACACTTGTGTAGAGGCGCGTTGCAAATGCCATATTATATCATATCAGTGACGAAGTGGTCCACTGGCGCTCAGGCGGCTCTGAAAAAGGCGGAGGAGAGGGGGTGGGTTACTGAAAATGACGTATAATACCCAGTTGCACTGTCCTAGCTATGAAATAATTTCCTGACCTAATATATAAAATGAATAATTTTAATAAAGATCTGATGGTGAGACTAATTTCATTTTTTATGTCCTTCATTATTGTATGTGTCACGAGTACCAGACACCGGCGGATGGCTTTTACAACCGCCAGTTGCTTCTCCGCGTGAACAACGTTACCACCCTGACCATTTTATGGGACGATCGCCAAGTACTAGTATGCCCTTACGCGGTACTAATGGCTAGATGCAACATACATACCGTTGTGGTGGCCTAGTGCCTCGTTGTTGGAACAGCCATGCGATTATCAGTGCGACCGAAGAGCTTATTTTATCGTAAACCAACACCCTGTGTACTGCACACGAACATCGCTTGCCTCAAGATGAACTATTTTGGATCGAGAGCAAAGAAAAATGCAAATCGCTGAATATTCTCTAAACATTTGATGTCAAATAAATGTACTTTACCAAATTTACAATCTTGCGGTTTGATTTAAAAGTACAGTTTCATATTCCGAATTGTGGCGCGCTGTGTTGTGAGCTGATCTGTGTTGGTTTCCGGGTTCTGTGTGGAGTCGCGTAGAAGACGCCTGGGCGCGTTTGCCTACGCAGCACAGTCACGTCACGGATAGAGGCGGGGAATATGAATGTTTAGATAAAGTCTGTTTCAGGGGCGGGGGATATGATTTAGTGCCGCAAACGCAGGTGAGCCAGGTCGATGGGGGGAAATGATAGGATTATGACAAAATGGCGGCTGATTTCGAGTGTGTTAATGGACGAAAAGTCGGGTAAGGTCCATAGGAAAGTTTTCTACGATCTACCGATTTATGCTTAAAAACACATGGCCGAACCGTAGGGACAATAAAAAAAAAGTCCCGGAACTATCCTTTAATTGATTTATACAAGCACTACATTTCAGCTATAGTGGTAATGTGCCAGGAATGATTCCACTCCAAAAAGACGTGAAAGTGTTTAACTTTACAGTTCAAAATATATTTAATTTCGATTGTTGGCACTTCTATAACAATTTCCAAAGTTTGGTTTGCCAAAATAATTGACAATAATGATTGCATGTAGCCCCTGTGTTCTGGCCCTAGTTTGTTCAATGGTGTACTCTTCCCTTCGCCGATGTAGGGATAGTTCCCATTGGCCCCAGTGTGCCTTGAAACTGATTGTGTATAGGCACATTATAGAAACCCAGTAAATAAAAATAAATAACACCAGCCCCTGCCCCAGCCCACTGGATAGGGGGGGGGCGCTACACCTGCTAAATAAAGTTGCTGATACCAGGACACCCTGAGTTCTTAGATCACTAATGGACACAGACACCAGCGTGCATTTTAAAGGAATCCCAATGGAAATGCCTCTTTATTTATAAAACACACTTATCCTTTAAACTTTTTACCATCCCTAGGATCCTCCTGGCCTGAGCACCAACTGACTGGGAACCAGTTCCTGCTTCATTGGCGGTGTCTCAGGGATGCTTAGCCTGAGGCAACAGAGACACCTTACCCAACTCAGTAACCACCATGGCATTTAAGGCCATAGGATATCTCTGTGGGTGCTCCCAAATCACTAGGTGGCCTCAAGGAGGCTTCCACTCTATCCCACTATCTCTACTAGTCACTGGTCTTCACCGATTGTACTAGGACCTAAACCAGATGGTTCTGTATGGACTACAGAAAGCTAAACGCCATCTCCACGTATGAAGCCTACCCAATGTCACAAATTGATGAGCTACTGGAACAACTGGGTGCAGCACAATATCTCAGCACGATTGATCTCACTAAAGGGTATTGGCAGATACCCCTGCACCAAGAGGATAAGGTGAATACTGCGCACCAGCGACTTTTCAGGCATTGATGAATGAATTCTAGCCCCACACGAACAATACAGTTCAGCCTATCTGGATGACATCATCATCTTCAGCCTATCATGGGAGGAACACTTAAAACATCTACAGCAAGTGATTTCTGCTCTTGAGGAAGCCGGGCTTAACATCAACCGTAAGAAAACCATTCTGGCCGCAAAGGAAGACTCGATATCTGGCCCATTGTCTGGAATTCTCGTCCCCTGGAGATGAGAAGTATTGAGTCACTCGAGCTCTTTAATAAGAGGCTAAAGACTCATCTTTTTAACTAATCTGTTTTTAATACTTTATCTATAATTTTTAGCTTCTACTGATCCTCGTTCATGATTTTATGCTTTTATGTTTTTTATGCTTGATGTTTCTTTATGTTGTCTTGTAGCACCCTCACGTCTTGGGGTCCATCACCGCGCTATATAAATGTTTTAAAGTAAAGTAAAAGTAAAGTGGGATACATGGTTGGTGGAGGAGTCATAAAACCACAACTGGACAAGGTGGAGGCGATTATGCGTTTGGCCATGCGAAGCAACAAAAAGCAGATCCAACCCTTTTTAGGGTGCGTAGGGTACTACAGGAGGTTTATACCTATGTTCTCTAATATTGCCAGTCCTCTCACCGAAGCCCTCAAGGCTTTCTCTAAAGGAGACATCCTACAAGACAACACCGCCTTGGCAGCTTTCCAACAGCTTAGAAACAGCGTCTCTGCACTTCCAGTGCTACAATGCCCCGACTTCGGGAAGCCATTTCTTGTACAGACAGACGCCTCGGGTACAGGATTGGGATCAGTCCTGTCGCAAGGTGCAGGAGAAGATTTGTATCCAGTAGCGTTTATAAGTCGCAAACTACTACCCCACAAGATGTCTTACTCAACCCTGGAAAAAGAGTGTTTGGGCATAAAGTGGGCCATTGAAACCCCTAGGTACTATTTGTTGGGACGTGCCTTCACGGTTTGCAACGACCACGCTCCCATGCAGTGGCTGGCAATACACAATGATTCCAAACAGAGGGTTTTGAGGTTGTTTCTCACTCTTCAGGTGTTCTGCTTCAAGACCATTCACAAACCTGCATTGTTTCAAGTTGTTCCTGATTACCTAGCCAGAAGTATGGATCGGCCCGACCGGCACAATTTCACGGGGGGTGTGTGTAAAGCCCACAGCCATGAACGTCTTGCTGATAGGCTCACGTCTGAAGGACGGCAAGTACAAATACCCGGGGAGTGCGCCCAGCCGACGTCAACCAAGAGTGGAATGGAAGACACATGGTGGGGGAACACTGAACCCTGCACAAACGCTCAGCACAAAGGCGCTATGGGTGTAACAAGAAATGATGAAAGTAATGCCGGCTGTGCAAACACGTGTTGGGCAGAGTTTGCAGACACGCCTGTTACAGTGAATAACAACGCCGTTCCCAGTTCACCCGCTGCAGCGGTGAGTGGCAGAAACACATGCCGTAAGCAGGTGAGAGAGAATGCCAGTGTAACAGGCACTTGTCTGCATAACATCAAGGGCACAGTGGAAACAATCACAACAGATGCTGTAAAGAACAACGAGACTTCGGAATTTCCCTTCATTTCACGAGATGAGTTACGGACAATAAACTCCACTTTACAAATAAACGAGGTTTGTAAGGACATACCCAACGCCTAGGAACATGAGAAACCAAATGGAAGTCCCTGTGGGCATCCAGTTCATGGTGGCCTTCATTCCAGAAAGAAGGGTTCAGGGCTTGGGGGGGGGGCTTATCAAGATTTCACAGTATGGTGATTCCTGATTGGTCATACTGGAAGAAGGGACTAAGTCATTCTTCTTCCTTCTGTTTCAGAACCGGCTTGAAGGCGACGAAAGAGCTGCAGACTTCCGCTGGGCTTACGAGGACTAGAGCCAGAGTCCATCCTTACCCCTTAAAGGGCCACAGACCCAAGCTACTTTGGTCTACTTTGAAGGAGGGTTTTTGATCCAGTTTATTTTGACTCTTTTTAGTCAATAAAACTAACTTTTTGTTTAAAGCCACAACCTGTCCAGAGCTTCTTCTTGCACTCAGTGATCTACGTTTTCAGGCATCATTAATCCTGCATTACATGATAGTTATTCCATTGCCATGTTTATAGTCATAGATAGAAACCCATTGTACTAAGGGGTCCAGACATTAGGGTACCTCTCAAAGACCTTCCTCATCATTCAACAACCACTGGTAAGAGGCCAAACAGTGAGCCAGGATGATTTGCAACTGGAGATGTTATTTGGCATTATGCCATTCCACATTTTCGTTTAGATCCTTAATGTGGCTCTTAGTTAGAAACATGTATTACTGTTCTAACTTCAATAATGTATTTATTTGGTCTTGTGAAATCCCCTGAATATGCTTGAGAATCATCCAGTCGAAATCATTATGAGTATGTCCTTTATCAATGAAGTGTTTTATCAAAGGCACGTGTTCCACCCGGTTCTTAATACAGCTCCTGTGCTCAATCCCCCTCGTTTTACATTTCCTGTTGGTTTTTTCAATATATAACAGATCCAAAATACAGCATCCAGACTACTCCTCAAACTATCCAGAAGAGACCACATCACTCCTGCCCTAAAAACACTACTGGCTTCCAGTAAAACATTGCATCACCTTCAAAACAATGTGCATAATACACGCGGCAATCAGTGGACAAGGAGCAGAATTCCTACAAAAGAAAATAACAATATACAAGCCAGCGAGACTCCTCAGGTCAAGCAATGAAATCCGCCTGGAACAAAAACCATACCGTTCAGATCCAGAATGTGGCTCTTATTTAGAAACATGTATTACTGTTCTAACTTCAATAATGTATTTATTTGGTCTTGTGAAATCCCCTGAATATGCTTGAGAATCATCCAGTCGAAATCATTATGAGTATGTACTTTATCAATGAAGTGTTTTACCAAAGGCACGTGTTCCACCCGGTTCTTAATACAGCTCCTGTGCTCAATCCCCCTCGTTTTACATTTCCTGTTGGTTTTTTCTAAATATAACAGATCCAAAATACAGCATCCAGACTACTCCTCAAACTATCCAGAAGAGACCACATCACTCCTGCCCTAAAAACACTACTGGTTTGCAGTAAAACATTGCATCACCTTCAAAACAATGTGCATAATACACGCGGCAATCAGTGGACAAGGAGCAGAATTCCTACAAAAGAAAATAACAATATACAAGCCAGCGAGACTCCTCAGGTCAAGCAACGAAATCCGCCTGGAACAAAAACCATACCGTTCAGATCCTTAATGTGGCTCTTAGTTAGAAACATGTATTACTGTTCTAACTTCAATAATGTATTTATTTGGTCTTGTGAAATCCCCTGAATATGCTTGAGAATCATCCAGTCGAAATCATTATGAGTATGTCCTTTATCAATGAAGTGTTTTACCAAAGGCACGTGTTCCACACGGTTCTTAATACAGCTCCTGTGCTCAATCCCCCTCGTTTTACATTTCCTGTTGTTTTTTTCAATATATAACAGATCCAAAATACAGCATCCAGACTACTCCTCAAACTATCCAGAAGAGACCACATCACTCCTGCCCTAAAAACACTACTGGCTCCCAGTAAAACATTGCATCACCTTCAAAACAATGTGCATAATACACGCGGCAATCAGTGGACAAGGAGCAGAATTCCTACAAAAGAAAATAACAATATACAAGCCAGCGAGACTCCTCAGGTCAAGCAACGAAATCCGCCTGGAACAAAAACCATACCTTAAGAAAAAACTTGGATGGGCCTCCTTCTCCCACTTAGCCGCTAAAACCTGGAACAACATCCCAAAAGAAATAAGAAACACCAAAGATCACCTACAATTCAGAAAATTACTAAAAACCTGGCTCTTCAACACCACAGACTCAAACTGAAAACCGAAACAACAGAAAGGAAAAAGGATGACTAAACTTAAGAGGACACTGACAACACCCAGAACAGACCAAGAAAGTCCCACCACAACTAGACAAGTAACGCCAAGTCAAATAGAACACAAGTGACACCCATTAGGACAGAATAAACACCCCCAGCCAATCCCCAACTTCCTCAGTCGCCCCATAATTGCTACCAGGTACCACACTGTTATAGAGTTATCTGAATGTTAGCAATCACCACACTCGAACTGAGTTGTGGACATTAGCATGTACACTGGCCGTATGAGTGGAAAAGGAAGGCAGGTAAGGTTGATGGAAGTGGAGGCCAGGTGTGAAAGGGACGGTGAGTACCGGACAAGCCCAGATCAGGACAGAGGTGCAGGAATGCTCCCACACCCATCTGGGGAGATACACAAACCTAGCGCCTCACTTCAAGACAGAAATGCCAACTAACCAATCCACTAACATTTTCCCCTTCTGCATACACCTCTCAAACTCTAAACCAAACACAACCACAAATCTACAGCACAACAAACCACACAAACCTCACTACACTGCAACAACAAAACAATACACACATAGACTCACACAACAGTACACAACAACTACCGGCCGCAAACACCCCAGGCCCAGCCAACGGACCCACTGGGCCACCATCAGCACATCACTGCTCTCTTGCACTTTTCCATCTTCCTCTCACTGACTCAACTTCCATTTTCCCCTCTGTCAGATCCGCCAGAGCACCAGGGGACCACTCCGGTGGTGATAGTGCACAGTACAAATATCTTTTAACATTAACATTAACATTAACACCAGGTTACCTCACCTCTACCCCCGTTATCTAATTAGCATTCTCATAAATACTATCCTACGCTTACTTAACTCTTAACCATACTTATCATTCCCCAAAATGTACCCCAAGCTCTATGCTTCCCCCTACTTAACGTGCTACTGAACAGATAATAGATATATACATACAAATGCAAATGCATATATATATTTACATGCGACATATAACACACATAAAACACTATCTCACAATGGGGTGACTGCTGCTGTCAGTCTTCCCCTTCACAGTACATTTGTGGGTATGTCCTTGGTAGCGCTGGCTCTTTGCTGGCTGAGGCAGGGCTGACATGTAGGGCTGATGTCAGGCTGAATGGTTCTGGCTGATCCTGGCAGCAAGGGTGGATAGTGGCTTGCTGGGGTATGTGGCTTGCAAATGAATGATGGGGCCTGGACCCTCTTTTTTCTTCAGAGTGGTCCTGTTCACCACATGAGGCCACGGCAGTCACTGTGCATTCCTAGCACTTAAAAATGTGAATCGAGGTCTGCCCGTAGTCACCACTGTGCCCCATGGCCCTTTAGTATATTCAGCTGTGATCCCCATTTTGCTGGGGGCCCACCCGCATTCACCACTGCACCTGCGGCATGTTTTGGAATCTTCAAGATGAGCCTGTTAGCATGGGGGCTGCCCCCATCACTGCAAGGCCCACACCACCATCTTAGAATCCAGCGGCATCACTGGGGTCATGGGGACATCATCATCATCAATGGTGCACCTGCAGCCATTTTAGGGTCAGGCGGTGTCCTCAGGGCTATGGTGGAGGCCACCTGGGATCACTGCCACGCACCGCAGTAATCTTCTGATCCGCCCCCTGATAAATGGATCATTAGATGCAGGGGGGTGGCCACAGTCTTTATCTGAGCTGCTCCGCTGGACGGCCCAAGCTTCCTTCAGCCAGGCTGCTCAACAGAACAGCCTTGGACTTCCTCCTCCCCTGTTCTTCAGCCTGTTTGGATGGCATGGCCAACCCAGGACTTTATGTCGTTCCGCCCACCCTCTCAGCTCTGCACCTCCTATGCTGCATTTAGCATATGCAGCATGGGAGAACTTTTATAAATAGCCCGCCTTGCTGGCCACGAGGTAAGCCATCATGGACATCATGGGCAGCCTGTCTAGGCCGCCCCCACATGTGGAACAGGCTGGGATGTTCTTCTGTGGCCCACAGGAATGGGAAGCTTGGAGCCTCCTGCTTTGGCCCTCTTGAAGGTGGGGATGTTTAGCTGATTGGAGTAATGTGATTGTATGGGTTTGGAGGAGCTGGCTCAGACTACCTTTTCAGAGAGATAGGAGCGGGCTGTGAGTGAGAGGCATTTGTGGGTTATGGCTAGGGTCTTGACTATGATGCATTCTTTGACGGCGAGCCAGTGAGCATTGCGCCTGGCATGGGAGATATGATCGCACCTGGGAATATTCAGTGCAGCTCTGTGGGCATTATTTTGAATGATTTGTAATCTGTTGAGATTTTTTGCTGATGTGCCAGCAAGAAGAACGTTGCAGTAGTCATGTTTTGCCCCAATATTAGCTCTGGCTATTGAGAGACAGTTCTGAGTAGACAGGTAGGGTTTAACTGCATTGATCAGTTTCATTGTGAATGAGGCCGAGGAGGCAAGGGCGCTTACATGGGGTGTTATAGAGAGTGTGGAGTCGAAGGTACACCCCCAATGTCTTTACTGAGGGTGAGACAGTGATTTGTATGTTGTCTACGTTGAATGCACTATATTGTTTAGTACATTTATTACGCATTTCCTTGGGGGCGACAAGGAAGATTTTGGTTTTATCCCTGTTGAGAGAAAGTCCATTAGCTGCCATCCAGGCTTGTGAAGTGTCTCTGTGTCTTTTTCGTATGAGCAAGAGAGTGGGAGGAGATCCTGCGTGTCATCGGCATAGTTTGTGTACGCTATGCCGAGAGCGTCCAGCTTGTTGGAGAGTGGTTTGTTAAATATATTGTACAAGGTGGGTGAGGTGCAGGAACCCAGTGGGACTCCGCAGTGAATGGTGGTGGGTGCCACACAAGCCCGATCTAGGAAAACCTTCATGGCTCTCCGTTCAAGAAAGGAGGTGATCCATGTGGTGGCTTCAGGGGTGAATTGGGCTACCATTGTGTCTTTATTACCAGGTGTTCCCTTGGGGGACAAGCATGTAGCCCCTACTAGCCAGGCCCCTTGGGGCCACAGGCTACATATAGCTTCTGTTAATGCTGTTGTGACATTCAACCAACTTTTAGCCTTTGACTAACTGCAGTCTAAATATGAATATTATAAACTGAGTGGTCTATAGTAGTTTTTTTTTTTTAAATGAGAGGCAAACCTTCTATAGTTTCTAATTTACACCTGAACTGTACTATATATCATGTTTACTTATATAACAGATTGTGCAAGGTTATCCCTCCTTCTAAGTGCTGTAATAATTGGCTGTTATTATTACTCAAGTTAATAGTACGCAATTTATTGACTTTACAAAAATGAAGGCCTGAGTTGGCCCACTGGGATTCGAAGATGTGACTGCAGATCGAATACAGGCATCTGGAACAAGTGCTTAACTTGTTGAACTATCTTACCAACTTATTGCCATTTAGTTTGATCAATACAAGTACCACCTTCCCTTGACAAGTTTTAAATATCTCAGATCCAAGTTTTAAAAGAATGTGTGCCCCATTAACATCATTTGTTTTATGTATCCAAAATTGTGGGCGCACCTCTACTGTGAATGAATAGGAGTAGCGCTACTGATGGCACCCAAAAAGCACCCAAATGGCACCCAAATCCTCAGAAACACATGACATGGGTTGCAGTGGTCCTCTTGTTCAGATGAGAATTGCAGAGCATTTCCGTGCTGGACTGCCATTGTGGGTGGGACGAGACTGATATTCAAATAGGTATTCAGAAACAGTGAAATGTGGTTGTAACCCCTCATGAGTGGAAACAATCCCATAAACGTACTATTTGACCATGTTCGTTTTCAATTGAGGGCACTCAGTTTGTCTCAAATTTTGGAAAACGTAGGGTATTAAGGCTAATACAATTGTGGACCTCCTTGCTCGCCATGCCTAGTGAAGCACAGTACCACAGCCAACCCTCCCTGAGCTGCGGGAACTCTTGTTCAGAAGAGAATTGCCAAGCGTTTTGGTGCAATCCTGTACTTGTGTGCGGGATCAGAATGATATATAAATTGGCATTTCTCCTCCGATAAGCTAAAGTTAGTTAACATATTTTGTAGATCTTCTTGAGCGTCAATTAGCCCATGGTACAGGTTATTTGGCAGTGTTTGCTCTCAGAAGAGGGTCTCACACATTTTTATAAATTCAATATGTAAAAGAACATAATTATTATTTTAGGATATTACTGAGGCCCGCATTAAGGCTTCCTGGGCCTAACTTTGAGAACATATTACATTCAAAAGTTACATGTAAAGAAGTTTAGTTTTCTTAAAATGCAACTTTCTGCAAGAAATATGGACTGTTTTCAGACAAAACTGATGCATGTTCCCTTCTTCCAGAAGTTGTATGATCCTTTAAATAAGGCACCAATTTCAGACCTGCATCCATGCATACTGTTCCTTCGCCCAATGAAATCTGAACTGAATAATTCTCTTTTTTCAATTCTTTTGCTTTAAAAATGAACTGTCCAACTGGCCCTTCTTTGCCAATCATTCAACTCTGAACCATCTGATGAACAATTCTCGGGAGCTTCACAAAAGCTAATGGGCCATCTCTGCACATTATTTACAGTTAGTCTCATAAAAGGTATCAACAACCTGCATTTTTTGTGATTTCAAACTTGGACTAACAAAGCTTCAAATTGTTCTTTGCACTGTGAATTCTGAAACATGCTAAGTTATTAAGGGTACTGTGGATGTGGACCCCATTGTCACTGTGCCTACATAGGCACAGCAGTACAGCCACAACTCCCTGATGATGCCCAACAAGGCAGACACGAGTATATTGTGTTGCTTGTGGTACTCAAGCTCATAGGAGAATTGCCTTGCATAGTGGGTGGGATCAGCCTAAGGAAATTGGCCCTTATTATTAAATCAGAACTCAGAACCTGGGAAAACATGTCTAACGGGGACATTATTCCAGGAGTGACATTTGTTTTGGTCAAAGAGGGCATTAGCGTTGAAACTACACTCAACATATTACTGCTCTACAGAGACCCCGACCTCAACACCCATTGTTCCATTTCAATTGAGCAATTATGTATTGTCTTTCCTTAAACCCCATAACAAACTTGTATTGTTGGGTGATTTTAATCTTTGGCTAGGCAGTGATGTGGATACCAATGCAGGTGTGTTGGAGACCACATTAGAGTCATTGGGCTTTGTCCATTTCATCAGAGAGCCCACACACGTCAAGGGGCACACTTTAGATTGGGTCTCTACCCATAATTTGATGCTGTCTGATAGGGAAATCTATCCTTGTCCTTGGTCTGATCATTTTTGCATATTTTTTCAGGCTCACATGGATAATTCCACAAAAAGATTGAAGGAGCCCAGAGTCTCTCAAATGATCAGGAGTTTTAAGCTAACTCATTCAATACAGTAACTGAAAGGCTAGCTCCTGCAAAGGCTACATTTCAATCTAAACGTACAAGCAATGCATGGTTCAATGACAATCTCGCAGAGCTAAAGTCCAGCAAAATGAAACTGTTCTATGCTTGGCGACAATGTCGGGACCCATCTAGCCTTTAAGCTTATAAAAAAGTTGTTGCCATTTTTAAATCGGCTATGTTGGTAGCAAAAAGAGTCCCTAAATGACAAATTGATAACGCCAAGTCAGACACAAAGGAACTCTTTAAGATTCTAAAAGAGCAAGAACATGTACAGAGTCCTGCCCAAGATCTGGTTATAAAAACAGTCTTTGGTTCTCAAATATTCAGGAGGCTATGTTCAGCAAATTAGAAAAAATTAAAGACTCTATCGAAGAGAAAAAATTATCCCTTGATAAACAGGATCTAGAGATCAATGTCCTCTCGCAACCAACCAAGAATAGGGTGATGTAGACTTTTAATTTCTCTCCCATGTCAGAAGTGGAACTTGAAAAAATGATTGCCCAATTAAAAACTACGAGCTGCAGGGGTGATCCCTGCTCTGCAATTAATATTAAGGAATGTGCTCCCATCTTAATCCCTGTTCTCACAAAATTTGTGAATGCCTCTTTTGGTCAGAAGAGCGTTCCCGATGGCATAAAAAATGCATGGATTACACTGCTACTAAAAAAATCTAACCTCTGCCCCCTTGGACCCTCAGACTATAGACCAATAACCAACACTATGTTTCTCTTGAAAATTTTGGAAAGAGTAGCATATAATCAGATTTCACTTTTCCTTAACAATAATCAGATCTGACATAAGTTTCAATCTGGCTTCCATCAACACCATGGGACGGAGACAGTGCCCTTGGCCTTAAAATCCCATCTACATCAAGGCATGGATGAAGATCATGCTGCCTTATTGATGATCTTGGATCTTACAGCGGCTTTCGACCGGGTGGACCATTCTATTCTGTCCAGCAGGTTAAGGGAAATCGCCAACTTCTCGCCTCAAGCCATCCAATGGATCTCTTCTTTTCTAAGTGGTAGGCAGGTAACGGTGGCAAGTGATTTGGCAGAGGTTGGTCCAGTTCCTTTATTATTTGGGGTTCCTCAAGGAGCCTGTGTATCCCCTTGTTTTCATATTATTTTTATGATTCCATTCTTTTCTTTGTTAGAACAAGAAGGGATTGTTTCTTCCAATTACGCCGACAACACGCAATGCACTGCGATGACGAGTCTTTCATTAATCAAATGTATTTGAAAATCCAAAAGTGAATGGTGGCTAATGGCCTGGCTCTTAATAGTGTCAAAACAGAACTCATGCTCTTAGTCTGTGACATCAAATCGGAAAAGGTAGGCCCTATGTACAAGAATTTCTGTTTGGATAAATGTGTCATCGAGGTAAACAGCAAGGTCAAGACATTGGGCATCATCCTTGATCAGAACCTCAGTATAAGCAGTCTGGTCTCCTCGTCCTCTTATTCTATTAAATTGATACAACACCTTCGGCCCCTTATTTTCTGAAAAAACACGACCCTGGCAAGAGCTGTCATCTGCTCCAAACTGGAATATTGTGGCAGCCCGTTGACAGGCATCACAACGACAGATTGCCATCGTCTTAAGGTGCTTCAGAATGGGGCAGCGAGGGTCATTAAAGGACTCCAGCACAAAGATCATGTGTCAGAGGCAAGAAGGAGCCTGCATTGGATACCTGTACAGGCAAGGGTCCGTTTCAGGCTCCAGTTCATCACTCACAAATGTATGAGTGGGCACATGACATCCTACTTAATGGAAGAAATTGTTAAGAAATCTAGTACCCGTACTATAAAATCAGCTAATATGAATCTGCTGAAGACGTTGCGTTGCATGACCAACAAAGCACGCAACAGAGATTTTTCCATTGCGGCCCCCCTCGCTTGGAATGCTTTAGCTCCCGCTCTGAGAAACATTGTCTCAACAGTAGACTTCAAGAAGAAATTAAAGACTTTTCTCTTTTCCTAAATACTGATGGCTAACGGTCGGCCCCATACTGCTGAGGAATTACGTTTCATGTTATGTTCTCCTGTTTTATGTCTGCGCTCTTAAGCCTTTGGGTACCGGGTGCGCAATATAAATTGATAAATAAATAAATACATAAATACATAAATACATAAATAAAAATAAATAAATAGATAGATATTTTGGCTCTGGCAGGATACAGTGAGCTAAAACCGGAATGCATACCATCCTGAGTGGAAATAATTCTACAAACAGATAGTGTGGTTGTGGTACTCAACTGAGAGGTTCACACAGTTATTAGTTTCATATCCATCATTTTAGGTCTGGATTGAGACAGAAACAATGCTCTACTCTATACAGAAACAGAACAGGATAAAACTACACAAAAGTATAATCAAGTGTGCAGATGTAACAAAGAGATCTTCCATAGACTGCTCTGCAAACCCAGAAATTATATATTTATCATGAATTTTCTGTGTTTCGCACCGCCTATAATCCACAGAACACTTTGGGACTAGGGTTTCTATACTCATTTACCGGTTACACTGCATACTGCCTAAAAATTCAATTTGATAATTGCACTTAAATGTTTGGCCGCTTAATTGGGCAGGAAGTAACCCACTTTGAGATAGTAATGAAGAGTTGATTATTACAATCCAACATAGAATGACAGTGTGCTATGTAACTTTGCATCGTTCGGTCTACTAGAGTCTTCTCTTATCTGATCTTGAAATGGCATTGAAAACCTTAACACTGGGCAGAACTAACTAATACATTGCGCACTGCCCCATAGGAAATACAGACCAATGGGTCAACAAGTTAAAAAACATAAGCAGCTTGCAGGTAGATAAGCAACCTCTCAGCCACTGTTTATGGCATTGCGTAGATGCTAGAAGGCTCAAAAGTTGAAGTGTGAGGGAATTTACAGAAACTAAGTCCCACTACTTTTATTTCTTACTGTTAATCGTGAGACTACTTTTTTACACATTCTGGAACTGTTCTTTTTACAATCCAAGTGTGCACCTTCATTTTAATCGCTAAGCTCTTTGTATCTGATCACTTCACGTGGGCTCCTGATGAGCTAGTAATAGGTATTAGAATAATGAGTAGGACTTTGGTGAGTGCTGCTTTCAAATCTTGGGTGGGGGTGGGGATGACGGCAGGGAGAGGTTACTCTGTTTAAAGTGCCACTTTTCAGTATGCTTCCCCAGTGAAAAAGCACATATGAATTAAATTAACCATGTTTTTTGTTTATCTAAAAACCCTTAGCAGAATCTTGAATTATTTCTTTCAATATTAATGCTGGCCTCAAAGGTGTATATATTCATCGTTCACATAAAAACGAATTACCATGAATTGTTTGAATCTGAAATGACAAAAAAAAACAAAAGTTATTTTATCGAAAATAACTTCTGTTTTTCCCCCACGGCCATTTCAGATAACCCGCTCCCACCCTCCCCCTTGCTTAACCTTCGCCAGCACACTTCGCTTTGTCACTGCAATGACTGTTCCCTTCACTTCTGTGATCAGGAACCGGAGCCGCAGGGTCCTTTATTAAAATGTATTTTTGTTAAAAGAATATTTCAGTGAGCGGGGGACATCCCTGCAACCTCTGAAGCAATTACAGTAAACAATGGTGTGGGGGACAGCGTTGCAACCCCGCTCCCCTTGTACACTGTAATAGCACCAAATTGGAGACTTAATCGAAATGTTCGGCTATAAGTAATTTTCATATGGCCGAAATTCAATCAAATCTCCCATTCGTTTTTTTTCTACTCAATCATTAAAAAAAAACTCCCCTAGGAGCTTTTTGGTATATTCTTTATCCAAAATCATCAACCGGAACTGCATGAGCCTGTACACAGGAAGAGAGGCAGAGATTAACACATTATGTGCTACACTACCATGAAATGACTTTCTGTCCTCCTGTTGAGTTTGATTTTTATTTAGAAATCAGTCGACTGTACCACTTGTTTTATTTACACTTAAGCTATTTTAAATTGAGGGCGAGTGGCACCGTGGAATGACAATATAAAAAGGCATATCAGGGATGCCAAATAAAAAAAATCAAAATGGCCACCTGCCCGCATTTGTTTAAAAGTCTTATTAGGAAACAGTGCACTTGAAAGAGGTCTCATAAACGTACGAGTCGACATATAAAGGAAAATACAAGTTACGAGCCCCTAACCATAGACCTCCACCACTACCCATAAACCTCTCACTCCAGACCAGATCCATATATAATTGTCACAGAGCATTTTAAACAACACCAAAATATTCTTCAATACACCACCACGTTTTGTACAATTCCAGGCATTCCACAAATAGGCCTACCATTCTCTAAAGTTTAGGACTGGTTGGGTTGAGAGTCTTTCTAGAGGTGTACTGGAAAAAAGACTTGCAAGACATGAGTGACTCTTTCACAATCCAATGAAGACCAAACCCATGCCAACATACCAAATTGTTGGGTGACCCCTTCTTCTTCCAGAAAGCCTAAGTAACTGTCTTCTTGCCATTAGAAGGAGAAGAATCATTTTACCCATAGGCGAGTGGAGTGGATACGCTCCCATAACAGGTAACCTAAAACGATCTGCGCCCAGCAACAAACGTATCCCCACCACCTTGGCCTCGTTAATTATTCACAGGATCGTGTTCCAATTGTGTTGAATCTGATGGCTTGCGGCTAAGACATGTATCAGGATTCCCACCCTCACTGCATCCTCTCCAGCAATTTGCAGGTACCTGCAGATTAATTGCATACAGTTTTGCAGGAGTGCAATGCCAATGTAACACAATGTTAACATTTGTTTCCCTAAGGGGTATGATCTCACTGGAGGTTGGCAACCGTATCCAGGTTTTTGCCAAATGCTGCATGTTTTTGTATTGGAGCGAGAATCATGTTTTATCTCCAATGCCATTTCTTGTGAGAGCTAAGGATGTAAGGAAGGACACAAGTGGTAGGCTGAGAGTGTTTGGGAGGCCCACATAGTTCAACGTATAACACCTCACACTATATGCAGAGACTATCCATCTCTCGAACACCTGGATCACATACATAATGCCTCATTCAATTACTCACTTAAAATGATTGAAACCATCCTCCTCACCGATTCCAAATTCTGCTGTGCTTTTTTGAAAGGATTTAATGGTGTCACCAGTAAACATTTGAGAGAGCTTTTCACAAGCCCCTACTAACCACTTCAAAAAAGCTGTAGTACCATTCACCAGAGAAAACACTGGGCATTCACAAATAGGCAGAGGCGTTGCTGGGGGGGCTAAGGGAGCTATAGCCCCTGATCTTTTGGTTGTAGCCCGGGATAGAATCTCAGGAGCTACAACCAAAAGTCTAGCTAGCCCCCAGTCACGATAGTTCCGACATCAGCATAGCCCCGGGTCTTTTCCAGACCTAGCAACACCCCTGCAAATAGGCATGCACAGGACTAGATAAGAGGTACGATTCTTCCCTGTCACCCACTGATTGTTTGGGAGGCCACAGCACAAACTCAAAGGAGAAACCTACAATTTACCGGCAGGCAGCAATTGTAGGTTTCTCATTTGAGTTTATGCTATGGCCCCTACCATTTTCAGAGTAACCGCTGGCACTTCTTGGTGATCCTCAGTTGAACAGGGTGTTAATACATGGCTGCATAAGAGCAAGCAAATCCCCCAGCCATGGTTTTGCTATGTAAAACCTTTTGAAGGGAATTAGGGTTTCCATCTCACCAAGCCTCTCCTAGTGTGTCACGCCAATGGCAGTATATTAGCCTTATACCAAATAGCAAAGGGACCCATAATGTACACGCCCCAGTACTCATGTTAGCCATCTCTCCACTGCAGCTCCATCTCCACCTTCATCCTTTCTCTCTCTTCCCTCGTCATAGTCAAAACCAGTCATTCCGATTTTATAAGGGTGGCCTTGAAACCCGAAAAGTGCTGGCATTCTTTAGCTCTAGCATTAATGCATGGATAGAGGTTAGTGGGGTAGAGAGAGCGGCCAGAACACTGTCTACAAACACATTCAGTTTCAAACGGTAAACCGAATGCCTACACCTGAAATGTGCCCACATTTGCCATCACTCTATTTGTAATGATTCCTTGGATAGCACAATAGAGAGCGCAGACAAGGGCCAACCTTGTCTAGCCCTCAACCATAGTTCAAAGGGCCATAGAGGTGACTGTTATCTTTAATCTTAGTTGTTGGGGAGGCAGACCTTGCAATCAACCATTTGATGAAAGGCACGCCCCATCTCATCTTGGCCGTACTGTGACCAAATTCCTCCAATCCATCTGGTCCATTCTTTCTGGAATGTACAGATTTTAAAGGCAGAAATTCTCCCAAAGCTCTCATAGCAGTTACATTTAAATTCTGAACTGTGCTTTGACCAAACAGAACCCAATTTAAAATAAACAATTTAATCACATTATGTAACCCATGACACCAATTTGGTCATCTACTCCTAAAACCTCAACACATGTGTTTTTCTTTCTGACCACAACCCTTCATCTGGGTAGACTGTGATATATGAGTGGACATCAACGTGTTTACAGTAGTGTAAACATGATATTCCGTATACACTCTCACGAGATCAGCATATGAATGTGTTCATCTTCCACAGACTGGCTAAGCATAGAATGATGAGCTTCCTCCATAATTTGCTGGGACATTCAAAATCTTGGGGTATCCAACCAGTGACCCTCCAGATGTTTTGCACTATATTCTTTCGTGAAGATAGCTCAGGGGAAACATGCTCACCTTGAAAGCAAGACGACACAGAGCACCACAGGTTCGATGCCTGGTTCCGCGCTTAGAAACCTCAGGGTATTAAGCGCGTTATAAATAACCTATCTTATTATTATTATTATTATTATTATTATTATTATTATTATTATTATATTCATTGAGCGTGGACCCAGTTTGGAAAGCAACAGAGTGCTTTATAAGTTATAGGGGAAAGACACAGTGAGAGAAGTAGAGATGCTAGAGACAGGAGGGGCAATATAGCAGTAAGGGATCTACAAGCAACCAGGAAGGAAACAGGTGTGAGCAGCTCACCCAGTCTCATTTTAGGTGGGGAGTGGAGGGTGTGTAGGCCTAAGTGTTAGGGAGGAGAAATTCCTTGAAGAGGTGGGTCTTGCATTCCTTCGTGAAATGTAGAAGAAAGTGGGCGAATCTGGAGTTCATGGGGAGGAGGTTCCAGAGTCTGGGGGCATATAGCGAGAAGGCATTTCTTCTGGCTCGTTCCATCCTGCACTGGCGTAGTTCAAACCTGCACATGACCTTAATTCAGGCAATGAGTTTGTCAGTAATGTAGCTCAGGGACTTCAGGGTGGCAGCCTTGTAGATGATTTAGCAGCATTTGAAGATGATACATGCTTGCAGCAGGAGCCAGTGAGTTCAAGGACGGCCCAGGTGTTTGGTCTAATTTACTGAGTCTTTTAATGAATCGTGCTGCAACATGTTTATTATTATGATATTTATTGAGCCTGGACCTAGCTTCAAGAAGCAACAAAGCGCTTTACAGAGGTATACAACAGTGCAGATGCATAACAGAGTGCTTTTCAGAGGTAATAAGTGAACAGATATACAGCAGGGGGTGGTATACAGAGGGGCACAGAGAAGGGGTACAGCAGTACCGGGTGGCAGGGAGCAGAGGGGTGGGCGGCATCTGGCGAGTCAGGTGGCATGAGGGGCGATGTGGTGGCCTAGGTGTTGAGGCAGAGAGATTCCTTGAAGAGGTGGGTCTTTAAGTTATTTTCTGAATTGCAGGAGTGGGGGGGGGCAGTCTGATGCTGGTGGGAAGGAGGTTCCATAGTCTTGGGGCATAGGCAGTGGAAGCTTGTTTTCTGGTCCTTTTTGCAGCGGCATATTACTATTCTGCACATGCCCTGTGTTCTGGTGGTGTGCTGTCCACCAGAGATGCAGAGTTTCTCCGCAAGGTAGCTGAGTGAGGGTGACTGTCTTATAGATGATGCAGCAAGACTTGAAGGTGATTTGTGCATGCAGTGGAAGCCTGTGAAGGTCGATGATGGCCGGAGTGATGTGGTCGTATCTGCATAGATCCTTGATGAGGCATGCCGCTGTGTGTAATTATAATTATAATTATAATAGTTTTTTTATAACACGCTTAATACCGATGAGGTTTCTAAGCTCCGACCCGGGAATCAAACCTGTGTTGGTGTGCATCGTCTTGCTTCCAAGATGAGCAAGTTGCCACTGAGCTATACTACCCATGCCACTTATTGCATTATACTACTGTAGAATATTTCTCGACCTTCGAGGAGTGCATTGCCCCATCGAGATGGGATAGGACCAGTGCTTGAATGGTGGATCTAAAGCAGTCCGGAGCGTGGAAGGGCTTGACTTTTCACAGGAGGGAGAGGTGATACCAAGCTGTCTGAGTTTCTTAGCTATGTGTGTCTTGAAGGAAAGGTGTTTGTCAATGTGGAACCCGACTTGGTGCAGGAAGTGAGCTCAGGTGTGAGTTCATGGTTGATAGCCAGGTCTGTATGTCTGGGTGTTCGGTGTTGTTTAATTAGGAGTAGGATTTTGGTCTTCGAGGGGTTGAGCTTGAGGTATGCACTGGACATCCAAGACTGGATCAGCGAAAGGCAGGTTTTGAGCCTATGGATGTCCTTGATGGAGTCAATCTTGAGGTAATTGCATTGCCAACATTTAGGTGGGAGAGGACCAAGTCTTGAACAGCAGATTTGAAGTTGTTTTTCTGGAATGAAGGGCTTGATTTTCTGCAAGAGAGAAAGTTGATACTGAGTCACTTGTGTATTGCTTGCTGTGTGCAGCTTGAAGGAAAGGTGTCTATCGATGTGAAACTGAAGGGACTTAGCTCAGGTGGCCGGCTGGTGGGTGAAGCCCTCAGCATTCACAGTGCAGAGCAAGGTCTGGATGCTTCAGTGTTGTTGGTCTCCAGTAGGAACTCGGTCTTGGGGGGTTGAGCTTCAGGTAAGTACTGGACATCCAAGACTGGATCAATGTGAGGCCGGACCATTTGCATGTGGATGTCTATGATAGAGGATATCTTGAAGTAGAGCAGCATGTCATCTGTGTATTGCTGGAAGGGGATGTTGTGTGGAGCCAGGTGTGTTCCAAGTAGTTTCATGTAAAGTTTAAATATCACGATAGATCCTTGTGGCAATCCACAGGTGATGGGTCGAGTTGGTGATCTGTAGGAATCCATTTTGATGAAATGGTGGTGGTTAGCAGGGTAGGATTTCAGTCAGCTGAGGATGATCAGGGTTATCCCCATGCATCATTGCAGAATGTTGGTGAGTGCCTGGTGGCCTACTGTGTCTCTAATACTGCTGAGAGGTCAAAGTGAACCAGGAAGTAAGGATGGCCATCATTGAGATTGTAAAGGACTACAACTCCCATCCGCTCAGGCCAGCATTGTCTGTGGTGGGTCAACAGCTGGAGAATGACAAGATGGTGAGTATGCTTGAATTGCCTTAATCAGCGTCTCACACTTTTAAAATATGCTGGGTTAAAATGACAGCATTTTACACCAATGCACATATGTACCTGACCAGGAGGAACCTCTCAAGAAATGTGAATGCAACCTATAGAGTTACACAGATGAATGGGCCCTTATGGGATGCCGAGTCAGAGGCAGTATGTGAGATTGCAAATGCTGGCGTCAGCTGCTGAAATCTCTTTATGCAATTGATAGCTCGGGAATTGTTATATTGGTCAGGCCATACTCCTGCAATGCTTTTCAATACGGTGCCAGCAAGGGGCTTCTCTTTGCAGTTGACAGCGCAGGAATTGGGCAATGTGTCAAGCTGAACTGCTAGAATTCATTTCCATAAACTGTCAGCACAGCAGGCTGCGGGGGCTTCGCTGCGCACCTGGAGGCACAGAATCTGTGCTTTCATCTCGCGGTGCTGATAGAATTCTTTAGAGTGCCGGTCAGAGTGCACGACTGTGTAATAATTGAGAAATGACTAAGGCCCTGCTGCTGGGGCTCATTCCTATATACTCTCAAAATGCACGAGGGATAGGGGTGATTGTGCGATTCGCAGTGCTGGAAAGGGTGTAATAATCGTGTTGTTATACAATTGTTTTTCAATCATAATGGCGTGCTTTTATGAAGCGCTTGTTAATGCAGCTTTTCATGTTTCGGAGCACTGTCATTAAAAGGGTATTTATGCGCCTATTTAATGTTACCCAATGTGCAGTATCCACTTCGGAAGGATAACAGGCTGAGTTGGACGTCCCAGCATTCCAGCCTCTACCTTACAGGCTGAGTATAGTTCAAACATCACATATATCACTTATATGGTATGGAACATTAAAATGATTTACACTATTTAAAAAAAGTGCAACATTGGAAAAAATGGATAAAGACAGACCGCAACGTAATGATATATTAGAGATATAGCGCAAATTTAGGTACATATTGCAGGGTGTAATATGGCATAGTATTTGTCTTTCTAGGTGTTTTGTATACCTTGTCATACTTCCTTAATGTCACTTCAGAATACCCTGAGGCACTTTTAGCCCAACTAAAGAAGCATTGAGACAATACACAAAGTGCTCATCCTGTATCAAACCGTGATAGGAAACAATATGTCCTCTCTGAATATTCTTTGCAAAATTGATACAGTTAGTTTGAGTCAAGGTTTGTCGTGGTCAGTTTCAATCCGCCCATTGCCAGGTTTCCAGGGGTAAAAAGGGAACCAGAAGGGTTCACAAATGTGCACAGTCTGAACCCATTTCAATTGGATGGGGGAGGGATATGCATCACCCCGAGCATTGGGTACTTGCCAGCCAATAACCTTCCCCTCTAGCATTAAGATCCCAGTCTTAACTGGAGTGTTGAGCCCCAATACCAGGGTCGAGAGACCAATGAGATTCACCAAAGAACAGTAAAACAGGTAGGGCTGATAGAAGAGCATCCTATTAATTTACAACTTTTAATAGACCTTACCCCTTCACAGGAATGTCCATCTTCCTTCGGCACTCAGGCTCTGCTCAGCAGCTTCACTCCCCACGGCGTCGATGCCCACTGCAAGATGGCAAACCCTACTGAGTAAGGACTAATAGATCATCTCCCAAACACAAGGCCCTCACAGCAGCCATAGCAAACTATTAGAACAAACGTCTTTGATAGGATGCATGGTGCAGTATTTGACAAGGTTGAAAGACATCCTTTTCCTGAAGTCCCAAGTAAGTAAAGCCAAAGAGCGATCATCTCTCTTCCACCACCTCTCCACCTGTGCTGCACCTACACAGGCTTCTCCATCTGTTTGAAAGATTGGGGCTTTGATTACTGGCTGCACTCCTAACACCACGGAATCCACTGGTGCAAGTGCAGAATTTCCACAGTATTAGCACTAGGGCAAAGTTTGCCCTATTTCTTAAAACATCGGGACATAGCAGAAAACCATTGTACAATGACAAGAGCATTTTGGCATGGTATAAGCAACAAGAAATAAATTGCCCTAGTGCCAAAAAGATGCATTATCACTGTATGTTTGAACCAGGGCAAAATTTGCCCTAGTGCTAATACCATGACATTTTGCACTTGCACCAGTGCAAAGTTTCTGTAATCTGGCCCCAGAATGGCAGACACTTGAACCAAAGACCTGCGGATTATCACCCAAATCTAAAGCTGTGATGACTGGCTGTGCGGTTCAGCATGTAACTAGGGCTTGCTCCTCTAGAGGCTCAGATTACCAGGCCGGCCTCGTCTAGGAAAATGTAGAAGGATAAATGACAAAAGATCCATTCTGTTAGCCTGTTCACTAGCTTGTCCCCTACTATTCCTCCCTTCTGAATGCCCAACATGACCCTCCTGCTACACCTTCAGCAGTGGCAGGTTTCTAACTAGCCTTCGCGTTTTTCCCACCTGCACCCACTCTACTATCTGCCTCAGGAAGCTTTGGTGTACCACCAACAACAGTGATGAAAGGCCTGAACCGTACTTCCGAAAGCCCCATGTCCAGTATCACAGACTCTGTTAAAAAGAAGCTCCTCGCAGCTTGTGCAAAACTTAAAGATATTACACCGAAGGTACCACAGTTATCTTTGCTTAACTCAAACTGCTTTGGCGGACCTATGCCTCACCTTGCTCCCTTGGTGGGCCCATATTAAGTGTACAAGACTTACTGAAATGTCTCTGGGCACTTTTAAACACTCACTTTCCTCTCACTCTTGATCCCGCTCTTCATCCACCCATGCAGTTTCTTTGCTCAAACCACTATCTCAAGAATAAAGAGCCCAGGTCGTGTCTTTGATTTTTTCCTTTTTTGCAGCCCAGTCTCAGAGATAAAGTACCCAGCTTGTTATCTGTAATCCCAAAAAATCACTTAAGGGCTATAGCACTCATCTCACGATTTGTAAATCTTCCAGTGATATAGGGCCCAGCTCACTTGCAGGGATATAGTGCCCATCTAAATACCAGGTACATAGTGCCCTTCAGAATTATTGTGCCCAAATAGCTCTACAGGGACATATTATCCAGCATAGTCCTCATGGGTATAGTTCACAGCTCAAGTATCACGTGTACCGTGCCCAACTAACTGCTCACAATACAGTCCATTGCTCCCTTCCTAGGGATATAGTGATGTGAGAAACCTGAAGATGTCTAATCTGCTAGTCGCCGGGAATCTGTCATTCAGGTGGCCAGGACACGGCCATCACTATTTTATCCAGTTCCTGGGGGTGGACCAGTGTGGAGGATCACCTGGATGGGTGTCCCCGGGAGTGGAAGTGGGACACTGAAGGGTGAGACGCGGTATCCCCTTCTCTGTAACACCTATTCCCCATCCTACCAGGAAGGATACCTAGAAGCTCAGCCCCCCTTTCCCGACACAAACACTTTCTCACAGACAGTTCATCATGAGCGACAACAGACTAACACCAGAGCCGTATACCTGACATGTCCAAACAGAAGGGTCAGGCAGATTCAGGCAATTACTGATCATTTCACACACCTGACTTCGATCACACTTCCCGACACGGATTCAAGGCGGAGCACAAAAGCACACTCTGAGCAAGGCAGAACGTACAAGGAATTCGGGAAAGGCAGTTTAAACTGAGGAGAAAGGCAGCAAGATCGGTGAGAGAAGACGACACGGAGGGAAATGCCCTTGTCCTTTTCAACACAGAACCACGACTTTCAAGAAGCCTCAAGGAAAATAAACTTAAGACCAGGTATTGCAGCTGAGAAACGGTATAGCATGGGTCAAAGATACACAGGGCCCTCCTGCATTGATAGCCAAGCCGGGGAGAAGCGATTGCCACTGTGGTACTGTCCTTGCCTCTGACAGCAAAGCAACACCAACAAGTTCAGCACAGCCGGTGAGTTAGAGAAACTGATAGCGACCGGATTGTATTATGCTCAAGGTTTCAGGCGGCAACACTGTATGAAGAAAGCAAACTTGAATACAATTGACATTTGTGAAAACAAGATCAGTACCAGATACAAAGTGGTCCGATGCTACGTGTGTGCTCATTCGAAGGCCTCTGTTTGGTGCCTACCCCCTGAATGGGGAAGAATTATTGAACTGTGAAATCGAAGTGGACCTGCAGGGGGTTACGTAAAATCCTGTGCACATTCGAAAGTCTTTGGTTGTTTGTAAACTGAAATTGGTCTGAGCCCAGCTGAGGGGGCCTAATTGTAGAAAAGGGGTCTGAGCCAGGAAGAGGTGGATCCTGGGTGAAAAGTAACACACCTGAGAAGATTGTTAAGGTGAGTGTGAACCTGACTGAGGGATGCCTATGAAGTAAAATTGTTCTGAGCCCGGAAAAGGGGGACTAATTGTTTAAAAGGGGATCTGAGACCCGAAGAGGGGGATCCGGGATGAACAGTAAAACTCATCTGTGAAGATATAGTTGTGGCAATTGTGTACCCGAATGAGGGATGCATGCAAATTAAAGTTCGTCCGAACCCGTCTCAGGGAGACTAACGGTGAAAGATTGATCGGAGCCCAGCTCAGGGGGATCCAAAGTGAAGAGTAAATCACCTGACATGAATATTGAGAAAGGAACTTGCTTTGTTATTTCTGGTACATTAGGTCCTCTGAGGCAAGAGACTTTGCACAAAAGAGACTTGGGCACAAAAGGCCCTGATGTTGGTGAAAGGAACTGTGACCTTGTGCTAGAGAAGCCCAGGAATGTTCTGTGCCAGAGTGACCCACCTTGTCCCGTGCTCAAAATGTGGGGAAGGTAGGCCAACGGCCTAAACATCCTGACATCATTTTGTTAACACTTCTTTCTTTTTGTGAACATTATCCCACACTATTTTGTAGCATAGCGGTAAGGATTGGCAATCGATTTTTTTTAGTATAGGCCCTTTTTATTAGACCCTTTTTATTTGACTAGCCTCGACTAGGACTGTATTATTATTATTTGATGGTCGAGCTTGCTTCCATCTTAGATTTAGGTTTAGATAGGCATTTTCACACCCCTGATAAAGTTCAATAAACACCCTTGAACTGTGATCAATTGTGTCTGTCTTACTTTGATACCATGCCCTCCTTACAGTGGCCCGCTCATTCATCATGGATGTATATCCCTGATAATGCTAGCCCCATGTACAGTTTGCCTTGCACATTCTGTTACTATAACCTCATCATTTGGTTAAGTCATTCTCCTGGGAAGGTTCAAGGTCACAGGTTGTTATTCTGCCGAACCTCTCAATTGTCTGAATAAACTGCCTTTCCATTACTCCCAATGTCTTCTCATCTCTTAGCTCCTTTGGGTCTCTCAGCTCATTCGGCCATGACAGCCAGTACAGCCAGATGTTTCTCTCCACCGGTTTTCCCATGCCTTAATCTCTTGGTTACCAACTCTCAGTCTGCCATGGGTAACTGACTTCTTTGCTCTGCTGCTTTGAGGCTTTTTATACAGTTCTCTGTGGTTGGGGTTTCCTATTCTGCGCTGGTGTTGGTTAAACTTTACATGCACCCTTCCGGTTGGTTGATTAGCTCTAATGAGCAATGGAATTCACTTGAAGCAGTGGTGTATCCCTTCAAGCCTTGAACAATCCTGGTAGCCATCTTTGAAGGCGACAGAAGTTCTGCTTCCTTACCAAAGCTCCACCTTACCTCTACATGGGATTCTGGCTCCACCTGTGGTATATGCAGTTCCACAAGTTTACAGACTCTGAAGCAGTAATTCAGACAATGCTTTTGCTTCAATATATGTCATACATGTTTTCGCTAACTCAAGAAGTGTTTGTGCTGTAGATATGACAACAATTCAGGAAGAATGGTACACTTGCTCACGAGAGGGGTATGAATTCAGAAATGGGCTATGCAGATCCCACTTTTGTCCAGATAGCCTATGGCTCTTGCCTGAAGGTTCTTGTGGACCGGATTTCCTGGTCCTGTAGATTCCCCTGTAGGTCCTGGGAGGGATCAACAATTCTGTAAAGGTTTCAATGTTTAGTTACATTTTATAACAGCTGAAATCTGCTTGGGGAGGAACAGTGCTCCGTTTATTCATTTTACAATAACCCTTTGGCCAACGGAAAGCGGTTTTATTCATAGGATCTAATTTATTGTCATTCATGCTGCTGTGAGCCGACTGGGAATAGCAGTAGATGCACTTGATAACCCAGCTCTAGACTGCAAAGCTTGAACTCAGTAAAGGTCTATGAGAGCAGAACCTTAAACAAAATACAGCAAAACAATATAATGAGCAGTATGACAGGCTGAGTATGGACACCTATTTACAAAATTGTTTATTGACACCATGTGTGTTAACTCATATGCTACAATTAATACAAAAATAATAGTCTATAGCCCATGTCACTACCATTTAGGGTTAAAAAGATACAACTGCTTAAAGGCTCAATACAAACACATATGAAAGATCATTGGAGTGTGGGTGTTCTAGGAGAGCAGTGCCTCACCTGGGAAGTGGTAAACTACTGGGGTTAGCTCTTGTATCATATTTAGGCCAGTCGCTTCAAAAAGGTGAATCGATTTTATTATGGAATTCATTGTTGATGCCTGAACGTGTGTATGTAACTGATGCTCTATAGGAAGTAATACTTAATATGATCGGTGTAGAACCCAATTAAAAGCATGTGAGGTGAAGAGAGAATGCTGACTGTAAAAGAAAGCTCTTCCACTGTCAATGCTTAAAATAACGTTGGGTTGTTACATTCATTTGAGTCAGGGCTTCAACGAGATAAGACAGAACAATAAGCTACATCCTGGAGCAGAGTGGAGGGAAGTAGGTGTCATTTAGTAGGTATAAAGTCCTGGTCAGCACCCAGTGGTCTGGGTGGCCTTAACCGTATGTAGTCTCGGTGTTACGTAATACATTTTGGAGAATCTTGGGGTTATCATTTAGAAAACGTGATGCAAAGAATGTAGAAAGAGAGTCAATTGGAGTTGAGTGGTGGTGAAGTGGTCTGTTGTGATGCATACAATATTATACTATACATTAGCAAATATGGGTTTGTTTATTTAAGATGTCTGTGGTACATTATTGCAGTTCCAGAGGCCTGGGGGACTACAAGGCATTACAGTCTTGATGGCCACAGCTGGGAAAAGTATTTGCCAACCAGCAGTTATGGCTTCTAGTAGAGGGCATATCTACCAAACCTCTTCAGGGCTTGTGATCACATTTGCTTCCAGGGGTCACCTAGGTCAAAAACAGGGTTATGTCAACAGATAGTGGCAGAGAGGTGCTTGAGTTTGCTTTGGAGAACTGAGAAAATTAATCAAAGCTAAATTCTAAATACTGTCGGCGCGTGAGCTACACGTGGTCTGCAGTGGCTGTTACTCGCTGGTTCTTCCTGCAGAAGTCTGTATGTTCTTTCTGGTTTGGAGGCGGTCTCTCACCTTCCAGCATGGTGGAACCATTCAAAAGGAGTTTGGCAGCGCATAGCGCAGCTTGTGAGCTGCATGTGGGACAAGTGGTCTGTAGTGGCTTTTACTTGCTGTTTCTTCCTGAGGAAGTCTGTTTGCTCTTTCTTGTTTGGAGGCGGTCTCTCATCTTCCAGCATGGTGGAACCATTCAAAAGGAGTTTGGCAGTGCGTAGCGTGGTGCGTGAGCTGCAAGTGGGAGAAGTGGTCTGCAGTGGTCCGCAGGGGGCAGTGGAGGCCATCGGAAGGTAAGATTACCTGACTGCTGCTTCAGTTTGCCCCTTCCTACCACCCCCCAATGCTTATTGAGACTTTCCGTACAGCTATGGATGGCTAGGCACCCAACAAGGCCTGTGTTTATAACTTTCACAAAGCCAAGCCCTACAGTAAAGTAAACAGCTATAGGCGGGTCAGTAAAGGGGACCTCCAATCTGTTGACTCCCAAGTAGAAGAATTCCTGCCTGCTGCTACAAATACAAACACAGCACTGTCTGCTCCAGTGGTGGGTAAAATCACTGACTACTACAAAACTGATGCGAACCGAGTTAGATAGGATGCTGGGGAAGCCAGTATGCCTGCAACAGCTGATTTTAAATCCGTAGGCCCTCAGCATCACTTGGTCAATCAGGACATTTCCTTCAGCAATATTGATGATAACTCTCTTTTGGAGCTTTGTTACACAGTTTGTAACGCAGCTCATCTACCTGCAAATAACGCAAACCATCAAACTGAAGAAGCTTTAGTGCTGGAAAATGGGCTGACCTTACATTTCATTTGCGAATGGCAGATCCTGTTTCCCAACGTCTTTCTGCTTCACCTAATCTGCGTTTTGCTTCATTACCATCCGTGTATGCGGAAGCACTGACGGTGACTGTTGAGGAGAACATCAGCCTGAACAATGTGGACTCTTCAGGGGTCTCCACCTCTATTGTTGTGCTCCGCTTTGCAGTTCAAATTATTTTAAAACTATGTGGCTTCATTTATGCTAACGCAGGGCGAGTTGTTGGATTCATTGAGTTTATTCCATCAAATTAGAGTTGTGGCATCCATTGAAAAATCGAACATGGTGCAGCGACCTGAGCAGGTATCTAATATTGCACCCATTGTAATTGAGTCACAAGCTCCAAAAGATAGTAATTTACAACCTGAAGTCTCTTCTACCTCTCCCCAAAATTGCCTAACAATGAAACAAAGACGTTTGAAAAAATGCCAACTAAAGGCTGCTTCAACAATGGTCGGTCAGGACCCTATAACGATTAGTGAAGCTTCACATCAACTGCTGAATTCTACTATTGCTTCTGAAACAGCCTTAGGCCCTAAAACTAAGAGGGCAAGGAAAAAGAGAAACACGCAAAAGAAAGCGTCTCCAACAAAATGATGGGTCTCTCACCAGTTGGCTCTTGAACGATAATAACACAAGCAGGATGTGTATGAATGAAGTGGAAATATGTGAGAATGCGTCGTCTGGCCTGGCCGCTACTAGAGCTTCAAATAAGGAGCAAAATTTGATCAAACCATGTTCTGCTTCTGTGCCTGTGATTGTACCCAATGGAAACAGCAAGGTAGTGTTGAGCGATATGGTGGATGCTTGTGTGCCTACTATAAGGAATAGTACTGTTGTTACATATTGGAAAAAGCACATAAACAGATCAGAGCTTTTCGCTAAAATTCCACCTTTGCGTATCCTCACTTCCTGTGATTTTGAATGTATTGAACCTTTGAAACTGGGGTCCAGCAACATGTCTCGGATACAATGGGTGAAATGTTAATACGTTAATATGTTTATACGAGACCAACAGGAATCTCTTTGGACTTGGGTTTTGATTTATACAAATCGGTTCCTTTTTTCACTGAACATTACGGTTGTGGTCACTGTAAAAACCCAGCCAAAAAACATGGCATCTGGAAAAACATCGAAAAACATCGAAAGATGGTATAGTGCCCATAGAAAGATAATACCAGGGGTCTTAAATGTCAGAAATTCCTACAGGAATGGGAACTTGTATTTATTTAATTGTTTTTTTATAATGCGCCTAATACCATACCTGAGTTCGGTTTCTAAACGAGGATCCGGGATTCAAATCAATGTTGCTCTTCGTGGTCTTGCTTCCAAGACCAGCAGGTTGCCCCTGTGCTATCCTCCGTTCATCAGAAATGCTAGATCTCGCAGTCAACCCACTTGGAACATGGGTACAAAGAGCACCACTCTGCACTATATGTGCCGTAATGGTGCTTTACTAGAATGTGTGAGTGATTTCAGAGTGCACCCGACTCTTTTTAGTGATCATTCCCTACTTACCCTCCATTTGTGTTTGCCTGTGTTGAACTCCGGAAAAACGACCCCCGTGCAATTACACCAAATAATGCCGGTAACCTTCTCGGTTGGTCCTATGATAATATACGTAAAGCCTTTGGTACACTGAGATATTCATTAGACAAAGAATTTGACATCCTGCGTATGGCAACAGCTAATGAACTAGAAGACTGGATGCCCCCCTAGCTCATTGTGCATGTAGAATATGGGTTAACCCTTTGGTGACATCTGATAGGAGAGTGGTTTGCCATTTTTACACTGAGATCAAGATGTCATGATGGCTAAGCGTCAATTACGTAGGGACCTACCAAGAATTAAACTTCATGCGACTATGGAAAGTCAACAAATTAAAAATCAGTGCCATAATTGGCTGAAAAGAAGGAACCTTCTGGGATTGAATGTGAATTTGGGTTCTTGCGCGAGGAAATGTAGGATCCATGTGGTGGATATTGGGGTCGACACAGGGTTCTGATGAGACTAAGACTCTGAACCCAATCACTGCGCACACTTGGACCACCCATATAGAATCTAAAATGCATGCTACTGGGTGTGGCTATAAGCAACCTAGACGTGCAATGCCCTCTTGGCCTCTGAATTATAGACAGGATATTCTAAGCCTGTTTCTTAGCCAACTAAAAAATTCTAGAGCACCAAGCCCAAATGTTCTTTCGGCTGCAGTCATATAACAAGATCCTGAGCCATGGGCAAGGATTTTTTGCATTTTGTTCGGTAAAGTGTGCTTGTGGTGTAACATTCCTGCTTCATGGAAAAGGTCCTTGATTGTTCTGGTTATTAAGGCAGGAGATAGGCTACTTCCCGAGAATTACAGTCTATTATCCCTTTTGGATATAACCGGGAACGTTTTTGCCTCCTGTGGTTTAGACCATCTTCAGTCTTGGGTTGCTAATAATAACATACTTCACCCGTGGCAGACAGGGTCCCACCCAGGATTCAGCAGCACAATTCATAACATAATTTTGCTGGACTCCCTGATTACACACGTTAAAATTCATGGTCAATCTACATTACATTTGTAGACTTCCATGCAACCAGGTCAACTGTGTGCTATTGTGGAAGAAATTAAGGCTGATGGGGTGTCCAAATTGGCTGCTGGAGATTATAATGGCCCTACACTCTAATACATCTGCACAGTTCTGATTGGATGATTTGGGGCTGTTATCGAACCCAATGAACATAAAGAAAGGGGTAATTAAGGCAAGGATGCATGTTAGCGCACCTGCTTTTTAACCTGTACATAGCAGACACGTGTGCATGTTGAGCATAAAAGGCAAATGCCCCCAGAATAGATCATACATTGGTTCCTACTATGCTTTATGTCGATGACCTGGTTATGATGGACCAGGTCTTTTCAGGTATGAAAGCAATGCTGGGGGAATTAAGCCTATATGCATCTGAAAATGGGCTAATGGTAAATCTGAAAGAAACTTGAGTGATGCTGGTTTCATCAAAGACAGTAAATAAACAGGCTATGAAAACAGTACTGGGGACCATTGATTACACTGATTCATATAGGTATTTGGGGTTAGAGTTGTCTAACAAACATAGATATGGAGATATTGCAGAGGCTAAGATCAGGAAAGCCAAACAAGTTGCATTGTTGGTGTGTAAGTTTGCTCACCAGCATGCAGGCTTTTCCTTCAGCAGTAGCTTTGTACTCTACTAAGATTGGTTTTGTCCCTCAGTGCTGTACGGCCTTGAGGGGCTCGCTCTAAGGGACCTGAAATGGCTGAACGCTGTAGAGTGTTATTTCTGGTGCCGTGTTTTAGGTCTTCCACGCTCAACTCCTATGGAATATATATACGATTGGAGCTGGATTTTATTTGCAGGGCAATGCAACTGAAGCGCCGAGGAGTCCTATATTTGAAAGCTCAACTGCATCTTGCATATCCCCTACTAAAGATACTAGGGAAGAGCTATCATATTGAGACATTTGGTGGTCCAGCTAATCCTTTTGTGGCCTTAATTAAAGAGTTGTGGGTGGCTATTAATTGGTCTCCTGACTTTGTACGATGCAACTGGCTTAGCACATTAAAATGTGCATTTTCCAGAAGGCTAATCACATGCGATTGGGTGGAAAATTATGAACATCTGTATAGACTGTATGGCTACCCTCAGGTGGCGATGGTTGAACATAAATACATTAAGCCCCAACTCTGCTTATTGAGATGCCCCGATCCTAATATTCGCAAACACTGACTCCATATGCACACTAACCAGTTACCGGTAAGAACCATCTGGGGTGTGCAATGGGGTTTACCTCCTGAAGGCAGAATCTGCTTGATGCAATCAAACAAGGAAAGAGTCAAATATCTATTTTCAGAATGCACCAAACTAGGCCCATTACACATGACCCTTCTGAGTAAATTGCCCCATAATTATGAGTCAATAAAATCTCCAGAATGTTGGTCTTATTGTATGAATAAGGAGTCAGTAGCAACGCACATAGCACTTTAGAGAATCTGGGTAAAAATAACAAAAAATCTTGAGATCTGATTAATGTATTAATAAGAAATGTTTTAAGATCATAATTGTTATCTATTTTATATGGTGTTCTGTGACGTTTGCAATTATTACATTAATGATGTCTGTCTGATTGAGGACATGTTTTAGAGTAGTAATTGTACATTCTTTTAAAGTAGTAATTGTAAATTATCTTCAGAATGATTGTAAATAAATTGTGAAATGTCCCTGAAGGAATTAAAGCACAATACATAAATAAAATAATCACTGCCTCTGGCTTGTTTTCAGGGCATCCTGACTTTTTCAAGAGGGCATCAAAAGTGAATTTGTCATTACAAGGTTGCATACCCACTGAACAAGATGTGCTACAATTGGCTTGGGAATGTGATCTTCTGTATTTGTCGTGTAAAGTATTCTTAATATGCTGGAATGGTTCACCTGTTCTGGAGCCCAAGAAGCTATAACTGCACTTCAAGACACAGATTATACAGCAGGCTTCTCAGGGGGCTTCAAGTCCTTTTTTTTCCAGAAGACATCAATTTCCATGGACACTTGAATGTCTCATGCACATAATTTTGATAGCAGGCTGTGGGCACAAGGAGGCCTCCTCCTCACAGTCTCAAAAGATGATCAGAAGAGAATGGCCTAGTTGCAAAGAGGAATAGAATAGCGAAAATACATTGATTTCATGGCAAATTCGTTGAGTTCTTTTCTCATGATTTGGATCCATGTGTTGGGCAAATAATGGGCTGGGTGGCTGGCTATCCACCTTCAAAATGATGTGTCTAACACTAAGAGGTAACTGCTTGTCTGATTGAAGACTCTTGAGGGGGGTTGCGACAGAGGTGAGATTGAGCCCAGACAGTGCAAATGCAGATGCAACTTAGAGTCTGCAGAGGATCTGCCTGCAGCTCGTTAATTGTTCATTAAGGTGGGCAGGGCCTGACAACAGGCTTATCCTGCCTTACTACCAACAGTGGGAAACACAAGTTGAAACACATAGTGCCCTGTCCTTTTATGAGCAAGAGTGCCAGAAAGATGTGTCCTGCTATATACATACAAATGTCGCAAGGTGACTACAGTGGACTCTCAAAGTGAAGGCTTTCAGCCCCTGCAAACATGGACCACTCATGCTAAATCTTGTACGCTGTCTAAGATAGGCCTTTAGAGATGAGAATGAGTTAGAGCAATAGAGGAAGGAAAGGGGAAAGGTGGGAGCCAATCATAATTGTACAATCATACAGTCTGTCTATCCTGAATGGAGTGCTAACAGTCCAAGCGAGGATCCCACACATCCAAGCTATTCCTAAGAGCAAACCAATGGCATAAAGGCAATTTCTCACTCAGCTGGACAGACTGCAGTGTTATGCTCTAGAAGAAAGTTGTGGGATACAATAAAGCATTAATTCTGGAGGAAGCAAGTGGAGGGAGCAAGTGGTTTCAACCTTTTTCACAATAAAAATGAATCTGTATTTGCAAAGAATTTTAGATTAGCACCAGGGGGTTGGAGGGTGGTGGTCTCCAAGGCAATCCGAAGGCTCAGGACAAGGTTCTGGGTCTTTAACTCATGGTAAAGCCCACACTCGAGCCTCCTCGGAAGCGGTACGCCAGCATCTTCCCCACCAAGAATAAACATAAGTGTGCCCCTGGTCTCACACTCCCATGCCCTCTACCCCCCACTCCTCAACCACAACTTCCACATCTATCCACCAACCTTGCCAAACGTACCTTGTGATCCCTTGTCCCTCAATAGCGCTGGGAACACTTGCTGTTCCCGGTGCATCTCTGTTGTGGAAATGGACACAATGGAAAGTGAGAAGGGATTATGTGTAGTTCCCTTCTCTCTAATCTATGGCAGCCATGTTGGTTTGTAGTTTTTTAAAGTTGAGAAACGTCAACTGTGCCATTTCTCAACTTAAAAAAATAACTGTTTGCATCCCAGTAAACAAACCAGGGTTCTACTCTTAATAAACCCCTCTAGGTGGTGGGCTTTATTAGGACAAGTAATGCCCGGGTTATCGTTAAAGCCCTTGCTTTGCTGGGGCTGCTAGCTGGCCCGGTATCACCTGAACCGGTAAAGACCCCGCCCGTCAGGGTTTATTGTTTAAATATATTTCATTTTCATCTGCACGTATTTAACATTAGCACAGCCCATGTTGCAAGACATGCCCCCCTCCTCTGTCAAACACATGGCAAGAGAGAGGGGACTGCTTCCCACCATGGAAATGGGCTTTATACACATTACTGGCAGCCTGAGTAGTGGGCACAGAAAAGTGTAATCTTCTAGTGGCTGGCAGTAATGTGATTAAGCTAATTGGGCAAAATCACAGGTGTGTGGTAACAGTTCTGTCATTATTGGGCAAAGATATGAGAAGTGTATTTAAACAGAGGCTAGCAGTATTGCCCTTCAATTTATTGTGAAAAGCCATCAGTGTATTCTTAGAGGTCTGGCTTTATTGGGCAAAGCCAAATGTGTACGTACAGCAATTGCTCTGGCATTACTGCCAGAAACCGTGTGAATATATTTTTCATGTCTTTGCCCAATAATGAAATAACTGTTACCACACATGTGTGATGTTGCCCAATTAACTTATGCACATTACACTTTTCTTAGAAACACGTGTACAGTTGCATTATAAAAGACTTATCATATCATATCAGTACTGGGCAAAGACAAAACAACAGTGTTTTATAGTGTCTGGTAGTATTGGATTTAGCTAAGTCCCTAGCCAAACATTTAAATGACCCTATCTGTGCATAATCTCGTACCAATTGAATAGGGGCCCTAGTTGGTGCTGCTGGGCCGACTACAAGTGGTGTAGAGATCTTGTCCCTAAACTCTCTAAAACACTTTCCTGGTGTCTAGTACGTGCACACAGATTGGAGGTCGATTATTTTATTTTTAATTTGTCGCCCCCAATGTGTGTGTCTTATCATAAAAACCCAAGAACACAACACCCAAGGCAACTGATTAAGAGAACAGTTGTCAGTGGGAGAGGTTTTTATAAAAACAAGGGGCAAATCGCGTATTCCTTGCTAGCCCAATTTATAGGTGAAAACACAATGTGTGTGGATAACAGGTTTAATTTCTTTAAACAAGCCCTTAGTTTTCTTTATAAGGGAATGAAGGTCTGGGTTATCCACCAGGCCTATTGAATTGTCAACCGGTTTCAGCGGGATTCTCTAGTGGCCGCTTTCTTCAGGACGAATACTTTTTTCAATTCTTGTATTCTTTAACAGTATCTTCAGCACTGTGAAGTATTAGAGGGTGTCTTCTAGGGTCCAAGACTGGATAGGGTAATCGATTCCTAGTCCTATATGGACAAAATACAAGAAAGAAGGGGACTGGTACAGTCTCAAGTACTAACTGGTCTATTTTAAAGAACGAAAACTTCTGGGAGTACCACCTGTGGGAGATAATGGTCATCATACCTCTGTGGTGGAGTCCCAGGCTTAGTAATGAAGTGTGTATCTTCAATGGTCTCTACTGTAGCAGAAATTCTTTTGATCCGGTCAGGGGATCTATTCGGTTATCTCTCCTTACTCCTATCCCTGTGGTCAAACAATAGACATATGCAAGTTTTTAATTCCGATTGATTTTGTCTAGAACACCATTACAATATCTCATCTCATGGAGTCTTGTTTCTTGTTTAAGAAACAACTCAAGTTGTGATATGAACTATGGAGATCTACCTCCTAGGCTTTCCTATAAAAATGCTGTCCATAAGTTAATGGCTAAATTGTTTCCCAAATGGCCTCTGCTGTTTATCCCCAGAGTCTAATACACCCACCAATGGCTTCTTTTCAGCATACTGAGCGTGGATGTTGCTTACCTCTAAGTGCTGGTCTGTCCGTTTTCAGAGCGTGTCCGGTACTCCGGTTTCGGTGCCACCACAATTGGGGACACCCACTGGGTGGGGCCTTCAACCCTCTCTATAATGTCCATGTCAATCAATGACTGCAGTTCTTTTTCCACCTGGGCCCTCAGGTGAAATGGTATTCTCCTGTGCTTTAACACCGTAGGCCTCACTGACTCGTTGATCTGTAGCCTGATCGGGTCACCCTTCAGCTTGCCCACCCCCTGGAAGAGGTCTTCATATCATTCTAGTAGGTCGATCTACGTCAGTTTGATACACCGCCATGGTGAAGTGGACAATGTCCAATGCCTCCGAAGCTGCACAGCTCAGTAGGGAATGAGGGCTCACATCAGTGACGAAAAACCTGGGCTTTATTGTCTTCTGTCCATGGGTGACAGGCACCACAAAGACTCCTTGTATGGGCTGTGGTGTATCTCCCCCAAAGGTCTAGATCCTTGCTTTGGAGATTTCAAGCCCCGGCGGGGCTGGGAGGACTTCATAATGTTCTGCCGCTAGAACACATACTGACGCCCCTGTATCAATCAGTACAGGCGTTGGGGTGTCGCCTATGTTTACCATGCATGGGGGCTGCCTCCTTCTCTTTGCCCCTGTGGCAATGTTGGAAATAAAAAAAAATCCTCTTCATCCTCTTCTTCTTCCGCTATGTCAAGCTCCTGTATGCCCTGTTCTATCGCAGCCACATTCCTAAACTTTCTGGGGTTGCCCCCGTCCACTCTTGCAGGTCTCCTGGATGTGGCCACTGGAGTCGTAGCTCTGCACACCATTACATAATGTCCTGGCGTGCTGCACCTGCTGCATACTCTCATCTTTGCAGGGCACTCACCCACATGAGGCAGATCATACCCACAATATTGGCAGGATTGTGGGCTGCTGGGGCTTGGTGGGCCCTCAGTACGTTTCTGGCCCCATCGTCCCTTCATAGGAGTTGATCGACCAATGGCAAACGCCTCTTCAGTCCTTACAGGTCAGCCAGCTGCGTCCATCCTAGCACCCCTGCTTTCCGCTAGCTCATATGCATGTCCAGAATCTGCGCCAGTGTTAGGCCTGGCTCGCGGAGGACCTGTCCCCTCATCTTACCAGAGCTGCACCCTTGAATGAGTTGGTTTCGCACCATGTCTTCCTCATTCTCCCACCTGCACGTGCTGGCCAAGTGTCTCAGCCTTGCACAGAATTGGTCTAGGGATTCATCCCCCAGCTGCTTCTCTGAACACATGATGAACCTGTCATAATCAACATTTGCCATGGGCAGGAAATGGTTCTGTAGGGCAGCTTGACAGCCGCGTAGGTGGTCAGCTGCTAATTGAGAGAGTCGAAAATCTGGTGCACTTCCGATCCTGCTGAGTATATCAAAGATTCAATTTTTTCATCGTCCTCCATCTCACCTGTGGCTCTAAAGAACATTTTTAGCTTTTTCACCCAAAGCAACCATTTTGGTCCCAGTTTGGAAAGGGGCCCCGAAATGTCAAATTATGACATGGGCGCCAAAATGCCTTGCTGGCGGCGTGGTATATGCGCAGGGGCGATGGCGGCACCATCCTGTTCCCCGATTTCTGCAGACCGCACGAGCACTCTACGTTATTGTATGGGGCTGCAAGTCTGTCCAGTTCTTGATGTGTCAGGGAACCCCACTCACTTGGTGTGATAGCTGGGCCAGTCACTTCTGTAGGAGTGTCTCTCACCAGCAGGGATGTCTTGGGATGGTTCACCACTAACCTTAATGACCTCTGTCCTGAGGCAACATCCTTATGTCCCAGCCATCGGCTGCCCAACTTGTTCAAGTTGCTTCTTGGGGGCCTCTCCCATTGATATGCACAGTAACAGCCTGTAGAGTGGGCTGTTCACGGTAGGATGTTTACAATCCCTTCAAAGTTTAAGAGACACGGCCATCGGGTGTCCGACAGCCGTGAAGGTTCCAAAAATTGTAATCGTGTATGAAGAGCTAGGATGGCCACCAACTCGCCGTATATGATTCGGAGCTGTGGAGGATGTCAGAACGCCTCGTCCGACGTGTAGAAGCCTTCAGAGGAACACACACACATGCGCAGCACTCCCTTGTCGCCAGTGTTGACTAGTCATCAAGGCCCCAGGCCGCCCCACACCTCATACACGCACTCGGTATAAGAATACTCAGACACGTCTGTTCAATATGAGGTCCCGGCGGCAACTGCCGTCTTCCGGTCCTCATGTATTTAAACTCGCATGCACGAGCCGGAACGAGGCTCAGGCATGCGCATACCCATATTGCACTACGTAACAGTGAGGGAGGCAGATGTCTCGCCGATGGCACCTTTGTTGCCTCTGCCAGCGAGAAAAGAAAAAACCCAACAGCTCCACTGCGCTAACATTGCACTATGTGATCAGTGCGTTCCACCATTTTGCAATTCATAATTGTCTGTTTCGGCATTTTCGGCATGCAGTGATCACGTACATCCTTAATTACGAGTGTGTTCTTATAGTATTGGCGTTATTGGGCCAAACCAAGACTGGTGTGTTCTTACAGTTGAATGAATTGGCATTATTTGGCAAAGCCAAGACTGGTGTGTTCTTACAATGGCTGGCAGTAATGGACTTACTGGGCAAAGCCATCATAGATGTGGTCTTACAGTTGTATTATTGGGCAAAGCCAACAAAATATTTTGCTTACTGTGAAAATACTGGCACATATTATGGGCACCTACATCCATAAAATGCTTTGGAAAATGTTCCTGTGTACTGGTGGTGGTTAAATTAGCATCCACATGCTGGCAGTGGTCGTTTGGGTTTGGATGAGCTAAGGATTCTTACCACCCAATTGTGTTCACAGTATTTCTAATCTGACTAGTCCTTTCCATTGGTTATTATTTGCTAATTTTGGTTATGTGAGGTTGCTTACACACATCTTATTGAAAAAGTTTGATTTTTGAATGTTATTTGACATGTATGTTGTTTTGAACTTTTGTAATGAGAACTATTGTATGTGAATGTATTGCAATACACTTTGTATCATTTTGTTTTTTAACCACTTTTCACTGTTTAGGTTATGTGGGGTACACCATGAGTTGCTTCTCGGTGAGCAGGTTCTGGGGTTGTCCCTTGCGTTATGTCCTTAAGACAATAGCTGCCGGTACACTCACGAGGCATTAATTTCATACACAGATTTTTTCCAGAAATCTTTGTGTTTTATAGATTGTCTTTCCTGCCTTTCTGGTTTAACAGTGAGCCCTTGTGTTACTTGACTACTGTTGGTGGTTTGGCATCTATTTTTGTATGTGTTACCCTCCAAAATAGATGGCACATTGGGTGGCTTTTCACCTATTTTTTACAGAATGTTTACGGAAAATGCACAATTGTTACCCATTATTTATAAAAATGTCATGGTAGAACCACTTCACCATCCCCCATTCCCCTTGTTGTTGTGTGCTCCCTGGCTAGGCTTGCTTGCTCGCGCATTTTACTGGGATATATATATATGTCCCCATAAAAAACCATCAGTCTCCAATATTTGACTTCCATGAGTTTACATAATAAAGGAAGGTTGAGAGCAACCAGTAACTATTCTAACCATGAAAGGCGTTCATCAATTTAAATATATCTGAGCCAAGAGTCACAATATTGGCCTCAGGCAATACTGCATGAATGCGTCAACTAGAACGTTTTCTACTCTGGTCCTCTGAGTTGCCTGGAACATAAGGATCGGTTTAGTGGAGCAAAGATGACTATGTTGTCCCATCTGTTTCTGTTAAACGGATAGAAATGTTCTCTGCCTGTGGGCCTCCATTCATAATGTGAGTGTGTACTAGCTGGGAGGATCTCAGTCTGGCTTTACGTTAGGTATTTACCTTTTTATTAAAATTGCAGTGCAGAAAGTGTCCCTCTGCAGGTGAACTCCTCCACAGTCCCTTGCTAATATAAAAATATCACATGGGAGCAAATGATCCTCTCTCTTTTGTTGTTCTCTTTGTTTTTAATTACGAAGGCCAAATATATATACCATTAATTTGAATAAGTAATTAAAAACCGTGAAGATTAAAATTCGTATTCTTTTCAAGATAATTTGTAACAAAATCAAAGTGCATTAATGTGCTAAATTACATATTTGCAATTGGTCATGTCTAATTTAAGCTTGTAGATGCCAGTGCATTACATTGTATTTACAGTGATGTTGAGTGGGGGCATGGCCAACAATGAATCCATGTAGATTTAGCGCTCTGTCAGCTCCAGCTTGGCATATTCAGGCTCTATCCTCTCACCCTGGTTTTTCAACCTCTACTTGGCCTCTTTGGCCCACCTGATCTCTACCTTCTCCTCTAATGTTCCGTGTTATGCGGTTGACACTCAGCTTTCCTTCTGGCTCCCCTTCTCTCCTCTCTTGCGCATTCCTGACTGTCTATCTGTGATTCGGGATTGGTGCACCCCCAACGGTCTCTGACTTAATGCCAGTAACACAGAGATCATTCTTATTGGGACCTGTGTCGCTGCTTTCCCTCTCTCAGTCTGGCCGCCCACCTTAAGCCCCCTTCCTTCGCCTTCCTGCGGGGCAGAAAACATTGGTGTCATCTTCTACTCCACTCTCTCTTTCTCTCCTCACATCTCAATGTCGCCAAGAAGTCCCACTGCACCTCCTCAAATTGACTCTTCCCTTTCTCACTTTCCTCTAGAAGCTCACTGTGTCCAGAGCCCTGGTTCTCTCTAGGCTGCACTTCTGCAACAGCCGCTTTCTCAATCTGCCTTCCTCTGCAACTAATCCAGAACAGGACTGCGAGACTTATCCTTGGCCTCAAGCCCAGGGATCGTACCTCTCTAGCCTTGAAATCTCTACACTGGCTTCTGGTGGCTAAAAGGATCAGGTTCAAGACTCTTTTCATTGTTCAGAAGGCTTTCTGGGGCCGCGACCTGCACTACATCCAATGCTCTCTTCCAAAATACCTTTCCTCTTGAGCCCTTCACTCAGCTTTCACGCTTCTCCAGGCAGAGAGTGGGGGTGGGGGTGGTAGATCCTTCTCCTCTTCAGTTGTTTCCCTCTGCAATGTCCTCCCTGCTCCTCTCAAATTTGTGCCGGACCAGCTAAAGTTCTGGAAGCAACTCAAAGCTTTCCTCTTCTCCTCTGCTTTCTCTCTCTCCCTCCCCTGCTGACCTATCTGACCTACGTGTCTGCTGTACCAAGTGGTTGCTTGGCTACCCCCGGAGTCTCACTGGGTACCAAGCTTTTTTGATCAGTCACCCTTTCACTGCCTCCTGGCCTACCATGCACTTAGTGAATTTAACTTTAACCCTACAGTCCGTTGTTCTCCTTGCAATGCCCAGAGCCGCGCTGACCTGTCTGTACTTACTCAGAGCATTGCTGCCCTGTTTTCCCTTCTGCTTTCCCTTACACTTCCCTCCTTCCCTTTCCCTTTCCACTTCTCGTTCTCGCACATGCACAATTTGAATGCCACAAGGCCTAGTAAGATATGAAGAATTGTACATTTTGAAGAGTGGTGCAAGAGAGCCAAACTCAGAGTTAAGCGTTGAGTTAAGATTGCAGCCGGAGAGGAGCAATGCATTGCCTGATTAATGCTATGAGATGGGAAGAATATTACAGGCCAATCATTATTAGTAGTAAGGTGATGTGTGTTGTTGAAGAGTCTTTATCTGGAGTGCAGGAGTGAGCTGAAGAAAAGGCCACACAGAGTGAAGCATTATTTGCTTGAGTTTGGGGGACCTGTGAGGCATGCAGCCAAATGCCAAGTGGCCCATCAGAAGGCAGCCTGTGGTGCTCCCTGCACGCTATGGGTGGTCAGATCCCAGAAACACTTCCTGTGTTGAGCACTTTGTGGCCATGTGGGCATGAAAACATATGTTACCTCTAAATACTCTGATATTGTAATTTATTGCACAACGAGTTGACCACATATCTGCAGAAAACGAAGCTAGTTGCTCCTGAAGTGAAACTGTGATATCTAGAATTTGATCAGGTCACAATATTCCTACAGCCAGAACTCATGCCTCTTATACACATTTGTATACAGAAAAGATGTTTTAGATTTTCAAAAAGATCTATACACCATGATCATCTCTCTGCTGGGAGTATAATATTGATTGTGCCTTATCCAAAATGTCTTACTGTTCTGAAGTGTCTGCCTCCTTCTCAAGAAGATAGATAGTGTGCGGTTTTACAGCAGTTGAAACACGCACAATATGACTTCAAGCCAGTCTTGGCTACACCATATATTGTTCAATTGAAGTGGTGAACAATACAGCCTTGCTAGAGAAATAATCAAAAATGTTGGTCGATAACCATCAAAACACATTCAGAGAGGTAAATAATAGCAACATACTGTCCTGTCAGTGAGGACCCAGACTCCAAATCAGATATGCTGCATACTGTTACTGAATTTCAGGGAAAAGTCATCAATATCCATGAATATCCACTTAGACAGATATAAATAAGAGATCATTAAATGCATATCTGAGATTTTCAAAGAACCTTGCCAGATGGCAAGCGACAATACATCAATGAAACTACCATTCAACTCTCTCTGAGTAACCAAATGGGGTTTTGGAACAGTTGAAAGACCTAGATGTCCTTGCTTTGGAAATGGAACAAACATATGGGAAATTAGACTTGAAGAGAGCATATCAGAATAGGCACTCGGAAAGGGGGCACTAAGGATAATGACATCTTTGCATGTGTGCAAAAACTTTAATTGAAATTGTTGGCACTTCTTTAAATGAAGATATTGTTTTGGACCAAGTGACTTAAGTAGGGAGACCAACTGAGGATGCTGAAGCTACAGGCAGAGATATTCTGGTTAAAATGGGCTCATACATAGTAAAGAAAAAGGTTCTATTTGAGGCTTAAAATAAAAGTCCCTTAAAGAGTTGCTGGTTCTGAGGAGCAACAATATCAAGGTCTTGCCAATCCACTATGACAAGGAAGCGGGATCACCCTAAAACCTGCATAAAATCAGAAATCACCTACCCCACAGCTAGAATTTAGGACATTTTGACCAATAAATTATGCATTACTAATTCCCTTGCCTCTAAACCCAATCCACCAGAGCCCTCAATTTGCCACGGCTATGCTTTATAAGGATCTTATAAAATGGTGGGTAGAGGGATGTTTTGCTCTTCGCGATATGGTTGTAGTTAGTACAATGAAGTCATTTGAAAGTTGTAAAACATAGTAAGGCGTATGCGAAAAAAAAGACTGGTTCTTGCAGATTAGGCATTGGGCCATACATGCATCCAAGAAAATGGAGATGATTCAGAAATTGCCAGTATTTGAAAAACAAATAACCATGCATGAAGGTTTGAAGGGATTTCCCCCATCTTCTATAATGTTATGCAGAGCACGAAATCACACCCAAATGTGTCTTCATGAGTAAGAAAAAAATCTCTGGAGTCATATTGGGAGCACATGCTAGAGCAGAGGATTTGGATTGATACTTTTAAAATGAATTTGTCTATGAAGATGTTGTACGTCTGCTATAAGGTGCTCTTTCCTTGCCACTGGGTTCGTGATAAGCCTTATAAGATATCCCCAGACTGATCAAATGTATGTTCTTGCAGGTTTGAAGGAATAGGTGAAGAGAAACACATTTGATGGCCCTACCCTAAGTTGTCTTCTTCATGCAAGGAATTTCTTGCAGTGGTGAAGGAAATATTGGGGTTGCCTTTGATAAGTCAGCCATCAATCTTTTTATTAAGATGTAGGCATGACATTTTAGATGATCTACCCTCAAGTACAAGGAGAGTAGTTATTTACAGCGTTTAAGAGGAACATTGCACACATGTGGAGAAAAGGTAACTCTCCATCTTATGCTATGTGGATCCCAAAAATATGCGACATCTGAGCACTGGAACAGCACTGGAACAGAATACCGGTTCCCTTCATTCAGCATACAGACTGTTTTTAAAATTGTGGAAACCAATTCTTGGTTTCCAGGTCACTCCAGGGAAATCAGGGATTGAATTGTGGTCCACATCTATGTGACGGAAAAAGTCAGCCATTTTGTAAAAGAGCTGCATTGCTGAAGTACTGTAGAGGTGTTGTTCTTGGGTTGTAAATATGATCAAGGCAGCGATGGGTGGAGGGGAGGGTAGGTGGGGAATGTTTAAGGGTTTGCATTTTTCTGCTCTTTTTTTACGTTTGTATCCTGTGGCAATGAAAGAAAAGATTTATTTTGTTTTAAATTGATGTTGAACTGTAAAGAAAACACATCATATAAGTGCTTTATATGAAATGCAGATACCCAAAAAAAGACAGTTGTAAAACACAGAAAAAGGTATAGACATGAAAATGATGCAATATTAAAATATTAAAATGCCAGAATGCAGGTCATCAACATTCATTGGTAAACACTCATAACTATTCTGAAACAAAAACCTATATTTGCTTCAACACAATCTTCTGCGTCTGAATCTGTAATTCCCTTCTCTCTCGGCATAGCTGCTCTATTACTTTTGAATATAAAAACATCACCGAATGTCGCTGTCCATCCTTCAATGCCATAAGTATTAATGGACACTCTTCTTACACTTTCCCAACATGGATCTACCCCTAACATGACATGATACACTAAAAATGATCTAGCCATTTTAGCTACTATACCTGGTAAGCTGGAGTTGCTTAAATTTCTGTGAGAGTTATGCCACCAATATATAATGTTGAATTGAGTCCGTGATTTCTGTATTTTATATGCACCAATTGCAGCCATTACTCTATGCAGCCAATTGTATCTGGGTAGGAGTACAGTTGCCATTTCAATATCACTGAATCTGCGTCCAAGGTACGCCTATTAAGATTCCTGTAATGATTTGAAATGGCACCTTTTTTTCCATGATTATACCATCCCCATAATGTATCAGAAGATGAAATATCTGTAGACACTTTAAAAATTAAAATCCTTCAGAATAAAATATTCCTTTATTTGATCAAAATGCATCTGCTGCATACCAACTGCCCCATGGTTTGTAATCAAATATTTCCCCGTCTAGGTGCCCAGTAGTTTCGAATTATCACTGGAACCTCGCGCACATTCAATAGGGCATGTTGATGAAACCTAGGAAGCCCTAAATGTCTCCAAATGTTTATAAAAAAGAGGCACTAAATTACAGGAACTTCAGGTGGACTATTTTAAAATAGTTCAAATATTTAGGTCAGCAAACACAAGTTCCCAGCATCCTCTCCTTTTGTACCTGAGGATGGCGCAATGATTTAGGACCTTATAGCAATCTGCTAACGTTTGCAGCACCATTATAAAAAAAACTAGTATGAGTAGCCCACCTTCCATCAAACGAGATTAAGTCTTCGTTTGATATGCCTGTGGAATCCCCTTGCGTTGAATATACAACTGAAAACACATTAATTCTATTGCCGAAAGTGTTTGTTACCCAAACAGATCGTCATCACTCAAAAAAGGTACAAGATTTGGGTAGAATAGACAGTTTTACTACACTGATAATGCCTTGAGTGTAATGGTTACTCACCCATGGCTTAACATGTACATCTACAGCTCTTATCACTTTGGTATAATGTATATCACCCATTTCTGTTATGTCCTTTGTGAGCGTTATCCCCAAGAAATGATCTTCCTCCACTGATATTCCGAACTAGGTTTTCATTTTTATACAGGTTCAAATGTTAGCCAGAGACTGCATCAAAATATGCTTCGAGATGTAGAATAAGTAGAGGAATTGTCTCGTGAAATAATAACTGTGTTATCTGCATACAGCGCAATTTTCAATGTATCTCTTTTCCCCATAAAAAATGGATCAATATTCTGGTCAGTGCAAATGATTCAATATCAATGAAAAATAAGAAAGGGGACAATGAACATACCAGTATGGTACTTATGGATCCAGAAAAACTACCTAATGTCAGTCACTCCATTTAGATAATTGAAGATGAGGAAGTATATTAACCTGTATCCTATTTATAAATACAGTTTAAATACTTAGTCTGCCTACCATTGTCCACAGTCAGAGTCTAAAAAATCAAACTTTTTCTCTCTGCATACAATTGTACAAAACTCCTGGGGGGAGCGATGTGGGTCACGAACCAAACTAAGCTGGCGTGAACCATGCTTTTCCTGGCATAAAGCCATGACAATTATTATAGACTTACCTCTTTCAAGCTATTAGATACACGTTGAGTGGATATTCTGATGCCCGCCTTTATGAGATATTGTTAGGTAGGATCCAAGTTCTGTGAGGTATTTGCCTTTTGTTTGTATGGAAATTGTTAGCCTCATCCCAAAATCCAGAGCTGCCCCTCATCAGATTAAATCACTCGAATTAGTGTTTGGAAACCAGGCGATAAATATTCCCAAAATCACCTATATACCTTGGCAGGTATAGGGTATATACCTGAAACCTTACCTAGTGATACATAATTTAATGCCCTGGTAACCTTTTTACAGTTAATGAGCTCTGTCAGCATTTCTGCTTATAGAAGGCACATGAGTACTAAAATACCAAAACATTATTCTATTTCCCACTGCACAAATAGTACTCCTTGCTGGTATACCGACCAATAGAAACCATCAAAAAGCTCCAATGTACCCTTTAGATCACAATTTAAGCCACAATAACAACTATTCTGAATCCCAAAGATTGTTTATTCCTAATCAAGTAAGCAGATCAATTATATATACAATCACCAAAAGGGAACTGATCATCATTCTATGAATGAAAATGATGCTGTTTTCTTGTTGATTGTAAGATCGAAGTCTGATATAATCAACATTTGACTGCAAGCTAACCTCTCACCTGAATACTTTCCATATAGTGCTTGGAGATAAGCCGCCTCTGATGCCTTTAGGGGTGTGAACATAATGTTAAGACCCACGTGTGTGAGGGGCTTGGCTGTTAACAGCCTTCTAGATAAATCCAAGATAAGCCTGAGCGAAGCAAGGGCCTCAGCTAGGTCTCTGGGCCATTGACGGTTTTGGGATGCACGTTCAGGTCCACACCCCTCCCAAACTATTTAGACTGTGGAAAATATACTTATATGTGGGAAATGCACCTGAGTGGGTATAGGGCTGCGGAATAGCGCAGGGTGTATTGATTGTAGAAACCTACATAGATTTAAGGTAAACTAAGAACAGCTTTATAGACCGCTAGGTATATGCACTATATACGCACACCACACATGGCACAAATCCATGTTCAATGATGAGAAACATAGAAGTGACATCATATACGAAGATAGGCCTGTATCCTCTCAGGTCATGTTGAAAACACAGAACAACGAGGCCTCATGCTCGAATATTTCATCCTCACCCCAAACAAGGTAGTGAACCTGTACACACACACAAATTAGAAAGGAATGTTAACGGCCTAATGTGAGGAGTGCTGTGGCCGGTCGTGAAGGACAAACCCATAGGGGCCAGGACAGAGGTATTGAGCTGCCAAAACACAAGTTGAGATTTAGGGCCCCAGCGCCCCCCAGGATAATAGCCTCTCATTTGAACTACCATATGACCATGAGCAAAACTTCTAGATCCTTCACAAATTAGACTGATTAGTGGGATCTGCATTAAACCCAGGGGCAAGAAACCCAGGACTGCCATTCTGGAGGAGTGGAAGATAAGGGGGGATCAGAGGACAACAAGGCCCGTGATTTGTACCAGGGACAGCAAAGTGTGAGGCCAACTCTTATAAGATTGCGACGGGGAGGGATGGTGGAGCACCTGTGTGTCTGGGATGAAAAAAGAGTTGCTTTATTCGCGATGACCAGACTGACCACAAAGTTATCAATTGAACTCACGTTGAACGCCAGGTGCACATCACGTGATTAGGCCTCAGGGCAGTGCTTTCAGTAACCTAACCAATCACCTAAAAGCATCCCAAAGTGAAGAGATTAAAAACCACATGTGGGGAAGTTAGAGGAAAAGAGGATGTGGCCAATGAATTGGGGCTACATATGTAATCGGTAGTATATATATATAGGGGCAGCAAATGAGGGTGGGGGATGAACACTGTATATCGTGTTTGTCACAGATGATTTTTGAAGTTATAACATGTTCTTTGCTTTGAAGAAAAGAGAGAGCTCTGCGGCAGTGGACTTATAATTCCCTGTTGGCATATCCTTTTTTGCATAAAAATAAAGTTATTGTTCTTCTCACAAAAGGGTACACCAAGCCTTTTGCTTTAGAGGAGTGTTATTTTCTGTCCGGTCGTTGGAAATTTACCATACAAAATTGCTGACCCTGACATGATCCCAGACTCCTCCGTGAGGACGGAGGATTCCTAGCTGCACACCCGGAGGGGCTGCGCCCACCTGCAGTGACCAATCCCCTTACGTGCACCTTGGAGAGGTTTACAGGAGCCGTGTTATCAGAATTCCTGTCTGTTCTTTGGAGTACTGCGTTGTCCGCAGATGTTGCAGGCTGTTGATGGGACCACATGACAGAGGATTTCAGGAGAGCAATAAGTGAGCCTTTTTGTGGAGAAAAGCAAGCAGGTCAGGGGGAAGAGCGTTTGGGAGTGGGAGGAATGGTGTAAGTGTAGTGAGTGAGGAATGGGTGAAAGGTGCGGAAGACCACGTGGCATTGTATATAGATTGGTTTGGTTATAATATAGAGGACTATGGTGTATGTAATGGGACCCTTCCTATTACTAGGGAAGAAGACAGCAGTGTGTAATGAAGAAAAAAGTTATTGATAGAAGCTACGTATATATTTAGTGGGCCTGGGATCTCTCCGCCCAGTATAAGGGGGGCGTGTGAACGAGAAGTAGTTGTGGTAGAGGCCCTTTGTGGACCTGGGATCTACCTACCTGTTATACAGGAATTGTGGGAATGGAAAGTCATTTTTATTGTGATTTTATTGTTTGTTTTATTGTGACAAGGAGAGGTCAAGGGAGGGTGGGACATTGTTGTTTGAGAGATTTGCAGTTGGCGTGACAATGAGGAGTGTGGCAGGTTATGAGTGTGGCGAAGGATGGGGCATTGTTAGCAGGAGGGTAAAAGGGGTAACAGGTGAGTACAGCCCCACCGGTTCAGGGTGTGGTTAGTTGGATGATTGTATAACAGGGTGAAGGGGTCGCTGCAATGGAGCCGGCAACCCCATTAGAGTATAAGTGTAAAGCTCTTCCTATGTACCAAGAAGAAATCCTCCTTAAATATCATAAAGAATGATTAGCAGAGACTAAAGGGGGGATGTATAAGCCATGGCCAGACCAAGGAACAAATAATAATAATAATAAAGATATTTAGAGCCATATATATATATATATATATATATATATATATATATATATATATATATATATATATGTTTTTAGCAGCCAAATAAAGAGGGAAGAAGTTGAAAAACAGAACGGAAGTGTTAGAATTGTGGAAAATGGTGGAAGACTTGGAAGACATTCCAATTGATCCTCCTAAAATGGTGAGTGGGCCGCCCAGTACCAGGCTCCCAACCTCTACCCCACCTACCATCCAGAGCGCTTCAGTACCTCCTGTCCCAGTGCTCCTCACAGAAGCATGTAATTCCCCTCTGCTGTGGTGTTACCCTACATGTGTTGCATCAGGATACACAAAGCCTACTTACGTCCTTTTGCCTGTTACTCCTCTCCCACCCCCTACACCTGCCCAGTGTCAGATCCTCCCCAATCCTGTAGCTTCTGCAGTTGCGAGAGCTAGGGCACAAGAGGAAACAGAGAGAAAGTCACAGAAGGAGTTGAAAAAAGCATTTAGGAAGAATTAGCAAGGTTAAAATTAGATAGGGAAATGGAGAATGAGTGCCTGTAGGGACTGACGAACGGAGAGCAGGAGACTTTTGTTTAGAATTGACAGTACAGCAATTAAGGATGTGCACATAAAGAAAGAGCCGGAGGAGAGAAGGAGTAGACAAGCAGACAGTTTGGATTATGGGACAGTGCAGACCAATGATGACTATAACCGGACATGTCAAGGGGACGAGGAGTGGGATATGGTGAGCGAGTTGAAGATAAAGAAGAGCCACCTGCAATTGGTTGAGAGTTTGTGGGGACCTAGATTAAGAAATAGGTACGGGTGTATGGCAGTGGCAAAAAGATCACTGGCGGGGAAGAAGAAAGCAACCAAGACAGTGGGGGTGCAGTTACCATTTCTGCATAAGTGGCCAGCTAAGGGCCCAGGATATAACATGGGCACACATGCACACAAATCATTTAAAAAGGTGCTTCCATCTCTCACTGCTGGAGCGGTCAAGTGAATATTTGCCTTTGAAAAGCCGATCGCCGGTACTACGTTAGCCGTGGGAGACTTGAAGAGTTTGTTTGTTGCAATACTGGGTGATCAGGCAGATGACATTTGGGTCCAGGCAGGGTACCCGGGGTGAAGTTAGTGGATGATATACACGATGGGGCAGATTTTAATGACATCAGACCCCAAGTGTTGGTGGCGCTGTGGCATACATATCCAGATGCGCCAGATCTTCAACCAATAATGCAGCGGACTATGCGGGATGAAGACCCCACTTAATACATTGTGCAAATAGAGGAGATGTGGAGGGCAGAAACAGGAGATTCATGGGACCAGGCAATTCTTTTATTTTGTAGTGAAAAGGGGTCTTCCGAAGGAAGTACGGAAGACTCTTGACAAGATAGTGGGGATTGGTGCATTACTGAAAATGGTAAAAAGAGAAAGAGAAGGAAAAGTCTCAGCGGTCACAAAGAAGCAAAACTGGTGCAGAAGAAACTAGTGAAAGTTGCATTGGAAGTGGAACTAACGGCGGTATAAACAGAACGGCAGGTAGAGCCCAGGGTGGTCCAGGCAGATGTATGAACGGCACCTGTTTGGGGACGTGACTACGATTGGAACTGTGCGTACCAGCCTCAGTACCAAAGAGGGGTTCCAGGAGTGTACCAGCGAGGAAGAGGGGGTTTTTCAGGGGTGCAGGGAGGATGAGGTGGATTTGGAGGAATGGGATCACGGGGAGGAGGAGCAGAACAATGTTAGAAATGTGGATGTATGGGCCACTTTTTGAGAGAATGCAGAAGTAGACAAGTAGTTGCATACCCATAACAGCAGATGTACCCACACACTCAGGGAGGCTTGGCCCCAAACCCCCAGCCTTATGTACAAGCACCCCTAGCAGTCCCATACAGCGTGACACTGCCAACAGCCCCACCTGCTCCCACACCGTCATTTCCGCAGATGCCAGCTAGGGGCTCTGGTGGTACACCAACAGACGCAGTACACCAAGGGCAGCAGCAGGGCCCCCAAGTGCAGAATAGTAATGCAGTACCCAGCAGCACAGTGATGCACTATCAAGAGGTGTCATGATCTCTGCTTCCAAAAGGTCAGGGTTTTCCCAACTCCCTTGGAAGCAGATCCATAACCCAGGTTCCGAGTGCCAACCAGTCCCAATTGGGACCTTTTGGACCCAGTCCTGGCGCCAGTGGCACCAGGCTCATAAATATGCCCAGTCCCAGCGCTGGAAGCGCCGGGCTCATAATGCTTGGGTGGACTTACCTTCAGCAGACCATGCTGCTTACTTGCCTGCCAGTTGAGCCTCTGATCCTCTTCTGTTTGGAACTACTTTTCCTTTTGGGTGGGGCTGGAGCCACTCCCTAGATTCAGAACACTGGAACTGTTCTGGAAGGCAGGAACTATTTTCTTACCAGGAACTCTTTTCTTACTTAGGCGTGGCTGTGGAAGGAGACACCTAAGCACTACAGGAGGCTATTTAAACCACACCCGGTGGATGAATCTTGCTTTGCGTTATTCTGCAACCTCTGCAGCAGAACGCTCATCGTGTCTTCTGCATCCGGTCCTGGGCCTAAGGAAAAAGGCTTACCATCCTGAATCCAGTCTTCAGCAACACCTATAAAGACAAGAAAGAACAGGTTAGCATTCCGGCATCTGAAAGGCAAAGGCTTACCATCCTGAATCCAGTCTTCAGCAACACCTATAAAGACAAGAAAGAACAGGTTAGCATTCCGGCATCTGAAAGACAAAACTTTACCAACTCTTTGTACGCTCCGGAGGCCTTCGGCGCTGCATCCCGCATCTGAAAGACAAAACAAGGTTCGTTTAAAGACATTGGGGAACTTTAATACTCACGTGCCATTACTCCTTTCCACATCTAATCCAGTGGGTATTCCGGCACCCTGCAGCCGCTCCGAACTCGTACCTGCAAAATAAAAAGACAGTTAGAGCGCATAGTGAAGCAGGCAACAAGCGCTTACTTACGTGCTTCCAGGCGCTTCTATTCATCACACGGGCTCCATCTTCAACTCACTTCAGCCCGTCATCCGCCATCGCCGGAACCCTGCAAAACAAGAGACATCATTACTAAAGACTTTAAAGACATTTGAATGACTCGAAACTTACCGTTCGTGCAGTAAACGACGGACAGCAGTCCTCTGAAGTCAAGAGGCCTGCGCTACCTATCCAGTGAAGAAACCGGTTACAGCACCCTGCCCCGAGGCAGATGGAGAGCTCGGCATTCACTTACCTAAGGTGAGAGCGTTAACCTTTGGGGGTCTACAGGAGAGGAGAAGAGGAAAGAGATAGGGACACCCCAATAACCCCAGTTCATTAACCCCATATTTTCTATCTGCAGACATCTTACTCTACACGTCAGGCATACAGTGCACAGAGGTCCAGCCGAAAGAGCCAACCGGGTGCTACACATCACCTTTGAAGATACGGTAGTCGCCCAGTCAAGACCGGCGCCTCTGCGAGAATCAGGTGAGCGTTACAAGAGGCCACTGTCATTGATGGGAATCCATTTGTCTTTCCAGGAACAAACACGTATCCAGACTAGGACAGCCCACGGATAGCCTTAGCGTGCCCAGTTGTATCGGTCACTTCCATCCCAGAAGCAGAACCCTTGGTGGGCATGGAGAAAGGCAAGAACCATTCTTTTTCATGGTGGATATAGGTGCAACGACATTGTGTATCCGTGAGGGAGGATTTCCTTTGTCAGGCGAGGTAAAGGACATGCAGGGCTTCTCTGGGGCAGTACAATTAGTTCAATTTACAAAAGAATTACCCATTAAAATAGGGGACAGGGTGATACGGGCCCCATTATTGTTTTCTAACATGACCCAAATCAATTTATTGGGTAGGGATATCATAATCAAGCTCAACATGACCATCTTGTTTACTGAAAGGGGAGTGGTGTGTTCGACCCTAGTATTTATTGCGTGAGGGTCATGCTGATTATACATGCATTGGGCGGTGGCGAGAGGGATACCAGTGGCCCCTGATTTGTTTGCATATCGGATCACAGTGCTTCTTAGTGAAGTACCGCAGGGGGCCAATAAGTACTGGCGGGTGTCCTCTCAATTTTGTTCAGACCCGCCCAGCCCCAAGAACTTGTTGCAGGGGCGATTGTCATGCTCGATATAGATCATATTCATCCTATACTCAATCACTCATCCTATACTCAATCACTGTTGCAGGCCCTCAAAGAAGCTCAACGGATGAAAAATGCCATTATCTGCCATTAGCGTATTACAATGGCATGCTAGACTCCGGTATGCAAGGGCAGTTCCCCTGTGAGCAAGCATTAGCTGCAGCTGCTTTTGCCATTGCTAAAAGTCAGCCACAATTACTAAGGGGTGCTCAGTTACTCTATACATAGAGTATGCAGCATTTGCAATACTTGAGAGATTGAAGTCCACGTTGCCAACACAGAGGGCCTCAGCATATGAGGTTATTCTTTCCAGTCCATCCATTCATATTGTTTGTTACAAGACAGTGAACCCTGCTACCTTCTTGACAGAACCCATTACTGAGTCCGACAGTGTTCATGACTGTGCCACGTAAGAAGGCCCGAATGATGACATACCTGTAGCAAAAGATTACGCCTTAGATGACAGATAGGTATTGTTTGTTGATGGGTCATTGACTATTGATCAGGAGACAGGCCAGCAACATAATGGGAGAGCAGTGGTCCAGTTGGTTGATGGAGAGTACAAGGTTTTTCGTTCAACAGAGATTACCGGGGCATATTCTGCCCACGTGGCAAAAGTGATTTCTCTCATTGAGGCGCAAGAGGCAGCGCAGGGATGTCAAGTTATGATTGATTCAGACTCGGCATATGTGACAACAATCGTGCACGCAGGATTGTCAAGGTGGATGACAAGAGGCTTTCAGAGGGCAGATGGGTCTCCAGTACAGAATGCAGCGCTCTTAGAGAGAATGATTCATGCTTGCTCACAGCCAACACTTACCATAATTGTTAAGTGTTCCGCCCACACAACTGGAGGGGACTTCATTTCCCTTGGTAATGTAGCAGCAAACACAGCTGCAAAATTAGCTGCATATTTACCAGTGCATCATATCCCTGAGCACCCATCGCTTGTCAGTATGCAATTGCAAATACAGGTTCCGTATACTGCACTATCCATTACTGAAGGTATATAATTGCAGGGTCAAGCACAGCAGAGTGAAAAGCTATTGTGGCACAGGAGAGGGTGTGCAGTCTCCTACCAACCTAGTATGGAGACAGGTTAGTACATGGAAAGTAGTGATGCCTCAGAAGTTAGTTATAGTAGCATTTGATCAGTTGCACTACCCCTTGCATGTGTCCAAGCAGCATACTGCTGCTGATATACACGAGGATTGGTGTGTGACCAATATACAGAAGCTATTGAATGTGTTTATATCAAATTGTACTGTCTGTCAGACATATAACACTGAGCATTTCCCCACCCAAGTGGTCTGTTTTGAGACCCCAATATTGATTTTACAGACATGGGAGAATGGTGCAACACCTTTCGCTATCTTATAATTGTTGTGTGCCCCTTCTCCCATTGGATGAGGTTGGTCCATGTGCCCATCCTGATGCCAAATCAGCAGCTACATCTTTGGTAAGAGAAGTGTATCCTCGATGGGGAGTGTGGAAGACTCTTAAAAGTGATAATGGTAGCCATTTCTTTAATGAGCTGTTCAAAGAGATAGCTGCTCTTTTAGGGATTAAACACAAGATGTGCTCCATTTACCACCCCCAGGCCAATGGCGTTGTTTAGAGGATGAACAGCCTTTAGAAAGCGAATCTATCTAAATGATGTGTCACTCTTAAAAGAATTGGGTCCATTGCTGTCTTTGGCCCTTTTCAGTTTAAGGTCTCAGCTCTACAAGGACCATCACCTCTCCCCTCACAAGATAATGATGAGAAGACGCATACACATGCCACTATCACATGTGAGAAGTGCAGCTCACAGGACTGTGTCAATTCTAGGAGATGAATTCAAATTGTACTTGACGGAATTAGCAAAATCAATAAAATGTATTCCTTGACAGATATCGCCATGGCAAGCTGAAGAAGAAAACAGCACTGCAACGTATTCTGTCAGCTCGCCATTGCTTTTGCTACACCCAAGGGATGCTGTTTATGTGTGTCATTTTGTCTGCAGGTGGAGTGAGCCACGCTATAATGGACCTTACATGGTAGTGTAGGCTCCTCCATTTCCGGTAAAGGTGAAGGAACTATGGTATTGGGTGCACCTCTCCAATGTCAGGAAGGCACCCCATACATCACCTCTTTGTATCAGTATATTGTCTGAATGTTTCTTGTAAATTGCTATATGAAGACGGAAACAAGATTTATGGTTATTTTTTGATCATTGCAGTAGGTTTCTCTCATATGTATCATCGAGCTATTGGTCCAATAAATGTCTGTACTTGTATGTTGTAATATCGATACGTTGATATTTGTGTGCTATTATTTTCATTCTGAATACCTTTTCCCATTGATATTACACTGTTTATCTCTCTTTTTTCTAGCACACTCAAGTTGTTCTACAGGTCTCATTGTACTAAGTACATTTTGTATTTTTGCTGTGGGTTTCGGATTGGAATATTATTGTATGTGTCAAGTGAGTTTATATGGTTAGGACATATAAAGGGGGGGTGCAGTATAGAGGGATGTGGAAATAGGATTTTTTTATTCCACAACACCCACTGATGATTTCATGACAACTGTAGTAAATATCAAGAGAACACTTATACATGACACAATATTATGGCAATTGAATTTATGGCTTAAAAGGGGACTAACTCAAGAAAATAAATATGCTCAATGCAGAGGAGTTGATTTTGGTGTGTCTGATGTGCAACATCCACCATCCAGAATTTAGTAATGTGTGGTAGAGCCACATGCACTCAGTGGGGAAACAGGGAGCTGTTATGTCTGCTCCAACATCCCCTACGAGTCAGGGGCACCCAAAATGTTAGTACCCCAGGAGATGCCACTGTTTGGCTTATCTGGCACTGGGTCGAGTTTGCAGTTTGTTCCAGGAGCTCAAGGTGCAAGTTGTATTAGTGGACAAAGAAAAATATGCCAAATAAGATAGTGCTCCCTAATGCAAACCATGACCCATGTTGAAATTTGAATGTGTGTTGTTTGTGTCAAATAGATGGGAAAAGGCAGTTGTGAGCTGCACGGCAGGAGGGTCAACAGGATTTGGAGAAGTAATATGGAATGTCAATAAGAACTGTTTTACAACATGGGCTATGCATGTGTCAAAACTAACATGGATTGAGACATGGGAAATCCCAGCGAAAGTGCAAGCAGCTGAATAATATGAGTTTTGCTTTTAAGGACATGGGACAGTTCCTTTTGGGAAAATATCAAATGCAATAAAACACTGTTCATTCCAGACCTTGCTAAAGGAACAGCAGCTCTTAAGGATCTCTATTGGGTATGCGGTCAGCAAGCATACCTGCAACTCCCACCGTCCTGGTGAGGTACCTGCTCATTGACTACATTGCAGTTAGCCATTCGTGTGGTGCCCAAAGCACACTTAACCATTGCATTCAAGCCAGCCATAGGGCAACAGAACCAGGCCCTGAGCCAACCCTTGCATGCAAAAAAGCAGAGGCACTCATTGAAGATACAAAAGAAGAGATCACATTGTTTGTCTAAACATTTGTCCAAGTTGCTAAAAGTAATTCCAGACATATGCCATCAGTATACCAACACAGAAGTGTTTTTTGCCTCTCTTCTGGTGCCAGGGGTTCAAGCTGCAGCACATGCTAAGTGGTTGCAGATCATGAGGTGGTAGATGATCCAGCTGGAAAATGATAGTGATCAATAGGGGCCCTGCACATGTTTAAGACAAACATGGAAAGTGAAGCAGGGGTACAGACTGAAGATTGGTTCGAAATGTTGTTTGCATGGGCGCCGGCATGGCTCGGAGAAGTGGTGAAGATATTCCTATAATGGTGCTCCTGTTGATGATGTTCTGCGCGTGTCAAAAGGTTCTTTCATGTTGTTCCAAGACTATCCCAAACAGTGCAATGATGATGGTTACAATTGGGGCAGAAATGGCTCTCTCGGGTACAAAGACGAGGCAGGTTCAGACAGAGGACCCAAATAAGCCATGTATGGACAGAATTGAAAGGCCTGTTGACCCCCTGGGGACTCGAACTTCGCCCTCACCAGACCCAGAAAATTATACAGAACATTAGGTTCATTTAGTGGGTGAACATGGTTTTATTTACCTCACATGTACCCCAGAGAAGTATGCCTGAGATGGGAAAAGTTTACGCCATGTATGCAGCGTGCGGGTCCCTAAGGATGAAGCGGATAGGAGGAGAGAGAAGGAGGAAATAGTTCATGGAGGATTAACAATAGGAGGGGATGTTGGGATGCACGTTCAGGTCCCAGACCCTCCCAAAAGATTTAAACTGCAGAAAATATACTAATACATGGGAAATGCACATGCGTGGGTATCGGAGGGACGTGGGAGTCCTGTTGGTATAGACAAATAGTGAAGGGTGTGTTCATTATAGAAACGTACATAGATCTCAGATGACGAGAGATATATCTGCGACAGTGGGCTTGCAATACCATTTTGACATTTCCTTTTTGCATACAAATAAAGCTGCTGTTCTCACAAAAGGGTGCACCAAACTTTCCTCCTTAGAGGAGTGTCAATTTCTGTTTGGCTTTTGGAGGTTTAACCTACAACGGCCAAGCCCACCCACACCCATTGGTATTAATGTTATTAGTAACGCAGCTGTTGACAAAATACTTGTCCCTGTCCTTTGTAGCTTGTAGGAAGTGGGATGTGGCATGGGGTGAGATTCAGGTAATTATGGGCACCAGGGGGGGATATAAAATGGTGAACCTTAATTCAGATCCCAGTGCTATTTCAATTTTCATTCCATCATTCCACAAACTTGGGGATTCTGTAAGAGCTTCGATTGAACAGCTATCCCCATGCTGAGTGTATAATTCCTTGTAACCTTATTTTTGTTGACAAGGGTGAGTAGCTGCCTCTTTCAAAGTAGGTGGTGGGCATGGAAGAGGAACATTGCATTGGGTAATTGGGAGGTTGGAGATACCAGGAATGGAGGACATGTCCCTTTCAAAATAGCCACTGGGATTGCCTTAAAGACATGCTGAGTCCCATAAGATGATGCCATGGCCAACGTGGGGTCCCTGGCACAGAACCAAAGTAGGCATTGGGCATGGCCTCAGGCCTTGATCAGAGGGTTTACTGGGTGGTTTCAGGATTCTTGATGTAGGGTCCAAGGCCCTGTATGGCCAATATGGCTACTGGGCAGGGCTGTAACTAGTGGAGCCATTGGGTGTTTCGGATACTCTTAAGGTTCCTGGGATTCCTTGTGATTGGAAATGCCCAATTGGCCCATTGTGTGGCTGGGGTTACCGGAGGCAGAGCCGCTAATGTCAAAGTTAGTGGATTGGGCATGGCCAAAGTGCCTATCTGGCATGACGTAAGGCAATACCTGGTGGGGACTGAAGTTATCATTAATAAAAACATTGAAATGAACTGGTAATCTTTATTTAAAGGGAAGTTGCAGTTCTGCTTCCCTACAAAAACAATTGGAATTCATTAAACACTTTTTTGGGGGAAATGACCGTTATGGTTCCAAGGCAAAACAACGAAACTCAACCAATAACTCGTTATTGATTGTAAAGCAAGCATAACTGTGCCACTACTATAATAAAACAACTTGCCCTCTGACACACAGTGCTCTTGTCGCCACATATGGCAGCACAAACGACATACGTGTAACTAAAACTTTAATACTGACATAGTTTAAAAAAAGGTTTGCCTATCTTTCACGTAAGGACCAAGACAAAATAAAAGTGTCTGGTTGTTTACATTTTGATAGACGGACAACATAGAAATACACCCTAGGAACTGCGAGCATTAAATAGAAAACCCGATTCCCCAGGCTCTAGCCTGGAAAATGGGATCTTTCTGCAAATACATGTGCATCTTCATGTGCATGTTAAATGCAAGTGAAATTAGACAACACGCCACATTTTTAAACAGTACCTGTGTCTGAAGAACCCTTTTATTTAAATGAATAACTGAGTCACACTGTATCTCCTCCAACCAACTCCATTCCTCATTGGAGGAGCAAAGGGAAGTTTAAGGACCCTGATGACTTATCTTGGCAACATTAACAAGCCTCTTCTCTACATAGTAGTGGACATTCTCCTGACCAAAGGATCGTGTTAGGAACAGGCCATGATGTAGTCTTTTAATATTTAAAAATATCTCTTTAACCCCAGCCCTCAAATATTCTGGTATGGGCACTGCAGTTAGAAGTAATAATTCCATGTTTAGCCATCATACTGTCACAAAAACTTTTGTTTATAGGATGCTTAAAAATCATGTGTTGAATTCCAGATGGAGGGGATGCAGCTACTTCTGCACACTTTTTGCACTTTTTAGTAATGGCAGATTTTTATCATACCGTTACCTCGTAATGCATCTGGTGAATGGTGAGTAACTGGTGCACTGTGGAATTCTTAAGCTAGAGTGCCCCTCACCCCTTAGCACTGTGCTCAATGCGGCCTACATGCGTATCTCCATGAAAGCTGAGCTCTATTTATTTATTTTCACATTTGTTTTATTGTTATTTCTTAAGGTACACCAAGAAACTTGTTACATCAGTGCAGCGAGAGTATACGACGGCAGTACCAGCTTCTTACACATTACAAGTATAATGGTGTGTTTATGCAACTAAGACGAGCATACTCGTCAGTCCAGCACACTATCTATCTGGGGTCTATTAAAACTAACAGAAAAACCATATAATGATAACACTGCGTAGAACATATATCAAATAATCAATTATTGCGCCAGCATCACAATATATCTATTAGCTTAATGGACAATGTACTGCTCCACCCCAATGTATTGTTAAAGCTGGAGTTGGACTCTCAACTACCACTCAAATAAGGGAAAATCATTGGTCACCTATTTAAGCACCTTTTTTCTGAATTATATTTTGTGCAACATATGATCAAAAATCATGTGCTACTCAAAATGAATACCCAGAAACAGAGTCAACTGAGATGTGGTAGGCCATTGCTGGGAAAATTGGTGGCAAAACGGAAAGCATGTTCTTTGCGTAATGCCAGTTTTAAAGGCTTTTTTAGAAGTGATCAAAAATGATCATTATCTCAAAAATGTCATGAATAATTCATATGTAATGGGCAATTCTATTGTTAATAACACCTATACAAATATTTCAACACCAAAAACCTAATAATTATAGAAAAGGAGCAGTAAAACTCAATTAAAATCAGGGCCTCTTTTGTCTGCTTTTAAGTCTTGCATATGATGGAACTATACTAGCGTCTGAAGAAAGAAGAAACCTCTTACTCAGCAAGTATGACAATATTTGTGAACTTCTATCACCTAATATTTATTTTTGTGTATGCCCTCTCTCTTCTAGCATGTTCCACTTCCTTAAACAAATTAACAATCATTACACCAACCAACTCTATCACCCACCATTAACACCTCGCCATAGCCCAACAACAATCTGCATGCAGGCATTCCAGTGTGCTGAACAAGAAAACTAGCAAAACCTTAATGCATACCACCCCCAAAAAACGCAATGGTAACATCTGTCCTGCCTTGCACAACTGATCCAGCAGCAGTTTCTGCTCTGCTACCTTGACTGCCACTAACCCCCCATAGCCTCACCTTTTTCTTGCAGGACCAGGAAAGCCAAGAGGCCATGTAAATGGCAAAAGTCACGCTATAGAAAGGCTCAGTGATGTAACATATCTTTGAAAGGGAAGGCTACCCCTCCCCCTTAAACTGAATGCAGTGGAGACAAACCACCTCCCCTTAAACCGAGCGTAGAAAACTTGGTGGGGTGATTAATGCCTTCAAATGTGCAGAAAACTATAACTCATAGTGCTTGCAGCAAAAGCGCTGTAAAAACCGAGTTATGTTTATAAAGTCAGAATGCTTAAATAATGAATGACTTATTAAGTAGTACATGCTAAGTATATTGTACTATAAAACTAGGTTTGGAATGGACTAGGTGTCAAGATATGAACATAAATAGGGTAATCCACCATTTTGTGATAGGCCATCACCTTTAAGGAAAGCACCTTTAAGATGGATGCTGTGCATTTAATTAAGTGAATTTCTGTAGAACTGTGTTGAAATGAAAAATGTATTACCTCTTGATAGTTCAAGGAGAGTTCAGAAACCAGAGACAGGACTTATCAGACTCTTATCTTTAATCTTGACATCAATGAATTGTAGGATCGAGGTAGCAGTCAAGGGAGGAATGCCGATGACGCATTTGGCTGGTTTAATAGCAAAAAGAGCACAGCTGGTGCCATTATTTGGGACTCTAGGACATGAAAGCATGTGGCTGTTGCCAAAATGATCCCAGACTGGAAATCAGCAGCATCTCCAGTCAAAGGTCAAGTACAGCACACACAAGTTTTTATTAGTGCATGTGTGGGTTTGATGTCAATGAAGAGTCTTTTTTATAAAGGAGTCATGCACAGGGAAAAAGGTGGGGGCTAGAATCACCTCCCAAGAAACTGTATAAAAAGGGGACTGAAGTCAGTGTTAAAGTGCAGAGTTCCTGAGCTGTCCATGATGTTGATGTGTGCCGGCCTGTTGGAAAACAAAACCTGATGTCTTTTGAAAACCTGCTTCAGTCTCCTGTTTGTTCCAGTGTCCCTTCCTGACTGAAGGATGCCGTGCCAAGGCCTAGACCAAGGGGTCTTTGGGACTTCCAACACCCCTTATAGAATTATAGAGGAGTAGTTATCACCTAGAGGGTTTGTAACTGCTATCTGATAGCCAATGAGAACAGAGCTGGAGTTGTCCCTGTTGTTGTTCAGAACCTATTCATCAGATCATTTATGTGGTAAATGCTCGCTCCTGCAAAGATATGTGTATGTTTTACATTAAAATGATAAGATTTCATTAGGGTTACATGACCAATCTCATATCCCCACCCATTCAGGAAGACACAAAAATTCTGGCTAAGAAACATGCCTTTTTTGTAGCAAACTAGACATTGGAGTCATTCCGAGGTTGGTGCTAAGGGAAAAACAATGCCGGTAAAGGACTATCGGCATCGTTTACCGCTACGGGTTATTCTGACCAGCCAGACCGCTATTAGCGGCATCGTAAAGTATGGTGCCTCTAATAGCGGCATGGGCGCGGGCACGCGGGCCATCATGCTGGCAATAGCGGCATGCCATAAACTGGAGGAGATCACAAGTGAAGCGGACATGCAAATAACAGCATCATGAAGGTGGTAAAAGTGGTTACCGGCATGCCGTAAATACCGGCATCTCCGACCAACTGTAAAATGCCTTGAGCAGTGTTCCCAACTGCCAGAGGTGCACACAATCAGCACTGGTGGAGGTAATGGAGTCTGGCACAGTACAAAAGGAGCACTCCCACACACCACACCCTCTCCCACACCAAGATGATTCCAATAGTAGTAGCATTACTGGAGCTGGAGGACATGCTTGCATTGCCACATCAACAACAACAACAACAGCCGGCACCACAGAGGAGAAGCAGGAGGAGAAGGAGGGTGAGACAGACCCAGCATGCCCCACCAGTGCAACTACCGTTACCACGCCAGCAGCCCCCAATCCATCGCATCAGAGCCAGTCCTTTCAACCTAAGCCCTGAGCAGATCCACACCATGTACCGTCTGGACCGGGACACCATCACCACCATTGTGGACCTGATACACAATGACATACTGAGCCTCATTGAAATACGCACTGCCATCCCCCCTCTACTGAAGGTAGTGTCTGTGCTCCACTTCCTTGCCACAGGCACCTACCAGCACACAGTGGGGCACATGCATGGCATATCACAACCCTTATTTTCTCGCTGGATGCCCTCCTCAAGCACACAAGGGACTACAAATCCCTAACACGGACTCCCCAGGAGATATTTAACACAAAAGTTGTCTTCCATGCACTGGTAGGCATGCCAAATTGTGTAGGTGCCCTTGACTGCACCCACGTGGAGTTGGTGGTCCCGCATGCCATGGAGGTGGTGTACCGCAACCACAAGCAATACCACTCCATCAATGTGCAGATGATATGCAATGCCAGCAAGATCATTACACATTGTTGTGCCCGATATCCTAGATCAACTCATGACTCTATGGTCCTGCGGAACTCCACAATACAACGCTTCATGGAACAATATGGTGGATGACGTGCCTGGCTGCTTGGTAAGTTGCAAGACTGGCACATGGCATTGATATGGGGGGAGAGATGCACACACCACCATGCTATCAATGTTGATGTGACAGCACAATGTGCACATCACTGAACACTGTGCCCCAAAGCATCACAAATGGTACATGGCACCCAAATCCCATATGAATGAAGTAAGGTCGACACCTATCACTACATGACTAACATGAAACCCACAACACATGCACCACTCATCAGCAGCCGTCACCCCCCGTAACGCCATCCAGCACCTTGTAGTGCATATGCATTATGTTGCTGTCTCCAGCATATCACCACACAGGACAAGCATCCCTGGGAGTGCAACAAACTGAACCAACTAGGGAATCCACTGTCTCTCACAGGGCCGCCACACCCACACTAGTGCTGCATGTCACCATGGGAATGATCAGCGCTGATCTACTGCCAACGCTCCCTCTGAGTACATCTCACAGAACACAACACCTCACTAGTTTGACACTAACGCAGCTGTATGCGTACACAATGCATGTGCAACAAGACATCAGTGCACACCATGTATCATCTTGAAGATGCAACCCACACCATTAGTCCATGGCACAGGACACATTGAGCGACTGAAAATGGCGTAAATACATCCAGGGACATGTGCATGTGGGCATCGATTATCTGCAGGTATGTGTGAAAAGTACAGCTGTCCATCATTAATCAACTAACATTTACCTTTTATTGCCTCTCATGCAGGTGATAGTGGCTATCCCTTGAAGCCGTGGCTACTCACCCCTGTTCAAAATCCACAGAACAGGCGTGAGGAAGACTACAATCGTTCCCATACCCGAACCCGTGCGGTCATCTAGCAGACCTTTGGCCTGTTGAAGGCACGATTTCGCTGCCTCAGCCGGTCGGGTGGGCACTCCTCTACAGGTATGAGAAGGTGGCTAAGATCATCATGGCATGTGTCATGCTGCACAATATGTGTATCCGCCGGAACATGGCCCTGCCCCTGACATTGAATTGCTACCACCTGGTGATGATGAAGGGGATGAAGATGTGGTCGGACATTATCGCGGTGCCGATGCACAGGAGGGACGTGCCGTGCGCCAGTCAGTGATTGGACAGAGGGCACTGGATGTGGGGTTACATGTATGCTATGCTCTGTATATGAATAAATGACACATGCGCAATGATGAATGTCCACTCAGGTCTTGCTTTTCACACAACGGGTGTATTAAATATAACAATGTTAACGAAGTGCAAAAACCCTCCATCACCCTCACCCCCTCTCCCCCTCCCCCCACAACTCCCCCCCACATACCCTCACCCCCTCCCCCTCCCCCCACAACTCCCCCATCCACCCTCACCTCCTCCCCTTCCCCCTCCCCCCACAACTCCCCCACACATGTCCCATTAGGTGTCCAATGCCTACATGAGGCTGCCCTGTCTGTCAATTGGCACTCCCTGGTCCAGGTGGCGGCATGTCTTGGCGGCGCAGGGTACGTGCCGACCTGCGGAGCAGACTCGTCTACGTCGAACTGGAGGATGATGGTGTGGCCGCCTGCTGGGATTGTGTAGCGGGATGCCCTGCCTCCATGGCATCCGCTATGGGGCCTAAGACCTGGCGGAGGGCTGAGACCTCGCAGAGGCGGCTGGTGTTGTCTGCAAACGATTTGGCCATGGAGGCAGTGTTGTCCGTAATGGACCTGCCTAGAGAGGCAAAGCTCTCACGCCACTCCTGTCTGGCCAGTCTGTTGTCCTCGACAAACTGCTGCACAAGGGCTGTAAGCTGTTCCGACCGCTGCGGCCCTGCGGGTGCACCTGTGTATGTTGTTGGTCCCTGGCTGTCCTGCTCAGCCTGCTGAGCCTCCCTAGTTGTCAAAATGGGACTGAAGTGCCGTTCGAACTGCTCCTGACCAGAGTGCTCTGGGGTGGTGGCGTGCTCTGTATCGAGGGACGATATTTGTGGGGATGCCAGTGGACTTGGTGTACGGACCACTTCTGATACATCGTCCTCAATGGGCACCCAAATATCTTCCTGTGGATCCTCCACAGCCAGGGGTGCTCTGGCTGACACCTCCCCAGCCAAACTGGACTCCTCTGAATGTGGTGCCTCGTCTTATTCCTCAGGAAGGCCAATGGTGGTGGTGGTGGTGCTTCGCCCTCTACGGGCCTTGGCGGCACTGGTGTAATGGCTACCTGGAGTGTCTTGCCTGTTGGTGCACGGCGGCCCCTGAGTTGTCCTCTCGAGGTCGAAGGGTGGTTGGCGTCCACCCGAGACCTCTTCCGGGGTGTGGTCTGTGTAGGGGCTGCGTCCTGCCCATCGCTGTCATGGTCAGAGCCTGTGGGGGTCGAAGAGAGGGACAGCATGAGTGATGTTTTGATAGGCATTATACATACATTTGGACAATTAATCATCCACACAATTGGGGGTAATGGGCATTTGTGTTTGGATGTGCACATTGTTTGATACATGGGTGGGTTATACAGGCATATGTCGGCATCACTCATGTTGGCCAAGAGCAATGCTATCTGACATGCATAGTATTTTGGGTCTGCACGCTGTGTGACTCATGGCATTGACATCTTTGTGTGGTATGTGTCAGGTACGGCATTGCCTTGCAGCAGGCACCTGCATGTGTCTGTGATGCATCCGCCTACTTTGCTGGGAGTGTGTGTGTTGGACCATGGCTATTTGGACTGGCATTTTGGTTGACTTTCATCAGACTTGGCATTACAATGTTTTCTTAGAGCACTCACCTCCATCGCCCGATGTTGTGGCGCCACACTCCATCTCGCCAACACCTTCTATCCCCTCCATTCCTATCATGCTGGCGCAGATGTCCTCCCATGGGGTGAGCTTGATTGGTGAGCTGGGACCTCCTCCTGTTCCCATTGCCTGGCTCCGGTTCACTGACAGTATATTTCAAACTCTCAGTCGCAGGTCGTCCCAGCGCTTGATTGTGCGTGGGGTGTTCCCAAAAGCACTGACCTTCTGATCAACAAGTGCCCAGGTCTCCTTTTTCTTCAGTACTGCCTCCCTCTTCATGTTACTGGAGAATACTATGCCAGCATGCTCCTGTATTGTGTCAACCAGCATCTGCATCTCATCCTCATTAAATCTTACTTTCCGCTGGCGGGCAGCTCCCTTATTCAGGGCCTTGGGCATAGTGGTGTAATAGGTGGATGTATTCAGCACAACAGCAGAGTCCAACAGGTCCTGTGTGGTGAGGATGGCAATGGATTGTGTTTTTAAAGATGGCCACCGTGCTCCTTCCCGTTCCTGTGCAATGATGCTATTTCCAGTTCCGCTTATTAACGGTGACCGTTATTAGCGGTGACCGTTATTAACGGTCATCGCTAATTATGGTCACCGCTAATGCCGCATTGAACCTTGTCGGTAGTGCTATCTGCTCTGTGATTGATGCCGCTAAGGGCATTTATGGTGCCTTTAACGGCATGGCGGTAATGACCTTACCGACATGGCGTAAAGCTTGTGCCCGCAAAGTCGTAATAGTCCTCTATTATCGGACTGATGACTGCCCGGACACGCTATTTACGCCATGCCGGTAAGGACAATTACTTACCTCCAAACTCTGAATGAGGCCCATTGATTTAAAGGAATTAAGTCAAATCTGAATAAAGGTTGTCTCCAGCTTTATACCAAGGTAATTACCAAACGAAATGTGTACATGCCTGCATCAATCCCACTCATTTCAATGCATGCAAGCATTCATTTCCATAATGAATTCTCTCTCTCATGCTCTCTCTCTCTCTATATATATATATATATACTATAGTAGTTAAGTTGAGTTTCAAGTTCCATAGGAAACCTGCTAATTGGCTTGCATGACGGATTTGGCTGATATTTCGCCATATAATTGAACCAACTCAGGAAGATGGCAAATGTTTCTCTTTTATTATCAATTGTCTAAAACAGGGAGTTACACCGGACACCCACGGACATTCTCACAAGCTCTCGTCGTATCTTACAAAATACATACGTGATGTCATAAAAACCCATGAGGGATTGTGATACATTGAAAGGGAACATCTGAGTATACTTTCTATAAGGGGTTGGGTTGTGATTGGATATCTACTGTCAGGTGGACAACTTAGTGCAAGTCATCTTCATCGCTATTCGGTACACAGTATATCATTGGCTCTTAAACTATAAGGCCCTTCATTATACAGCCCTCTACAATTGTTTGGCAAGCTCATGCCATGTCTGGAACCTTCGGCTCACTAGCAGCACATAAGCTCATACCTCAGGTGCCAGTAGGTGGACTTGACTGTACCTCCCCACCCAATTATCCAAACATCTCTCACCACCCATGCCTTCTGCCATGATGATTGTCTTTGAATTTGGCTTTGCAAAGTATCCTTGTCTCTGGGAATATAAGGGAGTGCGAACATGCACTATCATTGTTCTAGAACTCCTCGCCCAACTCGATTTCAATCCTTGGCTCACGGGACAGGAGACCATGATTTGGTCCATTTTGCAGCATTTAATTGTCTTAAATGAATAAAACTTGCTACTCATGGTGTTCTTTCTGTGCACCTTAAGAAGGGATGATTCAGCATCTCACGTTCACCACCCTCAAGAATATGCTGCTTCAGCCTTGTCACCACGCCAGGTGGCCTTCCATGCTCTTCCACGATCCCAGCTAATTTGTGCTGCTACACAGCTCTCGGCTCTTCTCTCCATGGTTCTGAGCCTACTAAATGTGTGACACTGATGTCCAGCTTCTATACAATGGTGGCTCCACCTGCAGTCTGTTCACTACTTATAGCCAGCTACTTGCATTACAGCATCTGAACAGTTTTTGTACGGCTTGCATTTTCTTCAGTGCTTCTCACACGTGCAATGTTCTTTTTCTCATCTGAAAGTTTTACTCGATTCTCAACTTGGTCATCAGTTTCTATAAGGTCCATGCATTCTCTTCTTTGGCCAGTCTTCTCTGTGCATCACACTCATCTTACGTGACGGAACCAGCTCCTCTTTCACTCTTTTTCATATTCCTTCGGGGCGCTCCTCCATTAGATTGTCATCTCTTCGGGAATACATTTGATAGGGTTTTCTCAGTGGATACCTTTTCCTGAATATTCATAGCAGAATGGTCACAACAGCTGGTGTCAAGCATGGCACAATTTAAGACTTCCAGCATAGAGGTGGGAAGGGGGTGAGACTTCCTGCAGAGGCATGTGGCTGCTCATCTGCACATGTGTATGCAATCTTCTCTGAATATGTATGTGCAGCATTCAATGAACATGTGTGTGCAACTTTCAATGCATATATGTATGTAACTTTCAATGTACATCTGTGTGTAACTTTCAATTTCCATGTGTGATCAAACTTCAATGTACTTGTGTGTGCAAATTTCAATCCATTCCTATTTATTGCCTTATGATCTGCATGATTTGGGCGGGAGATGTAATATTCTCCAATATAAACTATCACTTTAAAGCACTCTTTGCATGTATCATTACACATAGATCTACCTGTGCATTTCAAGATAAGGGGCATGATTTTCTGTTAACAAAATTAATTCTCTGAGCTAATTTGCATTGCACACACATCCAAGATCCTTCTCAGCTGCCTGCCTGGAAATCTCTCTCCATCTGCCTACTCATCTCTCTCTGAAATGACTCCTTTCTCTAGTTTGCATAGAAACAAATAAATCATGTTATCTTGGTTCTGCTCCCTGGCCATCACCTTTCAGTTGTATCCAGAAATATTCTTCAATATTAATCTTTTGTCTATCAGTGTGTAATCTATTTTATAATATCAAACTCCTCCCCTCTTCTTGTGACTAATGTGTACCTATCCACCAGTCACATGACTGCAGGATCCATCCACCTTTTAGCCTTGTGACTGAAAAGGTGGGAGGGAATTTCACTCTCAATCTTAAGCAGAGGCCTTTATTCATGTCAGTAACTTTGTAAGTAAATGTACTAGCACAATAAATTAAAGATAATTATAATCTATATGTCAGAAGGAACAATTCAAGATGCTGCCTGTCCCTATGTGATATATGTTTACATAGTTAATTCTTTTTCTAATTTTCTCAATTTATAATAGGTGAGTTTTATTTTGGGTGTGAGACATATTTTATATCTACACATTACAATGTGTCTCACATGTCTATGATATTCCCTTACAAAGATGTGATTTTTCATCTGATTATATTTTGGGATTAAAATGCAACATGTGAAATTTCCCTTCAACTCTATAAGAATTGTGAGTTAAATAAATGCTGATTTTGGCCAGCAGGTGTCACTGGAGGGGCATGGGAAATACGTTCTTTTCCATTTTACTGATGAAAAAAACTAAAAATTAGTTTGATTTGAATAAACAATTTCTTGAGAGCACAGCCTGGGAAATCTGGGTTGACGACAAATTCCTAAGGTTGCGGCTAGTTGCTCCAAGCCGAATGCAGCAATATCAGGCATGTTCCATTTCAAGTTAAATAAAAATGCAGTGTTATTCAAAATAAAAGAACTACCAATAATCTTTCCAAAACTCATGTATGAATGCATTTTTTTCTCTTTACATTGTTTATTTCATTTTCTTATTTGAATGAAAGAGATGTGACTTTTAAAATGTACGAATGCATCTTCTTTACACCTGATAACAGAAATATTGGCACACGTTCGGAAATCAAGTTCTTCTTAAGTTTCAGGCTGCCAAATAAATGATTCTGGGGCCTGCTGAATTTTGCTGGAAAACTCACTTCTAATGTCTGCCCACGCAGCATAGTTCCAACTTTCATAAGCATTGTTCTGCATGTCCGTAGTATTGCCAATACAGTCTCTGAGGATTCACTGTGTGTAACAGGGCCTTAAAAATAGTCACAGTTTGTGGTAATATCTTTTAATTTGAAAATGCTAACCATTGTGCACACAGCTTTTGTGCATTCTGCAGTTGCACCTCTTCCATCATGGCAGCAGAAATCCCCACACAAAAAATCTCTTTTGGGCAATACGTCTCTTGTTCTGCATGGATGCAATTCCATGTTCTCAGTTTACTCCACGGGAATGGCACTTGGTTCCACTATTCCCCAAACCTATATGCTCCTTTTGCAAACCCTGCCATATCCCTGTTTGCGAGCATTGTTGAGGGTGGCGAGGGAAGGCATGAGGGAGTTATATACAACATTAAAAATACCTGGCTGCCTCCCACCCTTTTCACCAAAATAAAGTTCTGGTATCCTGCCACCTCCCTTGTGCATATCCCTCCTCTTTTAAAGCACCCACAAGATAACATCCTGCTTCAGACACCATCCCCTACCTCCATCCTTCCACCTCTTTTCCCTCTCCCATCCCAATAAGGAAAAGAATACACCTGGATTCATGGGACGTCATTTGGGGGTGACCAGGGTTTGCAACTGCGACCCCTGAGGCCTCCATTGCTACCCCTGTGGTATCCTTTGCTACCCCTAAAAAAAAAAAATTTAAATTCTAAGTTCCTTGGCTGTGGCCAGAGCCATGTAGCTCTTTGTTTCTAGAGTAGCTGACAATCTTGTTCAGGCCGCTAAAAAAAAACAGAGGGTTGCACAACACTTTGAGCAGTGACCCTAACTAAGAAAAAATAGAAATAACAAATCATTTGTCTTTCTGTAAGTCTATACAATAATTGCTAGACTCATTAAAGGTTTATTTCAGGCACACTTCAGGGGGTGAGTTACTGATTTACAGGGTAATTCATAGAATTTCGCAGAAAAGTGTCGCAAGCGGCTGGCGCAGAGTGTCCGCGTGCGATTGACTGCGCCAGGCACATGCGCTAAAACCGATTTCCGCGCACAGCGTATTCATGGATTTTAGGCTCCCAAACCAGCCGTGGTGCAGAGAATCGCAGCGACCCTGCAGCAGCGCCAGTAACGCCCCCAAGAACGCCCTCGCGCAAGGAAAAGCCATCAAAATCGGTAAATCATCGCAAAGGGCTGCGCTAACCCTGGACCAGTTGACCGGGCTGACAAACAGCAAACGCCAAGCGGGGAACGTGTGTTTCAGGGGTGCGCGGGAAGTTCCACACGCGATTGGCCCCGTGCAAGCAGGGTACGTGTATTTCAGGGGTGCGCAGGAAGTTCCACACGCGATTTCAGCAGGGTACGTGTATTTCAGGGGTGCGCGGGAAGTTCCACACGCGAATGGGCCAGTGCGAGCAGGGTACGTGTATTCCATGGGTGCGCGGGAAGTTCCACACGCGAATTCAGCAGGGTACGTGTATTCCAGGGGTGCGCGGGAAGTTCCACACGCGAATTCAGCAGGGTACGTGTATTTCAGGGGTGCGCGGGAAGTTGCACACGCGATTTCAGCAGGGTATGTGTATTTCAGGGGTTCTGGGGAGTACTACACGTGAATTGGCCGTGTGGGTTCTCCCAGGTGTACGCTCCACAACCTCCACGGCCCCTGTAGGCAGCCCACACCACGGGGGACTACCTTGCACCCTGCTCATGTCCCGCAGGCAGCCCCTCCACCATGGGCATGCCCCCCAGCCAACCCACATGTCACCTTGCACTACTAATCAACTATGCATGTCTCCCACCACCCCCACCCCCCAGCCACCATGGGCAGCCTCCACCAGGCCCCCACTCATGTCTCCCACCACCTCCACCCCCCAGCAGTGCAGGGGCAGCCTCCACCAGGCCCCCACTCATGTCTCCCACCACCCCCACCCCCCAGCAGTGCAGGGGCACCCTCCACCAGGCCCTCACTCATGTCTCCCACCCACCCCCACCCCCCAGCCACCATGGGCACCCTCCACCAGGCCCCCACTCATGTCTCCCACCACCCCCACCCCCCAGCACTGTGGGGCACCTGCCAGCAGGCCCCCACCCATGTCCAACTCATGTTCCCCACCACCCCCACCCCCCAGCACTGTGGGGCACCTGCCAGCAGGCCCCCACTCATGTCCAACTCATGTACCCCTGCACCCCCACCCCCCAGCACTGTGGGGCACCTGCCAGCAGGCACCCACCCATGTCCAACTCATGTTCCCCACCACCCCCAGCCCCCTGCACTGTGGGGCACCTGCCAGCAGGCACCCACCCATGTCCAACTCATGTACCCCTGCACCCCCACCCCCCAGCACTGTGGGGCACCTGCCAGCAGGCCCCCACCCATGTCCAACTCATGTTACCCACCACCCCCACCCCCCAGCAGTGCAGGGGCACCCTCCACCAGGCCCCCACTCATGTCTCCCACCACCCCCACCCCCCAGCAGTGCAGGGGCACCCTCCACCAGGCCCCCACTCATGTCTCCCACCACACCCACCCCCCAGCAGTGCAGGGGCACCCTCCACCAGGCCCCCACTCATGTCTCCCACCACCACCACCCCTCAGCCACCATGGGCACCCTCCACCAGGCCCCCACTCATGTCTCCCACCACCCCCACCCCCCAGCCACCATGGAGAGCCTCCACCAGGCCCCCACTCATGTCTCCCACCACCCCCACCCCCCAGCAGTGCAGGGGCACCCTCCACCAGGCCCCCACTCATGTCTCCCACCACCCCCACCCCCCAGCAGTGCAGGGGCACCCTCCACCAGGCCCCCACTCATGTCTCCCACCACCCCCACCCCCCAGCAGTGCAGGGGCACCCTCCACCAGGCCCCCACTCATGTCCCCTATCACCACCACCCCCCAGCCACCAGGGGCAGCCTCCACCAGGCCCCCACTCATGTCTCCCACCACCCCCACCCCCCAGCCACCATGGGCACCCTCCACCAGGCCCCCACTCATGTCTCCCACCACCCCCACCACCCAGCAATGCAGGGGCACCCTCCACCAGGTCCCCACTCATGTCCCCTATCACCACCAGCCCCCAGCAGTGCAGGGGCACCCTCCACCAGGCCCCCACTCATGTCTCCCACCACCCCCACCCCCCAGCACTGTGGGGCACCTGCCAGCAGGCCCCCACCCATGTGCAACTCATGTTCCCTACCACCCCCACCCCTCAGCACTGTGGGGCACCTGCCAGCAGGCCCCCACTCATGTCCAACTCATGTACCCCTGCACCCCCACCCCCCAGCACTGTGGGGCACCTGCCAGCAGGCCCCCACCCATGTCCAACTCATGTTCCCACCACCCCCACCCCCCAGCACTGTGGGGCACCTGCCAGCAGGCCCCCACTCATGTCCAACTCATGTACCCCTGCATCCCCACCCCCCAGCACTGTGGGACACCTGCCAGCAGGCACCCACCCATGTCCAACTCATGTTCCCCACCACCCCCACCCGCCAGCACTGTGGGGCACCTGCCAGCAGGCCCCCACTCATGTCCAACTCATGTACCCCTGCACCCCCACCCCCCAGCACTGTGGGGCACCTGCCAGCAGGCACCCACCCATGTCCAACTCATGTTCCCCACCACCCCCACCCCCCTGCACTGTGGGGCACCTGCCAGCAGGCACCCACCCATGTCCAACTCATGTACCCCTGCACCCCCACCCCCCAGCAGTGCAGGGGCAGCCCCCACCAGGCCCCCACTCATGTCTCCCACCACCCCCACCCCCCAGCAGTGCAGGGGCATCCTCCACCAGGCCCCCACTCATGTCTCCCACCACCCCCACCCACCAGCCACCATGGGCACCCTCCACCAGGCCCCCACTCATGTCCCCTATCACCCCCACCCCCAGCAGTGCAGGGGCAGCCCCCACCAGGCCCCCACTCATGTCTCCCACCACCCCCACCCCCCAGCAGTGCAGGGGCACCCTCCACCAGGCCCCCACTCATGTCTCCCACCACCCCCACCCCCCAGCCACCATGGGCACCCTCCACCAGGCCCCCACTCATGTCTCCCACCACCCCCACCCCCCAGCAGTGCAGGGGCAGCCTCCACCAGGCCCCCACTCATGTCTCCCACCACCCCCACCCCCCAGCAGTGCAGGGGCACCCTCCACCAGGCCCCCACTCATGTCTCCCACCCACCCCCACCCCCCAGCCACCATGGGCACCCTCCACCAGGCCCCCACTCATGTCTCCCACCACCCCCACACCCCAGCACTGTGGGGCACCTGCCAGCAGGCCCCCACCCATGTCCAACTCATGTTCCCCACCACCCCCACCCCCCAGCACTGTGGGGCACCTGCCAGCAGGCCCCCACTCATGTCCAACTCATGTACCCCTGCACCCCCACCCCCCAGCACTGTGGGGCACCTGCCAGCAGGCACCCACCCATGTCCAACTCATGTACCCCAGCACCCCCACCCCCCAGCATTGTGGGGCACCCTCCACCAGGCCCCCACTCATGTCCCCTATCACCACCACCCCCAGCAGTGCAGAGGCAGCCCCCACTAGGCCCCCACTCATGTCTCCCACCACCCACACCCCCCAGCAGTGCAGGGGCACCCTCCAACAGGCCCCCACTCATGTCGACCACCACCCCCACCCCCCAGCCACCATGGGCACCCTCCACCAGGCCCCCACTCATGTCTCCCACCACCCCCACCCCCCAGCAGTGCAGGAGCAGCCTCCACCAGGCCCCCACTCATGTCTCCCACCACCCCCACCCCCCAGCAGTGCAGGGGCACCCTCCACCAGGCCCCCACTCATGCCGCCCACCCACCCCCATCCCCCAGCCACCATGGGCACCCTCCACCAGGCCCCCACTCATGTCTCCCACCACCCCCACCCCCCAGCACTGTGGGGCACCTGCCAGCAGGCCCCCACCCATGTCCAACTCATGTTCCCCATCACCCCCACCCCCCAGCACTGTGGGGCACCTGCCAGCAGGCCCCCACTCATGTCCAACTCATGTACCCCTGCACCCCCAGCCCCCAGCACGGTGGGGCACCTGCCAGCAGGCACCCACCCATGTCCAACTCATGTTCACCACCACCCCCACCCCCCAGCACTGTGGGGCACCTGCCAGCAGGCACCCACCCATGTCCAACTCATGTTCCCCACCACCCCCACCCCCCAGCAGTGCAGCGGCACCCTCCACCAGGCCCCCACTCATGTCTCCCACCACCCCCACCCCCCAGCAGTGCAGGGGCACCCTCCACCAGGCCCCCACTCATGTCTCCCACCACCCCCACCCAGCCACCAGGGGCAGCCTCCACCAGGCCCCCACTCATGTCTCCCACCCACCCCCACCCCCCAGCCACCATGGGCACCCTCCACCAGGCCCCCACTCATGTCTCCCACCACCCCCACCCCCCAGCAGTGCAGGGGCACCCTCCACCAGGCCCCCATTCATGTCTCCCACCACCCCCACCCCCCAGCACTGTGGGGCACCTGCCAGCAGGCCCCCACCCATGTCTCCCACCACCCCCACCCCCCAGCAGTGCAGGGGCACCCTCCACCAGGCCCCCACTCATGTCTACCACCACCCCCACCCCCCAGCCACCAGGGGCGCCCTCCACCAGGCCCCCACTCATGTCTCCCACCACCCCCACCCTTCTGCCACCATGGGCAGCCCCCACCAGGCCCCCACTCATGTCTCCCACCACCCCCACCCCCCAGCAGTGCAGGGGCACCCACCACCAGGCCCCCACTCATGTCTCCCACCACCCCCACCCCCCAGCAGTGCAGGGTCACCCTCCACCAGGCCCCCACTCATGTCTCCCACCACCCCCACCCCCCAGCCACCATGGGCAGCCTCCACCAGGCCCCCACTCATGTCTCCCACCACCCCCACCCCCCAGCCACCAGGGGCAGCCTCCACCAGGCCCCCACTCATGTCTCCCACCCACCCCACCCCCCAGCCACCATGGGCACCCTCCACCAGGCCCCCACTCATGTCTCCCACCACCCCCACCCCCCAGCACTGTGGGTCACCTGCCAGCAGGCCCCCACCCATGTCCAACTCATGTTCCCCACCACCCCCACCCCCCTGCACTGTGGGGCACCTGCCAGCAGGCACCCACCCATGTCCAACTCATGTACCCCTGCACCCCCACCCCCCAGCACTGTGGGGCACCTGCCAGCAGGCACCCACCCATGTCCAACTCATGTTCCCCACCACCCCCACCCCCCAGCACTGTGGGGCACCTGCCAGCAGGCACCCACCCATGTCCAACTCATGTACCCCTGCACCCCCGCCCCCCAGCATTGTGGGGCACCCTCCACCAGGCCCACACTCATGTCCCCTATCACCCCCACCCCCAGCAGTGCAGGGGCAGCCCCCACTCATGTCTCCCACCCACCCCCAACCCCCAGCCACCATGGGCAGCCTCCACCAGGTCCTCACAATCCCCAATCATGTGCGTTATGGTCAGCCTCCACAGCCAAAAAGCCCTACCAAGTAACCCATTCACCCACATGGAAATAGAAATTGCATGTTACACCCCCAATGTTCATAAAGCAAATGAACCCATGTCCGTCACACACAATGGTTGAAATTGAATGGGAAAACACCCAACATGAAATGATTGAAACCAATGAGATGATACCACACAGTGAAGTATGAAAACAAAATTGTATTAAAAAAAAAGAATGGAAATGAAATGAAACAAACTACAATGGCAAAGAAAAAAAGAGAAGCTGCATGTCCATCTAAAAAAATAAAAACTACAAATCCAAATCCAAAAAAATGTTGTCCAAAGTCACATCAAAAATGAAATCAATCCAATGGAGAACTATGTACAAAACATCCAAGCGTCCATGAGCCCAACTGAACAAAGTAAACCTACAAAAAACCCTAACTAAAATGCAACTATATACAAAAAGTGGAGCAGTGTCCGTCGACTCCAAATCATAATAAGAAACAAAGGAAACCTAAAACTAAAGAACTATATACAAAGGCGGCGGGCAAGTCCAGCGGCTCACTCTGTGGTGTTCCGGGCCAGGGCATCATTGAACTCCTGTTCGATGTCCCGGAGGCGGTCCTGTTCCATGGCCCGAGGGTCCGCAGGGACGATGCCGTGTCCTCCTCCAACCCCCTGCGGATTGCCTCGAGGCACTCGGCCCGCCTCAGGGCCCTCCGCATGGAGTTCTCCGCCCTGACCATTGTGAGCCGCGCCTCTTCCGCCCGCTGCCGCTCCGCACCTATGGCGTGGCCCAACCGCTGCCACACGGAAGACACTCTCTGTCTTGGGTCCTCCTGCCCTCCGGCCGATGCCTGCCCCTCCGATGTCGAAGGCCCCGAGCCTTCATGGCTCCCACCATGTTGCTGCTGCTGCTCTGCCTCTGCCCGTGCACTGCCTCCTGCTGCCTGCACATCCTCCGCCGGCTGGGGTGCAGTTGTTGATGTGGCCACCCCTGCTGGACCTCCGACTCCCGACTGTGGCAGGGATGCCTCCTCCACTAGCCTGGCCGCACCGTCAGAGGCAGCTCCACAGGGCACCCAGGTGACTGATGGGTGGGAAGATGGCACAGAGGACAACTGGCGCGAGGGGGTCCAGTTGAGGAGGGGGTCGGAGCAAGCCCCATCAGACGGAGGAATCCGGCCTGGGTGACCTGTCCCAGCAGGCTGACGTGGTCAACGAGCCATTCGAGATGACGTGAAGTCTCTCCATGAAAAGACTGCAGGTCACCTCGCATGGCCCGTTGACGCAACGCCACACCAGCCAGGACAGGCTCAACCCGGACCTGGATGGCCACGTCCGCAGGCAGAGGAAGGCCAGTTGACGTCAGCTCATCCCCTGCCTGAAAATGGGTCTGGACGTAGGCATCCCTGCTGGTGCAAAATGATGCAGGGACAGGATCGGGGACAGGATTGCACACAGGCACCTCCGCGGCGGCCTGTGCTGCCTCCTGTCCCTGGTCCTGCACTGCACCACTAGCACCAGTGGGATCCCCACCTCCAGACCCCGTCTCTGGTGCTTGCACGGCCTCCTCCTCCACCAAACCCCCCACCAACCTGGATGACTCTGTGCCATCTTCCCCTGTTGGGCCCTGTGGGGTCCCAGCTGCCCCTTCTGCTGCCGAGGAGTCCAACTCCAACCTCCGCCTCTTGGACCTCCCCCTGGCAGCTGCGGCCTGGGACGCGGCACCGGACTCCTCACTCCCCGACGAGATGACAAAACGGGAGGGGAGCCGGCCCTTGCGTCTCCGGCTGGCGGTGGGATCCCCGCCGCTGTGCTCCACAGCACATTCTCCGCCCTCTTCATCAGTTGACGCTGCAGACAGGGAGAAACAAAACACAGGCATCAGGGCACTGTACAATGGACACATACACACATGACAGTTGCACATGAGTGGCATTGGCAAACCTCAGACATGTCATCACAATCCCCAACACACATGTCATTGCAACTTGCACACATGAGCCATACCACAGCCATATCGCAACTGCCACCACCATCCATACACATACAACAGCATGAGCAGCCAAAGGTGAGCCAGACATCACATGCAACACAGGAAGTGCACCACACATGTACACACACCACCACACTTGCATGCATGTGTACACCTCTGCCAAGTGTCGCACTGTTCAGACGGGCATCCATGTCACATCTGCCAATCAGGCTTCCACATACCGCTGTCACATGCATCCATGTTGCATCACTGTTGCACCCTTGTCAAATACACACACAAGCACATGTATACAGTGCTCATACATGCAGCCGAAAACAACATACATGCGTGACATCACGGACATGTCTACTTACATACACATTCATCCAAACATGTGTGCACGCACAACTGCATTTGGCATGCAAGCCTACACACACAAGCACCATCCATGTCTCACACATTACAGCCCTCGCATGTGTCAGCCCCACGGCCCTGTACAACCCCACCCATACTCGACCCCATACAAACAGATGTGCAACCTGCACAATACCGAATAATCACCACACGCACTGCTCACAATCAGGATGCATGTACACTCACCGCTCGACTCCAGACGGGTCTGCTTCTCCAGGACCTGGACGTGGAGCGCTGGGGATATGCGTTCCAGGACCCTCATCTGTTCTTCCGACAAGTGGCCCCGGCGCCCCTTGGCATCCGCTGCCTTCAAGAGGCGCCGGGCCTTGTTCAGGGTCCTGGACCTGAAGTCCTCCCAGCGCTTCCTGACAGGTTGTAAGTCGCGGACTGCCATCCCCTCCGCGTTGATGGCAGTCACGATGTCAGTCCAGATCCGAGTCCGTCCTTCCTTGTCGGCGCGGGAACTTCCGAAGAGGGCATCATACTGCCCCAGGACTTGCTCCACCAGGACACCAACTTCGGTGGCACTGAAGCTGGTGCCCCTCTGCCTCTCTGGCCGGGGGTTGTCAGTGGTCACAGATGGTGTTTGCCCCGACATGACAACCCCAGAGGCAGGAGTGGGTGGGCAACTGGGTCCTGGGGCTGGGCTGTGGAGCGATGGAATCCCAGTCGGGAGTCTTCGGTTCCAGCAGGGGTGGTCACAGCAACAGCACCCCTGGCTGATGTGCAGGCAGCAAATGGCAGTGCACGTGGGCAGCAGGCAGTCAGGCAGCAGCAGATGGCAGGTGGGAGCGTGCTCGGAGCTCTGGGGGGCAGTAGTTCGGCCTTCTGGGCAGGAGTGTGGTCTTCCGTGTGCATACGCGTGGCCAGCTTGATACGGAGTGATTTGGCACGTGAAAAGTCTGCACATCAGCGTGAAATTCGAGGAAAGGCCCTTAGCGCGTAAGCGCGTCAGCACGCATACGCGATTCTATTGGACCAAAGGCCCTCAGCGCGTAAGCGCGTCTGTGACGTGACCCGCACGGGTGTTTCCCACACAGCACGTGATGACAGAGCACACGTGGAAAGACTGCACGTCAGAGTGTCATCGCGTGTAATTGGACAGCACGTCAGAGTGTCATCGCGTGTAATTGGTGGGAATGGGCCTAGCGCGTACACGCGGCAGTGACAAAGCGTGTAATTGGTGGAAATGGCCCTACACGCAGAAGTGACAAAGCGTGTAATTGGTGGAAATGGCCCTACACGCAGAAGTGACAAAGCGTGTAATTGGTGGAAATGGCCCTACACGCAGAAGTGACAAAGCGTGTAATTGGTGGAAATGGCCCTAGCGCGTACACGCCGCGTAAGTGACGCTGGATGTGTGGGCCTGTATAAAAGGTACGTGTAGAACACCATTTCCTTGTACGTGCTTTTCGTGGAGAGCGAGTGGGTGAATTCTGTACTTCTTGTCGTTTCACACGCGATTTACTTCACAGCGTTTCAAGTTCGTATTCCCTGTTACCTCTGACAGCTTTTTCTCTTTTTTCTCTTTTACTGGTTTACCTGGGCCTGTTCCCTCAAACAGTGTTCCCTTCTACTGTTGTCCTGTCTCCTCAGACAGCGTACAAATCTTCTTTTGGCGGGGGTGTTGCCAACCAAACGCGCTCCTTTTTCACGCTCTTTTACCTGGCAGACGGTGAGTCACGCACGTATCTAACATCTGTGCTTGCCCCGTGTGTAGCCTACCCCTTCAGAGGTCATTCTAGGCTGCGTGTGACACACATACATTCATTCTTGTGTTACTGGGTGCCACAGCGTAGTGCAGCTTTTTCTTTCTGCACACGTGGTCTAGGAGGGGTTGCGTGCACGTCATCTCCCTTTTTTGGGGCTCCTGTGCGTAGCGTGACCCGTCATCTTTCCCCAGGGGTTACATTCAGCCTTGCAAGAGCACTAGGGTACAATTACCATCTGGTACCCAACCCCTTTGACCCCCAATTGCCCAGGACAATAGTTTACAGCCACTCCCATACGCACATTTACATCAGTGCCATGGCTGGGAGGCGAGGATTCCGTAAGGGTGGCAAAGGTGGAAGAGCCACAAGTGGTGGCCGTGGTGGATCCGGTAGGGGACGTGGTCGTTACTTGCAGGGTGAGCCTGTCCCCCCATGTGTGACCCCCCCCCGTTGAGGCTGATGTGGCTGACACCATCCATGCTCAGCCCTTGTTGGACCAGCCCATTGTGGCACCAGACCTGGCTGACTCCATGGCTGACTTCCAGGTCAGCAGGCCTATGACACGTGTGCTGGTGCACGTTGATGTCACCATGCCACGTGCATCTGGGGCAGCAAGGTCATCTGCTGCCCCAAGTAGGCAGGGCGGAGAGGCTGCAGGGGCAGCTGCAGCTCCATCCACCCCAGCCCTCACACACCCAGCCAGGACAGTGTCGGTCCTAGTCCATCCTGCTGACATTCCCCCTGACACCATCACACTTGAGCCAATGCCTGCACCAACTCCCATGCTGAGTGTGCAATCCCACACTCCTGATACAGAGTCCACCAGGGCTCCTGCCCCTAGTGTCCAGAGCGGCGCAGGACACTCAGGATCACCACCACCTTCCAAGCGGAAGAGGAAGAGTGCTCGTCCGGCACAGGCTGATGCCCCAGACACGGCTACACAGTCCGGCCCGTCGAGGAAGCCCAGCTTCACGGATGACGAACTGAATGCACTTGTCGAGTATGTGTTCGCACCTGCACAACGCCAGGCACACTGGCAGACCGTTGTGGACATCGTAAGTGCCCTTGGAATCGTGAGGCGCACAGCCAATGATTGCTATAAGCGCTGGAATGACCTAAAGCGCAGGGCAAAGAGTAAGCTGGCCTCAAGTCATGCCGCAACTCTAGTGACTGGAGGTGGGTCTCTAGTAGTAGACATGGAACTCACTCCACATGAGTCAGTCGCTGGGACCTACGTCACGGAGGAACAGATCCAAGGCGTGGGAGATCTGCCTGATTACGAGGCATTGTCCGGTGAGTGCACATGCATGTGTGTGTCATCCATGTGCATGGTGTGTGTGAGGGCTTCTGTTTGTGTGCCAGGTGAGAGTGTGTGCGCCTGAGTCGTATGGGTCAGCCATGTGCTTCATGCAATACATCCTGCGCAGCTGCATTTGGCCATAGCAGTATCCCTTCTGCCAACAGTAGACATCTAGCCCAACTGCACGCCAGTTGCCCTTGAAGTGTCACCTTGCCACAACATTGTTGCTTATTTTTCACTGTTCATTCAGTCAGATTGTTTGCATTCCACCACTTTTACTAGGCATGTCGCAGTCCTCTAGTCACATGTCTGACATGGCTATGGTAAAGTGGAGTGACTTTGTTACCTGGATATCATTTGTTCACACATGTCCCTGTGCAATTGGACCATTTCGGACTGGCAGCTCCAGGTGAAAAATCTGACCTGTTTGAATTAGAAAAGCTATTACATGCGGGAAATGGACTGAATGAATAGGTGCTGCCCTCCTCTCCATCTTCACTCAATAGCAATGGTACATGCCATCTGTGTGATGGCATGTGTGTTTCACCTGGCAATCACAGGCCAATGTGTGATGCCACTGCCAGGCAGCATGCAGAAAATGTGTTCATCTTCCATCTTGGTGTCATCAGTGTGTGCCATTTGCCTGCCCTTCATATGCAGTGAGGGTGCAGGCATGGGAGGGTTTTAGTCATGTGGGACATGTGTCAATCAAGTACTGGTTGTCTTGCTTCTCAGCCCTCATTGTGTGCCATGGTGCTAATGCCTGTTTCCATTTCTTTGTTTTTATGTCTTTGCAGGGGAAGACGCACCTGATACTGCTGGGGTTGTGGAGATGGTGCAGCCCCGGGAGGGGTCAGAGGGCCGACCAACCACCAGTGAGGGACGTGGTGTGGTGGTGGGTGAGAACCCACAACTGCTGCAGGTCGTGCTCTCAAGGGGTGTCTCTGGCTGCACCTCCCCCGAGCTGTACTCAGGTGTTGATTCGGATGAGACCTTCGTGCCGTCGCAGGTGAGTGTTCCAGGGAGGGATTCTGTTCTGTCCCACCCACCTGCACCAGGGTCAGAACCCTCAATAGGGATGTCAGTGTTGGCAGCTACGCCTTTGGTGGTTACGGATGCAGGGTCACACTCCGCGACATCTGATCCTGTTCCTGGGCCAGCAGATCAGAGGGGGAATGCAGTCCTGCAGCCTCAGGCAGTGCCGGCACAGCAAGGCGCAGTTCGCCTTGCCCCAGACAGGTGTGGTGCCCGCCAACGTGGTGGCCGTACGCCACCTGGCAATACCGCATGGGAGCAATCCATTTACGGTATGGCAACCCAACAGGCAGCATCATCCGAGATGATGGCTCAGGCCATGGATAGGGTGGCCACTTCCATTGTCCCCCCTGAAAGGCTGATGGAGCGACTACAGCAGGCAACCGACTCCATCTGCCATCTGCCAGTCACACAGGGAGGACATGTTGGGGTCCAACAGGGACAGGCGGGCGGCACTGGCGACTCTGCAGGAGGCCATCTCCATTGAGTCCCAGGGCCACAGGGAAGCCCTGAGGCAGGAGCTCCTTCACCTCAGAGCTTGAGGCTTCAACACACCAAAGGACAGAACAGCAGCTGGAGCGTCTCACCCGTACGCTCTCAGCTGAGATGCAGGCAACGAGGGCGGAGGTCCGGGCATCCCGTGAGTTGTTGCATGGGGACCTCCGCACACTCATCCTCCAGAACCAGACCTACCACACCCGCATGCTTGCAGCCATGGAGGAGCAGACTAGGGCCTTGCGTGGGCTGCCTTCCATAGTGCAACCACCTCCGGATGCAGCTGCACAGGGTGATAATAGCGACAGCAGTGATACTCCCACAATAGGGTAGCCGTGTGGGCCATGAGCCCATGGAGGTGTTTTTTTCCCCAGGATCCACACAGGTGGGTTCTGGTGTGCACCCTGTCCTCGGACCTCCTGGGTGGCCTCCCCAACCCCCCCGGGCCCATCAATGGCCATTTTTGTTTATTTTTATTTTTATTTTTATTTTTATTTTTAATTATTTTTTCCCAAATTTTTTTGGGACAATTTGTTGGCTTCCGTGGTTCCTGTGGGCATACGCTGCACTGTGGCTGGGCACATGCAGGCTTGTCATGTATTTGGTTCAGATGCTTGGGTTTGAGTCACACACACCCCTCCTGCTTCCCGTTTCCATGGGCTTGCAAAGGGTGTGCCCAAGTGACATTGACGTACATGGTGACATTGGACTCCCACTACATGTGTGGGTAGTCTAGTCAATACTGTGTATACATTCCTAGTGCATATTGCTGTTGTGTTGTACACTGCATGTTGCATTGATGTGTAACTCATCATCTGTGTCTACCTCCCAATTTGCAGGTCCCTTCCTCATGTCTACACAAGGCCCTCTAGTCTGGAGATGGGGTCCATGTTGGCAGCAGTGCACCTACAACTCTACATGGTGCCAACACTGCACAGTTGGTAGTGGTGGGAGTGCAGGCATTTCCAGGTGGTGAGACTACTAATATATAACATTTGTGATGTCATGTTAATGGTAGTACCTGCTCAAGTTTGTTGTTGGTCCTGCATTACTGTGAGCATTTCAGGTGTTGCAAGTTTCAATTAGGGACACTCAACATTGTGACACTAGTGTCATGTTGTGGGGATTACTTTGCTTACCTGCAAATAGCATGACATGGCACGGTGTGTCGTGTGGCGGTGCTGGGGATGGGTTGGCTGACATGGCACTGTCCTCTTGTTGCATTTTGCAAGTGGGTATTCATTTTAGCTGCTTGAATGTGTTACTTCACAAAACTGCATTGGCGGTGTCTGTGTGGGTAGGGATGCACACATTGTGACACTTCCAGGTGAACAATCTCAGGCTGATATGGTTTTCACGGTTCATTCTCCAGACATTCAGGATCAGTGTCAGGTTGAGTCATCATTGATTGTCAGATGGAATGTGCCAGGGCAGTGTGCACTCCACAGGGGTGTCATTTCTATGTGAAGTAATTAACCACTAGCTGTGTACGGGCTGCCTCCCCCCGTGCCCTTTCCCCTCCCATGCGCAGCGGCTGTGCATGTGGTTGGGGATGTGGGGCCACCACCATGTCCACGGCCAGGCCCCGGCGTGTTGCAACGTTGTGCAGGACACATGCTGCCACTATGATCCTGCACACTACTGGGGGAGCGTACAACAGCTGCCCGCCAGAACGGTCAAGGGAGCGAAAGCGTGACTTTAGCACTCCGAATGTGCGCTCCACTATGCCCCAGGTTGTAATGTGGGCTGTGTTATATCTTACCTCGGGTGGCGTAGTGGGGTTCCGAATTGGCGTCATCATGTGGGGGCTGAGAGGGTAGGCACTGTCCCCTGTGGAGGTGGTGATTGGTATCATTGGTGGGGTTGTGACCTTGCTCAGTATCTGACATGCATGCATGTGCAGTGGCATTCATACTCACCAAGCAGCCATGTATCGCCATGCTGCCCAGCTTCTAGGTCCCGGCTTAGGGTGGACATTCGGTAAATGAAGCTGTCGTGGGTTGACCCGGGATAGTTGGCATATACTGAGGTGATGATTCCCTTGGCATTACATACTACCTGCACGTTGATGGAATGCCAGTGCTTGCGGTTCCTATAGATGTGCTCTGATGCCCTGGGGGGACGTAGAGCCACATGGGTGCAGTCGATGGCACCTAGCACTTTGGGGAATCGTGCCACACCGTAAAAATCCAGGGTGGCAGCATGCCTTTCTGCAGGTGTTCTGGGCAGGTATATGTGCCTGCGGACTGATGGGCGTGCAGTGATGATGTTCAAGACCTGGTGTAGGCAGCGTGACTGGGTGGCCTGTGATACACCACCCACAATGGCACTTGTCCGCTGAAATGATCCAGTGGCTAAGAAGGGCAGTACATTGAGGACCTTCTCCAGGGGGGTGAGTGCTTGGGAGCACAGGAGGGGTGATGTGAGGTCATCCTCCCACTCACTCACCAGGTCCAGTATAATGTGTGGTGGAAACCTGTACCTCCCATGCACCTGGTCATCAGGCATCCCGAAAAGGCTGGTTCTGGGTGTGAATATTCTGGCCCTGACTATCCTCCTCCTCCTCCTTTGGTAGCCCACGCCCACTGCTGCTAGGAACGGTATGTTCATCCTGGGTCTGAGCTTGTTATTTTGTTAGCGCGCAAATTTATGCGTTGCGCGTGTTGTAGGCGAGCGTGTGACCCGCGCACCCCTCAAATCCAGTACCCAGTCCAATCGCGTGTGGAAATTCCCGCGCACCCCGGGATAAAGGTGCGCTGACGTACTTGCGTGTGTAAGTGCCCGCGCACCCCTGATATACACGTACATAGGCCAATCGCGTGTACGCGCACTTTTGTCCAATTACACGCGATGACACTCTGACGTGCTGTCCAATTACACGCGATGACACTCTGACATGCAGTCTTTCCACGTGTGCTCTGTCATCACGTGCTGTGTGGGAAACACCCGTGCGGGTCACGTCACAGACGCGCTTACGCGCTGAGGGCCTTTGGTCCAATAGAATCGCGTATGCGTGCTGACGCGCTTACGCGCTAAGGGCCTTTCCTCGAATTTCACGCTGACGTGCAGACTTTTCACGTGCCAAATCACTCCGTATCAAGCTGGCCACGCGTATGCACACGGAAGACCACGCTCCTGCCCAGAAGGCCGAACTACTGCCCCCCAGAGCCCCGAGCACGCTCCCACCTGCCATCTGCTGCTGCCTGACTGCCTGCTGCCCACGTGCACTGCCATTTGCTGCCTGCACACCAGCCAGGGTTGCTGTTGCTGTGACCACCCCTGCTGGAACCGAAGACTCCCGACTGGGATTCCATCGCTCCACAGCCCAGCCCCAGGACCCAGTTGCCCACCCACTCCTGCCTCTGGGGTTGTCATGTCGGGTCAAACACCATCTGTGACCACTAACAACCCCCGACAGAGAGGCAGAGGGGCACCAGCTTCAGTGCCACCGAAGTTGGTGTCCTGGTGGAGCAAGTCCTGGGGCAGTATGATGCCCTCTTCGGAAGTTCCCGCGCCGACAAGGAAGGACGGACTCGGATCTGGACTGACATCGTGACTGCCATCAACGCGGAGGGGGTGGCAGTCCGCGACTTACAACATGTCAGGAAGCGCTGGGAGGACTTCAGGTCCAGGACCCTGAACAAGGCCCGGCGCCTCTTGAAGGCAGCGGATGCCAAGGGGCGCCGGGGCCACTTGTCGGAAGAACAGATGAGGGTCCTGGAACGCATATCCCCAGCGCTCCACGTCCAGGTCCTGGAGAAGCAGACCCTTCTGGAGTCGAGCGGTGAGTGAACATGCATCCTGATTGTGAGCAGTGCGTGTGGTGATTATTCGGTATTGTGCAGGTTGCACATCTGTTTGTATGGGGTCGAGTATGGGTGGGGGTGTAAAGGGCCGTGGGGCTGACACATGCGAGGGCTGTAATGTGTGAGACATGGATGGTGCTTGTGTGTGTAGGCTTGCATGCCAAATGCAGTTCTGCGTGCACACATGTTTGGATGAATGTGTATGTAAGTAGACATGTCCGTGATGTCACGCATGTATGTTGTTTTCGGCTGCATGTATGAGCACTGCGTACATGTGCATGTGTGTGTATTTGACAAGGGTGCAACAGTGATGCAACATGGATGCATGTGACAGCGGTATGTGGAAGCCTGATTGGCAGATGTGACATGGATGCCCGTCTGAACAGTGCGACACTTGGCAGAGGTGTACACATGCATGCAAGTGTGGTGGTGTGTGTACATGTGTGGTGCACTTCCTGTGTTGCATGTGATGTCTGGCTCACCTTTGGCTGCTCATGCTGTTGTATGTGTATGGATGGTGGTGGCAGTTGCGATATGGCTGTGATATGGCTCATGTGTGCGAGTTGCAATGACATGTGTGTTGGGGATTGTGATGACATGTCTGAGGTTTGCCAATGCCACTCATGTGCAACTGTCATGTGTGTATGTGTCCATTGTACAGTGCCCTGATGCCTGTGTTTTGTTTCTCCCTGTCTGCAGCGTCAACTGATGAAGAGGGCGGAGAAGGTGCTGTGGAGCACAGCGGCGGGGATCCCACCGCCAGCCGGAGATGCAAGGCCCGGCTCCCCTCCCGTGTTGTCATCTCGTCGGGGAGTGAGGAGTCCGCTGCCGCGTCCCAGGCCGCAGCTGCCGTGGGGAGGTCCAAGAGGCGGAGGTTGGAGCTGGACTCCTCGGCAGCAGAAGGGGCAGCTGGGACCCCACAGGGCCCAACAGGGGAAGATGGCATGGAGTCATCCAGGTTGGTGGGGGGTTTGGTGGAGGAGGAGGCCGTGCAAGCACCAGAGACGGGGTCTGGAGGTGGGGATCCCACTGGTGCTAGTGGTGCAGTGCAGGACCAGGGACAGGAGGCAGCACAGGCCGCCGCGGAGGTGCCTGTGTGCATTCCTGTCCCCGATCCTGTCCCTGCATCATCTTGCACCAGCAGGGATGCCTACGTCCAGACCCGTTTTCAGGCAGGGGATGAGCTGACGTCAACTGGCCTTCCTCTGCCTGCGGACGTGGCCATCCAGGTCCGGGTTGAGCCTGTCCTGGCTGGTGTGGCGTTGCGTCAACGGGCCATGCGAGGTGACCTGCAGTCTTTTCATGGAGAGACTGCACGTCATCTCGAATGGCTCGTTGACCACGTCAGCCTGCTGGGACAGGTCACCCAGGCCGGATTCCTCCGTCTGATGGGGCTTGCTCCGACCCCCTCCTCAACTGGACCCCCTACGCGCCAGTCGTCCTCTGTGCCATCTTCCCACCTATCAGTCACCTGGGTGCCCTGTGGAGCTGCCTCTGACGGTGCGGCCAGGCTGGTGGAGGAGGCATCCCTGCCACAGTCGGGAGTCGGAGGTCCAACAGGGGTGGCCACATCAACAACTGCACCCCAGCCGGCGGAGGATGTGCAGGCAGCAGGAGGCAGTGCACGGGCAGAGGCAGAGCAGCAGCAGCAACATGGTGGGAGCCATGAAGGCTCGGGGCCTTCGACATCGGAGGGGCAGGCATCGGCCGGAGGGCAGGAGGACCCAGGACAGAGAGTGTCCTCCGTGTGGCAGCGATTGGGCCACGCCATAGATGCGGAGCGGCGGCGGGCGGAAGAGGCGCGGCTCACAATGGTCAGGGCGGAGAACTCCATGCGGAGGGCCCTGAGGCGGGCCGAGTGCCTCGAGGCAATCCGCAGGGGGTTGGTGGAGGACACGGCGTCGTCCCTGCGGACCCTCGGGGCCATGGAACAGGACCGCCTCCGGGACATCGAACAGGAGTTCGATGATGCCCTGGCCCGGAACACCACGGAGTGAGCCGCTGGACATGCCCGCCGCCTTTGTATATAGTTCTTTAGTTTTAGGTTTCCTTTGTTTCTTATTATGATTTGGAGTCGACGGACACTGCTCCACTTTTTGTATATAGTTGCATTTTAGTTAGGTTTTTTTGTAGGTTTCCTTTGTTCAGTTGGGCTCATGGACCCTTGGAAGTTTTTTACATAGTTCTTAATTGGATAGATATTTTTTTACATTTGACTTTGGATGACATTTTTTTGGATTCGGATTTGCTGTTTTGTTTTTTTATACGGACATGCAGCTTATTTTTTCTCATTCCCATTGTAGTTTGTTTCATTTCTTTAGCATTCTTTATTTTTTTCAATACAATTTTGTTTTCATACTTCACTGTGTGGTATCATCTCATTGGTTTCATGCATGTCATGTTGGGTGTTTTCCTATTCAATTGCAACCATTGTGTGTGACGGACATGGGTTCATTAGCTTCATGAACATTGGGGGTGTAACATGTAATTTCCATTTCCATGTGGGTGAATGGGTTACTTGGTAGGGCTTTTTGGCTGTGGAGGCTGACCATAACGCACATGATTGGGGATTGTGAGGACCTGGTGGAGGGTGCCCCTGGATGCTGGGGGGTGGGGGTGCAGGGGGACATGAGTGGGGGCCTGGTGGATGGTGCCCCTGGTGGCTGGGGGGTGGGGGTGGTGGGAGACATGGGTGGGGGCCTGGTGGAGGCTGCCCCTGGATGCTGGGGGTTGGGGGTGCAGGGGGACATGAGTGGGGGCCTGGTGGAGGGTGCCCCTGGTGGCTGGGGGGTGGGGGTGGTGGGAGACATGGGTGGGGGCCTGGTGGAGGTTGCCCCTGCACTGCTGGGGGGTGGGGGTGGTGGGAGACATGAGTGGGGGCCTGGTGGGGGCTGCCCATGGTGGCAGGGGGGTGGGGGTGGTGGGAGACATGGGTGGGGGCCTGGTGGAGGGTGCCCCTGGATGCTGGGGGGTGGGGGTGCAGGGGGACATGAGTGGGGGCCTGGTGGAGTGTGCCCCTGGTGGCTGGGGGTGGTGGGAGACATGGGTGGGTTCCTGGTGGAGGGTGCCCCTGGTGGCTGGGGATAGGGGGTGGTGGGAGACATGGGTGGGGGCCTGGTGGAGGCTGCCCCTGCACTGCTGGGGGTGGGGGTGGTGGGAGACATGAGTGGGGGCCTGGTGGGGGCTGGCCATGGTGGCTGGGGGGTGGGGGTGGTGGGAGACATGGGTGGGGGCCTGGTGGAGGCTGCCCCTGCACTGCTGGGGGGCGGGGGTGGTGGGAGACATGAGTGGGGGCCTGGTGGAGGGTGCCCCTGCACTGCTGGGGGGTGGGGGTGGTGGGAGACATGAGTGGGGGCCTGGTGGAGGGTGCCCCTGCACTGCTGGGGGGTGGGGGTGGTGGGAGACATGGGTGGGGGCCTGGTGGAGGGTGCCCCTGCACTGCTGGGGGGTGGGGGTGGTGGGAGACATGATTGGGGGCCTGGTGGAGGGTGCCCCTGCACTGCTGGGGGGTGGGGGTGGTGGGGAACATGAGTTGGACATGGGTGGGTGCCTGCTGGCAGGTGCCCCACAGTGCTGGGGGTGGGGGTGGTGGGAACATGAGTTGGACATGGGTGGGTGCCTGCTGGCAGGTGCCCCACAGTGCTGGGGGGTGGGGGTGCAGGGGTACATGAGTTGGACATGAGTGGGTGCCTGCTGGCAGGTGCCCCACAGTGCTGGGGGGTGGGGTGGTGGGGAACATGAGTTGGACATGGGTGGGTGCCTGCTGGCAGGTGCCCCACAGGGCTGGGGGGTGGGGGTGCAGGGGTACATGAGTTGTACATGAGTGGGGGCCTGCTGGCAGGTGCCCCACAGTGCTGGGGGGTGGGGGTGGTGGGGAACATGAGTGGGGGCCTGGTGTGGGCTGCCCATGGTGGCTGGGGGGTGGGGGTGGTGGGAGACATGAGTGGGGCCCTGGTGAAGGGTGCCCCTGGTGGCTGGGGGGTGGGGGTGGTAGGAGACATGGGTGGGGGCCTGGTGGAGGGTGCCCCTGCACTGCTGGGGGGTGGGGGTGGTGGGAGACATGAGTGGGGGCCTGGTGGAGGGTGCCCCTGCACTGCTGGGGGGTGGGGGTGGTGGGAGACATGAGTGGGGGCCTGGTGGAGGGTGCCCCTGCACTGCTGGGGGGTGGGGGTGGTGGGAGACATGAGAGGGGGGCTGGTGGGGGCTGCCCATGGTGGCAGGGGGGTGGGGGTGGTGGGAGACATGAGTGGGGGCCTGGTGGAGGGTGCCCCTGGATGCTGGGGGGTGGGGGTGCAGGGGGACATGAGTGGGGGCCTGGTGGAGGGTGCCCCTGGTGGCTGGGGGGTGGGGGTGGTGGGAGACATGGGTGGGGGCCTGGTGGAGGGTGCCCCTGCACTGCTGCGGGGTGGGGGTGGTGGGAGACATGAGTGGGGGCCTGGTGGAGGGTGCCCCTGCACTGCTGGGGGGTGGGGGTGGTGGGAGACATGAGTGGGGGCCTGGTGGGGGCTGGCCATGGTGGCTGGGGGGTGGGGGTGGTGGGAGACATGGGGCGGGGCCTGGTGGAGGGTGCCCCTGCACTGCTGGGGGGTGGGGGTGGTGGGAGACATGAGTGGGGGCCTGATGGAGGCTGCCCCTGCACTGCTGGGGGGTGGGGGTGGTGGGAGACATGGGTGGGGGCCTGGTGGAGGGTGCCCCTGCACTGCTGGGGGGTGGGGGTGGTGGGGGCCTGGTGGAGGCTGCCCCTGGTGGCTGGGGGGGTGGTGGTGATAGGGGACATGAGTGGGGGCCTGGTGGAGGGTGCCCCTGCACTGCTGGGGGGTGGGGGTGGTGGGACACATGGGTGGGGGCCTGGTGGAGGCTGCCCCTGCACTGCTGGGGGGTGGGGGTGGTGGGAGACATGAGTGGGGGCCTGGTGGGGGCTGGCCATGGTGGCTGGGGGGTGGGGGTGGTGGGAGACATGGGTGGGGGCCTGGTGGAGGCTGCCCCTGCACTGCTGGGGGGTGGGGGTGGTGGGAGACATGAGTGGGGGCCTGGTGGAGGGTGCCCCTGCACTGCTGGGGGGTGGGGGTGGTGGGAGACATGAGTGGGGGCCTGGTGGAGGGTGCCCCTGCACTGCTGGGGGGTGGGGGTGGTGGGAGACATGTGTGGGGGCCTGGTGGAGGGTGCCCCTGCACTGCTGGGGGTGGGGGGGTGGTGGGGAACATGAGTTGGTCATGGGTGGGTGCCTGCTGGCAGGTGCCCCACAGTGCTGGGGGGTGGGGGTGGTGGGAGCCATGAGTGGGGGCCTGGTGGAGGGTGCCCCTGGATGCTGGGGGGTGGGGGTGCAGGGGGACATGAGTGGGGGCCTGGTGGAGGGTGCCCCTGGTGGCTGGGGGGTGGGGGTGGTGGGAGACATGAGTGGGGGCCTGGTGGAGGGTGCCCCTGCACTGCTGGGGGGTGGGGGTGGTGGGAGACATGATTGGGGGCCTGGTGGGGGCTGGCCATGGTGGCTGGGGGGTGGGGGTGGTGGGAGACATGAGTGGGGGCCTGGTGGAGGGTGCCCCTGCACTGCTGGGGGGTGGGGGTGGTGGGAGACATGGGTGGGGGCCTGGTGGAGGGTGCCCCTGGTGGCTGGGGGGTGGGGGTGGTGGGAGACATGGGTGGGGGCCTGGTGGAGGGTGCCCCTGCACTGCTGGGGGGTGGGGGCGGTGGGAGACATGAGTGGGGGCCTGGTGGAGGGTGCCCCTGCACTGCTGGGGGGTGGGGGTGGTGGGAGACATGAGTGGGGGCCTGGTGGAGGGTGCCCCTGCACTGCTGGGGGGTGGGGGTGGTGGGAGACATGGGTGGGGGCCTGGTGGAGTGTGCCCCTGCACTGCTGGGGGTGGGGGTGGTGGGAGACATGAGTGGGGGCCTGGTGGAGGGTGCCCCTGCACTGCTGGGGGGTGGGGGTGGTGGGGAACATGAGTTGGACATGGGTGGGTGCCTGCTGTCAGGTGCCCCACAGTGCTGGGGGTGGGGGTGGTGGGGAACATGAGTTGGACATGGGTGGGTGCCTGCTTGCAGGTGCCCCACAGTGCTGGGGGGTGGGGGTGCAGGGGTACATGAGTTGGACATGAGTGGGTGCCTGCTGGCAGGTGCCCCACAGTGCTGGGGGGTGGGGGTGGTGGGGAACATGAGTTGGACATGGGTGGGTGCCTGCTGGCAGGTGCCCCACAGTGCTGGGGGGTGGGGGTGGTGGGGAACATGAGTTGGACATGGGTGGGTGCCTGCTGGCAGGTGCCCCACAGTGCTGGGGGGTGGGGGTGCAGGGGTACATGAGTTGGACATGAGTGGGTGCCTGCTGGCAGGTGCCCCACAGTGCTGGGGGGTGGGGGTGGTGGGAGACATGGGTGGGGGCCTGGTGGAGGGTGCCCCTGCACTGCTGGGGGGTGGGGGTGGTGGGGAACATGAGTTGGACATGGGTGGGTGCCTGCTGTCAGGTGCCCCACAGTGCTGGGGGTGGGGGTGGTGGGGAACATGAGTTGGACATGGGTGGGTGCCTGCTGGCAGGTGCCCCACAGTGCTGGGGGGTGGGGGTGGTGGGGAACATGAGTTGGACATGGGTGGGTGTCTGCTGGCAGGTGCCCCACAGTGCTGGGGGGTGGGGGTGGTGGGGAACATGAGTTGGACATGGGTGGGTGCCTGCTGGCAGGTGCCCCACAGTGCTGGGGGGTGGGGGTGCAGGGGTACATGAGTTGGACATGAGTGGGTGCCTGCTGGCAGGTGCCCCACAGTGCTGGGGGATGGGGGTGGTGGGGAACATGAGTTGGACATGGGTGGGTGCCTGCTGGCAGGTGCCCCACAGTGCTGGGGGGTGGGGGTGCAGGGGTACATGAGTTGGACATGAGTGGGGGCCTGCTGGCAGGTGCCCCACAGTGCTCGGGGGTGGGGGTGGTGGGGAACATGAGTGGGGGCCTGGTGGGGGCTGCCCATGGTGGCTGGGGGGTGGGGGTGGTGGGAGACATGAGTGGGGGCCTGGTGGAGGGTGCCCCTGCACTGCTGGGGGGTGGGGGTGGTGGGAGACATGGGTGAGGGCCTGGTGGAGGGTGCCCCTGGATGCTGGGGGGTGGGGGTGCAGGGGGACATGAGTGGGGGCCTGGTGGAGGGTGCCCCTGGTGGCTGGGGGGTGGGGGTGGTGGGAGACATGGGTGGGGGCCTGGTGGAGGGTGCCCCTGCACTGCTGGGGGGTGGGGGTGGTGGGAGACATGGGTGGGGGCCTGGTGGAGGCTGCCCATGGTTGCTGGGGGGTGGGGGTGGTGGGAGACATGCATAGTTGATCAGTAGTGCAAGGTGACATGTGGGTTGGCTGGGGGGCATGCCCATGGTGGATGGGCTGCCTGCGGGACATGAGCAGGGGTGCAGGGTAGTCCCCATGGTGTGGGCTGCCTGCATGGGCCGTGGAGGTTGTGGAGCGTACACCTGGGAGGACCCACACGGCCAATTCACGTGTAGTACTCCCCAGAACCCCTGAAATACACATACCCTGCTGAAATCGCGTGTGGAACTTCCCGCGCACCCCTGAAATACACGTACCCTGCTGAAATCGCGTGTGGAACTTCCCGCGCACCCCTGAAATACACGTACCCTGCTGAAATTGCGTGTGGAACTTCCCGCGCACCCCTGAAATACACGTACCCTGCTCACACTGGGCCAATCGCGTGTGGAACTTCCCGCGCACCCCTGAAATACACGTACCCTGCTGAAATCGCGTGTGGAACTTCCCGCGCACCCCTGAATACACATACCCTGCTGAAATCGCGTGTGGAACTTCCCGCGCACCCCTGGAATACACATACCCTGCTGAAATCGTGTGTGGAACTTCCCGCGCACCCCTGAAATACACGTACCCTGCTGAAATCGCGTGTGGAACTTCCCGCGCACCCATGGAATACACGTACCCTGCTCGCACTGGGCCAATCGCGTGTGGAACTTCCCGCGCACCCCTGAAATACACGTACCCTGCCGAAATCACGTGTGGAACTTCCCGCGCACCCATGGAATACACGTACCCTGCTCGCACTGGGCCAATCGCGTGTGTGAGACTTCCCGCGCACCCCGGTATACACGCACACGTATTTTTTGTCAGCGGGTGTCCGTGTTTGTGGGTACCCTTTCGCACGTCATTTGTCCTGGAGGGCCACAGTATAGGACATTCATCATGGCTGTATATAGGTGCTATTTGTTGGCGCACCTTTTGGTGCACATTTCTTCCAGGCACAGAGACGCTACCGCCTGCTTTCTTGTGGCGGTCGTGTTTGTGCCTGTGCGCTGGTTTGAGCGTGCGCTTTTTTGCCCTATTCTATTCCATGAATACGTGTTGTAGGCGAGCGTGTGGGCGTTCCGCGCACTTGTACCCTGTACTTCCCCCGTGACGCCCACGTTTTGGCAAGTTGTTCCCCATTCCGAGTGTTACGCCCCGTGTTCCGCCTACTTTTGTCGCGCTATGTGCGATTTTCGCTGTGGCCTGTGCAATTTTCGCTGTGACCTGGCGCACGCAGTTAGATGGCCTGTGCGCCAACGTGCGCCGCGCACTTTTTTATCGCACATCCGATGGTTTTCTCGCGCACGGCCTTCCATGAATCGATGTGCGCTGCTTTTCGTGCGATTTTCGCACTTGCACTGCGATTTTCGCTATTCCACTGTGATTCGCACGTTTTTGCCCACTTGCGCCACGCTAATTATTCCATGAATCGGCCTCTTAGTCTGTTCTTAAACACCTCAACTCAGCCTTTCATCCTTCTGAGGTCGATAAATGAGTACCAACACAGGTTGGGTGATATTGTATGTATAGTTGTTCTATACAAAGCGCTTAAGCGTAAGTGTTTTATAATAACACATCATCATTTGGCCTTGGACCTCTGCTTGCATTCACAGTAATTTGGTAATATGGGCCTATACACACTGATATTAATGATACATATGGTGATCCATTCTTGTATGAAATGTATATCACATTACAGTGATATCGTAACAATATTTTTCCTAGTGTACTTAAGGACAATGCTAAGTGATGCCTCTTCCAGTTCAAGGGGTGAAAGGTTGTATTGCATTGCTTCCCGTGATGTCCATTTGGGTCAAATTACATCACTTCCTGTGATGTCATCAGAGGTCAAGGGTCATGTGATGTCACTTCCGTTACCCCTGGTATTTTGGTGAAATGACGTCCCTGCTGGATTCCTTCAACAAACCCTACATCCCTTTGCTTTCCTTCCCCCTCCCTTTGCGGGACTGAGAACCATTTCACACTTACAGAGCTGATGGCACAGACATGTTACAGTTCTGTTCCTCAAGTGACGCAGAGAGAAAGTTAGTGGATGTCAACAGGCCTCTGAAGCCAACTGCTGCTGTGTGAGGTGCTGCGCTCCAGGGATCGATTTCCTCAGAAGACCTTAAGGCCCAGCAGTTGACATCTCTGTTTCAGAGGCTTGCTGCAAAGCTTCTGCTTTCGGGGAGAGGGCAGGGGGATTGGAGAGGCAACTGAGAAAAGTATTCGCCTTGTCACAGGAGTTGATTATGAATTCCATAATGCTCTGCCCTGATGTCACAATAGACAAACAGAGAATTTAAACACTGCAATTGTGTTTAATGGGTTCCTACCTCAACCATGCGAAACTTAAATGGTATTAACAGAGCTACTGATGACATGACGGGGGAGACATATGACAGATGTACCGTATACTACTTTATGAAAAATCGAAGCTGTTAAAATGGATACCAGGCAATGTAATAACAATACTTCCTAGAAGTTAAAGCACAACCCTGTTTCAGGCCTACCGCATTACAACAGTCCTTACCTTATAAGCCGCCAGATGAATGGCAGTGAATCCGTTTCTTGTCAGTCGAGAAGGGCGAAGGCCTTTCAGCATGAGTGTTCTAACATGCGACTTGTTACCTTGGCAATAAACACAAGACCACACTTAGAACAATGGTGTAAACTTAGAAAATCCGTCCAAGCAAGCACTCTAGCATCTGCTGTACATGTGTGAAATACATATGATGGCACAATTATGAGAATGAAATGAGTATCAATGTGTTGCACATATCATAGAATAAATGATACATGTTAAAGAATGGCACTTGAATCTGATGAAACATATCTCCTTCTGAAATTAGAAATGCACTCTATCAGTCAGAAAAAATAAGAAGAGTGTTTGAGTGAGGGCCCAAGAGCTGCAACTTACACCTTGGCTATTGTTCACCATGGCAGCACGTGCTTAAAAGCATTCTCAAAACGCATCTCTAAAAGCAAATGGAATGCAAAATGGGAGCTTTGAGTGGAGGGTCGTGCAATGCAGCAAGGGACGTGAAAGCTCAGCTTTCTCTATCGTGACGTCAAAGCTCAGCCATGCAGACAACAGTTCTGAATATACGTGGGCTCATTTGCTATCCAGAGGCTTCCCGTCTCTTGGTCACAGGTCTCTCGTGAAAGTTACGCCAGGGAACAGGTCTAGCTGGAACTCGCTGCTATTCTGCTAGGTGCTCTTGTGTGGGGAGGGGGGGGTGGTCATGCTACGTGGATGTCACATGGAGCAAGGCATGCACGGCTTTATGCATGCATTAAGTGTATATCTTTATCTTGTGGCCTTTGGGCGGTTATTTCAGCACAATGCATTGGATGTTCTAGAGCCATGTTAGAGAACCCTTGCACCACACTAAGATAGCATTACGAATGTAAGCATGTGCCACATTTAGAAAGAATTATGAACATTAGCCTGTGTCGCATCTAGATAGGTTTGTGAATGTTGGCATGGACTACACTCAGATAGAATTGTGAACACTAGCCTGTCTCCCATCGAAGGTCAGCAAGTGCCACACTTAGAAAGAATTATGAACATTAGCCTGCATCGCATCTAGATAGGTTTGTGAATGTTGGCATGGACTACACTCAGATAGAATTGTGAACACTGGCCTGTCTCACATATAGATAGGTTTTGTGAAGGGTAGAAAGTGCCACGCTTAGATGGAACTGTGAATGTTTGCCTATGTCGCATCTAGGTAGGTTTGTGAAGGGTTGCAAGTGCCACACTTAGATAGAATTGTGAACACTATCCTGCGTCGCATCTAGATATGATTCTGAATGTTAGCATCTGCCACACTTAGAAAGAAGTATGAACATTAGCCTGTTTCACATCTAGATAGGTTTGCGAATGTTAGCATGGGCCACACTTAGATAAGATTGTGAACAAAAGCCTGTGTCACATCTAGATAGGTTTGTGAAGGGTAGCAAGTGCAACACTTAGATGGAACTGTGAATGTTAGCATGTGCCACACTTTGAAAGAATTGTGAACATTAGCCTGCGTCACATCTAGATAGGATTGTGAATGTTAGCATGTGCCACACTTGGACAGAGTTGTGAATGTTAGCAGGTTAAATGTTATTTAACCAAATAACCAAAATGCTCAAACTTTCTGCAAATTATAAACCTTGTCCAATTTTGGTAATGTGGACGGAGCAGCAGGCTTATCTCCAAAAGGTTGTGGATCGTTGGTTAGTAGCAACACAGCAAAAATACAATTATTACCCAATGATAAAAGGGACTGTCCAGTCTTTATTTAAATCACAACAGACAGTTCTAACATTACTACGAACTACAACACATCCTGTACAGAAATGTCGAGGACAGACAGTTTCAAAGAAGGAAAAAAGATGCACTCTAGAAAGTGATGGGAGGGTAGTCAGTAAGGTTAAAAACCACAACAGTTTAAAGTTACTTGCCTTCAGCACAAGGGGAGAAATGGGTCTTAATATATCACTAGGGGCCTTCTGAGAAGGACCAGGGGGCCAGAACCACAATTTACCTTGTACAATATGTGTTCTTGATGCTCGACTGGGTCGAATTGGCTTCAGGGCACTTTGCAGGATTCTGTGGCAGAGTTCAAAATGGGATTTAGCTGCGGGTATCAGGCGGCAAGATCGTTTGGCAAGCAAAGCTGGAAGAACGGCTGCAGGCTGGCCTACACATCGGCTTGGGGTCAGGAACAGTGGTTTCAGTGCTGGCACAGCAGTTCTGAAGCACTGGCCGAAATGACTCAGATGTCTTTAAGAGACTGCAGCGTTACAACAGTCAGCGTTGCAGTCCGTTGCAGTTGGAGGAACTTGACTGGCTTTAAAATGTCCTGTAAGAGGGGCGTCGATAGATGCTTGCCGAGGCACTTCTCCTAGCTTCTTCAATGGGCTTGTGTCATCCTTTAAGGCACACAGCTCAAAGCTGAGGACTGTGTAGCAGGCAGCTGCCTTGTCCTTTGTTTTACGTTCAGTGACCTTCTGGCACTTCCTACCAAGGACACTTGCTCCAGAGCCTAGCAGGGCAAACTGTGTGCTGGCTGAGCAGCACTGGTTCTGGAGTGGCCAGAGGGTCCTCTGAGGTCTTTATCTCCCTCTGTTCCCTGGGAGATGTTTAGGGGTGGGATCTTGCTTCCCTCTTTGGAGGTCCTTGCCTTCCTTCACTAGCGGAAGATGTCAGGCAGACTGTACCTTCAGCCAGGGTCCAATGATGAGTTCTTCTTGCTACTTCTTGCAAATACTTCAGATGATCTGCTAAAAGTAGGGCTTGGCCCTCTTTTAAAGCCAAGTGGGCCACAGTTATTGGTGTAGGCTAAGCCTACCTTAATGAACCAATTCTGGGGCCCCCACCAACAATGTCCTGTATGCATGAGGTCATAACCCGAGTGCTTTGCAACAAGAAAGGTAAAGGGGTGAAGACATATGACACTACGTCCCACCTCTCATTCTGTCTGTTATTGGTAAAAGAGTCTCTATGGTTAATGTATCTCTCTGTGGTTCCTGTTTAAAGAGGCAGTTCTCCCTTGAAGCTGCAGTGAGACCAGCCTCTCTGGCTCCTGCAAACCCCATTCTCTTACCTAATGAATGGGGTCCCCCTACCAGGGATGCTCACTGTAAACACGCAGTCCCTGACATGACAGTTCACTGTCAATGACACTGAGGGTGGGAGCTGGCATCAGGTTGACACAGTTAATTATGAAAGGTTGTTGGGGTTTCCTATCTCCTTTGTTAATCTCTGCAGCCAGGCCCCAGGTTGGCCTGTTTGAAGTACACTCTATCCGTGTGATAATCACTGCCACCAGCTGTAGGGTTGAACAAAAGAGCATGGCGGATCCATGGAGTTTTGTTAGTTATTCAGGTTACCCATGGTAGTGGGAAAGTCGGCCCTCCCCCTTTCTGGAGATGAAATGGTGTACTCTTGGTTGTCATATACCAACTAAATATGACAGGGCGGACTGTACCTGTAGGCTGTGTCCAACCTGAGTACATGAACCTACGTTTTTGTCGTGGTGTGAGCATAGGAAAATGTGTGTGGATTAGCCCCACAAATTTTTCTTAGGTTGGTCTACCATCATTCCATTTAATTAAACATTTCAAAGAAGCCCAGGCAAGTGCACATCCACTGTGCGGATGGTCGAATTCCTCACAGATGGCCTCTACCTATCTAACAACCTTGCATTTCTGCTAGATAGGGCCGCATGCTTAAACAAAATATTGTTTAAATTTTGACCATCAGTGTCAGCCTAGAAAGCATTCACGTCATAAAAAAGAACACATATTATATCTGAATTCAGGCTAATACTGTATCACATGCAGGAAATGGCTGTCCTGGCAAGAGCGGGTTTTAAAAACTCTGCATATTTGTATTATTCACACATATTTGTAGTGTTTTCTGGTGAAATCTCCAAATCAATATGGAAAAACATTCAGAATTAGCTAACCACCCGGGTTAGAATCAACCGCGGGGTCACTGCAGTGTTCAATGCACAACTATAGGATACGTTACTAGGTTCAAATGATGGACTAAAACATATACTTTGTACATATATTTTTAAGACTAGTTCCGTTTTGTGCGATTTGGCAAAGAGGGAAAAATTGAAGGTGCAGATTAGGGTAATCTTTATGCTGGACTACTTTAACATGCGAAGGCACAGTGCAGTGAGTGATAGTGGTTTTAGACCACTTCTTCCTTCTGTAACTGTCTGGCTCTTATATTTCAATTCATTTTAGCCCTTTCATGGGGAAAGAAAAAGAATGTGGACCAAAAGCAACAACATATATGTATAGATCCTCGTGGTCTCTTTAGGACCAGGGACTGTTGTGGTCCTGGTTTACAGGTCTCATAGTGTCCACTGAACAAAAGGTTTTATCTCAACAGTGCCCTTTGGAGTTGGGGAACAATGGAAAGGTAGCTGTGTGGTTCTATGCCGTGCTTGTGTGGTTCTATCCCGTGCTGTAACTGATGAGGGACCACTGGCATTCTCTTCACTGATACTGAATTGTGATACAGACCTTCCAATACAACAGAGGTATAGCTCCTGAGACAGAAGCAACAGTAGAGCCACAAACTGTTCCTCAGCGAGGGTGAGCAAAAAAGGATGAACCCCTTGGGGAGTGCAGACACCACTGAGTCTGGGTGTCCTCGCAGCCGCAACACTGATCTCTGCTTTCCATCAGTTGTGTGGTGCCTGTGTTGTTGGCAGGTCCTCTCTTCAAAAAGCGAGGTCACATCAAAAGGCTTGAAAAGCATGCACTGCGGGGATCAATGGTTGAGAGTTTGTCTCAACTGGTCCAGCTGTGATAGGAGATGCAGGCTAGAAGTCCCTGATCTCCCTCTGAAAGCTATGCACGCAGGGTTTTAGACGATCTTGACAATATTGTGTTGTTGGATGTTGCACCTCATCTTCAGATCAAGTCTTCCTCCATAGCACAAAAGGTAACTGGAGCAGACCATACATCTTTAAGGGGAATTGAGGTTAGGGCAAGTGTCCCAAACCACATTCAAAAGGTGACAGCAGCAGTCTGTTTTTTCAGTAAATCAATGGTCATCTCTGCTTTCAAATCTGTTAATTCTTTCTCCTGCGGAAAGGCCTATGAAGTAAATGTATTTAATCTTCCATATAGCACAGCCACAAAAACCAGAACTGTTCCTGGCTCACTCTTCATCTGGAAATCCTATTAAAGTGGGACAAGACCATACCATATATGACTACTTCCTTGTGAAACACATACTTTCTTAGGAATAATGTCTGACTGCTGAACATTGTCCCGGGAGGATAGTTCAGCGGCAATGTGCTCACCTTGGAAACAAGACGACACGAAGCAACACAGGTTCGATCCTGGGGTCGCGCTTAGTAACCTCAGGGTATTAAGCGTGTTATAAATATGTAACTAAGAGACATATTCCTGTAACAGCGCCTCGATGCCCACGGGCTGTGTGAGCGCTTTAAAAATGCAAATAAATAAAAATAAAAATTGAGACTGGATTTTATTCAATAAGCCACTATTTCCACCATCCCCCATCATCAAGACAATCACTGGCAAATCGCACTCCATATTTCCATATTGCTCCATATTTTCAATGTCTCCTTCATGTAAGGTCTCTTCCCGGAGCTATAACAAGGGGGGATGTCCTACCCTCTATGAATCAAAAAGTATGCAAACAGTGATTTAAGTGCAAACTCGTTTTTAGACCCATATGGGTGCCCATACAACTGGGGAAACCATTGTTGGAAGCAACACGCTTGCTGCTGATGAACACATATCTCTTACTCATATAAACATTTCAGCTTTTTATTATTAGTTGGCTGATACTTTTTCTTTTGCATAATATTTAAGTTTTTACATATACACAACAGTACATGGTGACCATTGTAATGAACAAACACATGGTTGTATTAGAAATCCAATGTAACATGTTTACAGATGTCATAAGGTGTAAACCATCCACTTATACATTAAGAGACAACTTGTTCATAAGTGAAATGTCCCAAGTGATTAGGTGCATACAACACAGGATGAAAGTGCAAATGGAGGAGACATTGATTGTAGGTCTCATACGCCCGGCTAAAGTCTGACCTCATATTTGAGTATATAAGCAGCACTGAATGCAGCCCGTAGGGCTTCTGGGTCTGTGTGCTGCTGACGTTTCGGCAGAATAGATGTAAGCCTTCTTCTGTGGCCAAGAAAGTCAGGGAACTCACTGGTCGTGCTGTGAGTAGGAGTAGATGAACACACAAGGTTTCATCGTAGAGCAGGAGTGCAGGTGAGGGTCTCCAAAGTGGGCATTGGTTGTAAAGGCAGCCGGAGAGCGGGCGGAAGGCCCGTGGGAGGCATGCAGGGGGGCCCTTGTTATTGAATGCGAGGTCCGGCTGGGAGCAGGGAGAGAAGAGCTTGTAAGTAAGTGATATGCAGAGCCCAATGCGGGGGGAGGGCTGCAGCACAGTGAGCCAGAGAGGAAGTCTTCAAGGCTGGATGGCAGATATATATTCTGTCAAGTTCGCCCTGCAAAAGTCGAGGCAAACAGGAGCAGGACCGGCGTCTCTTCCCGGAAGCATGGAAGAACAGCCAGATCATTCCCCTACAGAAGACGTCTACACTTGATCCAGACAACTTGCCAAACTATCCATCCACCATACACCTTCCCTTCATTTAAAAGACTATCAAACACACAGACTCCTGTTAGTTTCATGAGAAAATCACTGAAGACAACCTTCTATAAAGTTGCAACAAGGATTTTGGTAAAGATTCAGCACCAAGACTGCCACCACACACGCCCTTTACATAATGAATAACAGTATCTCCGGCCTACTGGCGTTGCACAACACGCCCGCCACCTGTTACACTGTCCACCACAGAAGCACTTCTCAGCATAATAGTCACATGGGTTTGATGACCAATTTCTGCAATAGTTTGCCACGCATCTCACAAAAAGATACCAGCTCATGATGATGGACACTAACAGAGTCCAATGCCACCCCATAACCTGTGTAGTGCCACTAGGGTCCAGCCAATTTGAATCCTCTTCAACTTCAATATGGAACGACTTGGGGAACTCTTCATCAACCTTGACATCAAGAGCCATGTGCTGGTGACACATAGGATCATTTCATCAATGGCATCCACAAGCTACAATAAGCCTCTCAAACACTCAAGCACAGATGTGAAACTACATCCTTAAGGGGACCCTACAAAGACAGAGTTAATTTTTATTGGAGGCTCTAGCAAAAACATTATTCAAACCCAGAATTAGGTGACAGAAATGAAACGTGATGGCTTCCTTCCTCAGCTCACATTTGCCAATAAATCACTTGGCTTCATCATCAAAAAACAAACTTTCCTTCAAGACCCACCTTGAGAAGACAAGCAGGCATCCTGGTGCTAATTCTCTATCCTTTGGAAAAACATGCCCTTTATCGCGCCACAGACTTCAGAACCATCATCCAGGCTATGGTCCTTTCCCACTTGGAAGGGGAAACCATTTCCTCACTAGAGGCCTGACCACATTTCTGGTCCCGAGAATCCCACTAAAATCTTTCTAAAATGCCAAATCCCATCTCATCACAGACCACAGAAATATGAGCACATTACCCCAACCCACAGAGAGACATGCTGATTATCCATCCATGACCACATCATTGTCAAAAGGACCTGCATCACGTACAAACAAATGACAAGCAAAGTTCTATTCTTCCCGGCTGACAAACTCGCCATCTCTAAAAGCCTCTATAGCACCTGAGCCACAAAATTGCCAGAATCGAGATGAAAGAAGGAAAGCACAAAAGGCAGGCCGTACCCTGCGAAGCACCTGACTGGTCACTTGTTGGCCGCCTAATAGCATCTTTTATAGCTCTAGCGATGTCCCCTATCCAGGTTCCACCTCTCTTTCGCTCTCCGTTTTGTACAATGCTCCTTTATGGCTAAGGCTGCACCATATGTATCTCCCACAAATTAAATGATCATCTTAACTTGGTGTCCCCGCTGTTGTAAAGCCCATGAACATGAAAAGATGGGATTCACAATGACACTGCAAAGTTAGATTCTGGCAAGATAGCTCAGTGAGCTGAGCGCTCGCTGTTGCAATCTGTTTCAGATCTGCAGGTCGCAGGTTTGAGTCCTGGCAAGGCAAACTCAACCTTTCATCCTTCCGATGTCAATAAATGAGTACCAACTCCAGGTGGGTGGTATTCTATGTATATTTGGTCTATGTAAAGCGCTTAGGTGTAAGCGCTATGTAAGTAACACATTATTAGACCCAGGGGTCATCAATGGGGGTAGACCAAGTTAAGATGATCATCACTTCCCACATCTGCTGAATTTCAAGGGTTTTATTGCGTCAAATCTGATCACCTTAACTGTCCTTTAACTAAAGGTTTTTAAGAGAATATATACATACGTACCTACAAAAAAGCAGAAAGTAACATAACAATCATAAATATACATAGAAGGGAAATATAGGGACACTGCAAAAATAGGAATGGGGATGAGATGACAGTGCAGATATTGTGTGGTGGGATACGAAGGATAGGCAGCAATTGGAAGGGAAGAGAGGGGAGCGTATTGGAAAGTCCAGCCTTCCTGTGAACAGTGGTGTAAGGTGGTCCGAGAGAGGTGGTGATGGGGTGCGAGAAGATTAAACATGGCAAGTGGCCAGTATTTTGAAAGAGCACAATGGCAACACGCTTAGGGTGTTTTGCGCACTTGAAGTTTATGCCACTCTGCTTGCGTTGCCTAAAGTGGAGTATCAGTAAGAGGATACTTTGCACAAATAATTGGCACATTACAGGCCAAAGGTTCAAATACTCACCACCACAAGCAGAGCATAAATGAAGAAGAGACAGCCCATTCTCTGTGCGATAATTTAAGTTCACTTTGATGAAGGCTTCGTCTGAGCTGAAAAGAGAAATGTTTTAAATAATTGAAAAGAAACATATAGATTTCTTAAATTAGATCTATACTTTTCGGATGAACTGCTAGCATCAGTTGCTCAAGTGATGTAAGACAAGGGAAATTGATCGAATCTTTTACACCACACTTCCGAAAGCTCATGGCCATTTTAACAGTTTTGGGGGACCGGGGCACAGACAGCCTTGCCCCCCCCCCCACGAAAAACATGCGGCCCGCCGATACCCATGTGGCCCCCCCAAAACCCATGTCATACTCCCACCCCCTCCAAACCCATGTCACCCCTCTGCAATACCCATGCCCCCTCCCAATGTAAAAAATTAAGGGATTACATATCTTGAGTCCAATTCAACAGATACTCCTCTAAGCTTTAAATGAATTATCTAGTTGTTAATAAAATATAAACATTATACATCTGTGATCTGTTTCCACAAGAGGATGCTATATTAAGGACTTTTCACTTTGTTTTTGTTTTGAATAATATATTAATTTAGAAAGAAAATAAAGGAAAAGGATTTTAAGATAGCATTTATTAAACAAAATGAAAACCTAACCATTTAACATGAACAGAAGTATTGCATTGGTGTACAGACAGGTTGGAATGACATATAAGGAGGGACACAGTCTCTGTAGTGGTGTTTGGTTATTTTCCCACTCATTGCCTGCCCATGGCCATGCTAATTGCCAATCCCACCCATTCCTGCCTCTGCCCACCCAAAACACCTCCTCATGGAAACTCTTTGAGCTCTGTTAATTTACCATCAGGCTTTGCATTCAAAGTTCCTGCCAGGGTTTGTACAAATCAGCCTTCTGAGAGTTAATGACTTAATTGGAGTACACACACACTAAATGGGGTGCAAAACACTGAAGGAAACACAATGGCGAAAGGGAATAAGCACTGAGAAATATGCAGCAGGCGGTGTACCGTGTATGTGCAGGGCAGGTATACGGAGCAAATCATTGCAGAAAATGCAAGATGTAAGTGTAATTGACTGTGCTCAGTTGGTTATAGTGGCACATGCTTGAGGGGCTCAGAACTACAGGGCACAATGTGGCGGTTAGCTTAGGGGCAACGTGCTCGCCTTGGAAGCAAGACGACACAGAGCAACCCGGGTCCGCACTTAGAAACCACACCTAATCGTGTCTCCAAAGATGTGGCTGTTGGCTACATATTATTTTTACAGATTTGTGCAGTTGTAAGCATGGTGGAAACGCGCTTGTGCTTTTATTCACAGTTATTCGCTCACAGGGATTATTTTCAAGGCCCATACCCACGCCCAGAGAGCATTTTACTTTCTCCAGCACCTGGGATCCAGGTGCAGGGAAGGAGGCGCGTGGCAGGCACACTTCAAAGTGAATCAGGATGCAGATTCACAGGCCCTTTTTGCAGCCGCACTCCTGTTAGGGCTCAAATCTGCATGGTCCTGATTCAGAAAAAAAAATGGATTTCCAATATGCACTGGCACTTGCAAATTGCAAATATATTTTTGAGGTCAGATCCAGGCAGGTCGTACTTTGTTTGTCACAGCGTGTGCACAGATGAATGAAAAGCTTTTCAGAAAAAGGCCCATTGTTTCTTATTCCTGCACGAATAAATGCATCTCAAATGCTAAGCCTGTTTGGAAACATTAACATGCTTGCCAGTGTGTTTGCTATCTGTCAATGTGGGCTCATCATATCATATGGGACCCCATAATTGACATGAGACACTGCAATGACTGTATGATACATCTTATTATTTTGATGTCCTCCCAAAGCATCAAACCCTATTTCTGTCAGGAAATCAATCTTAAAACGTTCATTTTAGAGCCTCTATGGTAGGTAATATTTAGTGTGTATTGAAGACAAAGTAGCAGCTTAACGCTCTCCCTTCATACGTTTTGGGCTAACTTCAACACCGTGGGCCATGGCTGACGCAGACAGTCACGGCCGCCCCTGTGTCCTGGTGTTTTAGGGGCCCATCGCCCGTGGCAAGAGATATTGATTTGGGACAGAAAGTTTTGTTTGGGTATTGAGTGTTCGGCTGGTATGAACTGGTGATGCAGGACTAGCCCCAGAAGGTGTCCATTGATAATCATGTAGGGTGAGGGGGGAGCGGGAGCTTCTGGAGGCAGAGGTAACCCAGCAGCAGGGCGTCGAGGCTTTCACTCTTTGACACAGGTCTTTTATAGCCACATCTTAAAGAAAGTAGCTATTGTTGGAAGATGCTGTGCCATCCAATCCGAAACTTTGCATGTACCCACATAACTACGAGGGCCCCTCCCACAAAAATGCCCACAGCCCCAAAAAAGTGGCTCCTCCCCTTCCCGCACGCCAACCCTAAAACTGGCAGAAGAAAAGTTATTTGCCCAAGATCATGCTATCGCTACAAGAGGGGTAGGATGTGTTGATTCGAACTGCGGTCTACACATCCAGCGTGGGCCAGGCAAAAATGCCTTAGGAAAAATGGCCCACATTACATTCCCAGACTGCAATAGAATATTTTTTCAGGACAAACTAAATAGTACCTTTTCATGCATTTTAGTATAACATTTGTGTCAATTGGAGAATTACAACACAAAAAAGTTTAACACTGGTCAAAACACCAGCTCCAGTGAACTCACAGTACAAATGGACCCACATTGGACCACACCAGCCTTTTGTCCCGGCCCTTCAGACACTGTGCCCTATTGCTGAGGTCTATCCGAACCTGCAACGCTGCACACCTAGCCATAGTGACTGCCTCCTCCCATCACACAGGGCACAATGGGAGCCATATGAGTGACTGCCTCCCATCACATTGGGAGCAATGGGAACCAAACAATGAAAGATGGGCCTGCTGGAGCGCCACTCCCTGGGCAGGAAGTCTGGAGGAGCGTCTAAATATGTATATGAAAGTGTTTAAAAAAAAACTTTCACTAAGTCAAGCATAATTTAAAAAACAAGAATACAAGACAAATGTCAACATTAGATATATGAAGCGTAACATTCAAAGCAAGTTGAGATCGAGTTAAACAGTTTTCATATGCACATAACCAGATCAGACTTTGCTTTAATAAAGCTTTCATTTAAAAATGTAGAAAATGTTTAAAAAATGTTTTGCAAGAGCTGCAATTAGAGAAGCTTGTCATCCATTCATCAAACGGTGCCAGAAATTATATCGCATCAGGACAATTACATGAAACAATATATAATTGCATTACGCGCATAACCACCAATAACAACCTCCACTGTGCTCAAATTAAAAGGACGGCCACCCCTCGAAGTAGAACGCCCCATTCAGGTGGAAAAAAGGGCGCAGAGGGAGGGCTTCAATGACATATTAAAGTGCATAGGAGACACTGACTGGGCTCCCGCTCCACATCACATGTTGAGAAATTACCAACTTAGTGACACCCGTCCAAGCCCAATCATTTGCGGCATGCACCCAAAATAGTTTCATTGACACTAACCACCGCGGGACTGGCCTATAAAATATATGCCAAAAAAGTTTTTAGGGTTTTTTTTGGGGCTACACCTATCATGCCCTGCAACCTTTAAAATCTCCTGTTGGCTGTGTCGCGTTGGTGTGAAAAGGTTTGGAGGAACCCGTGCCCCACCTCTGTGGTTAAGTATCTAGTTTTTGTTTTCACACAAAAAAACTGCACCAACAAAAACTAGATACTATAAAATATATAGCTGTCATATTGTAAGGGTATTTATTTCAGTTAGGTTTTATAATTGCTCTATGTTACTGAAGATACTGCAGTCCTATGCAGACGTGCTGACAGTGACATCAGTGACTTGAGCCTCGTATAGAAATGCTGCTAGTTCAATGACACCTTAACAGAACTACTGAAACTATTTGCAAATGTGTTTAAAATCACTTTAAAAGACACAGCGGACCTCATTCCGTTCGTCCAGTCAATGAGGCCCTAGAGCCATGCATATCAGCCAGGTCAGGACTGATTTCCCCAGCTTCCTAGCTGTCGCTGTGTGGTGGGGCAATTTACCCTGGGCCTGGCGGTTATCGCTCCCAGTGTGAAGAGAGCGTGCCTTCCTTACCCTCTCCCTTTTGTATCGGTGGGGTGGCCTTGTTGAAGCAGGGCCTGCGGCCTTACCATCGGACATGGCGCAGAATGGTCCATTCTGCGCCATGGTCGATGGTGCTCCTGCAGTGCCTAATACTTTGGCGGTCCGCCACAACAAACATGAACAGCGTCATTGAGCCCGAGATTGGCTCGCGCCCTTCGCCCATCAGCACCCATCAGCGTGCCAGGGCCCCAGGCCCAGCCAGAAAACTCACCTTAGTGCTGCACTGCTGCGTTCCACTGGGACATGCGCGCGCCACTGCCTCTCAGTGTGTGCGCACCAGACACTGGTGCGAATACTAGGCCCACGCTGCTTTTCCAAGACATAAAATGGCCTTCCCAGTTCCCTGGTGGACCCTCGACAAGAAGAGCAGCACATGGGGCCTCGTGCTCCGGTCCGGTGCTGCTCGTGCAGAGAGAGCTTGATTGTGTTCAGAGCCTGACACACGCCCAACCACAAATTCAAATCAGCCATTGGCTAGCTGATGTCTGCATGCATGATGATGCATGGCAACAAACTTACATTAGTTGATGTGTTGTGTGGGTGGGCAGTCCCAGAGGCAGATCCAGGGCGAGGAGCCCAATTCATCAAAATAGTTTTTTTTCGTGTCAAGTGTTCAGTTGAAGCCAGACACACTGGCACATGAGTGACCATGTGCCTTGTTGTCCAAATCAGTAAGCCAGGCCTGGTGGGGGCACTGCAGACAGCACAATTATGTTGTTGCTTACTTAATTGCTTGGCCTTCAGACTTGAGTTGAACTTTAAATTAAAGTCACGGGGGAGGGGAGCCGTGCCCGTGCCTCCTGCTGCAGGTAGCCTGCAGGCACGTGCAGCCTGCAGGCACCTGTTATTCTCACACTCTCCACCCCAACATGGCCTGGCCCCGTGCCCCCTCCAGGATCCGTTTGACCCCCCCATTGAGACGTCCCTGAGAAAGCTTTCCTGTGAGCGAAAACACAAAGAAAGCGTTGCCTTCGTGTTACTCCAGTTTTTAAAAGCGCACGCAGCCCAGGGTTTGATGCCTTCTATCAGACTAACTGAAAATATTATGCCCACACTGTGCAATGCAGTAGCGTTCGAAGTCCCACACCTTCTTCATCAGATGGTGATCACAGCGTGAAAATCCATGTCTGCGGCACTTCGAACGCGAATGCATTCTACGATCATAGCATGATATTTTCAGGCAGTCCAAAAAGGAATCAAAACCAGCATTTTTCTGCACACACAAGAATTCATGGCTGGTCTATGCACAAGTTGAACATGCCGCTGCATGCATGCGGATTCTGCACTGTGTGTGCAATATGCACTCACACACATGTGCGACTGAATGGACTGTTACGAGATGGAGGCCAGTTTCCCTCAGTTTACATATGCCCAGTGAAAGTTGCTGGAGAGGACCGTCGGTCAGGCATTGCAAACCTACCAAGAATATCGAGATTTACAAACAAAGGAGCTGAACAAGCGGCTGCCTAGTTCCAATTTGCCCCATTTCTAACATGGCATTCGATAGATGTTGGGCTCTGTCAAAGCTGCAAGCCCTACTCGTACTTTAAAAAAAAAAAATCTCTGGAAGGCTTTATCTGCCCCACTGTTTGTCGGTAACTGGCAACTCATGGCGGAAACGTCACTGCATTTGGTAAACCGCTCTTTTGGCGTATTTGTTCGTGCCATTTATTTTTGAGGGGCGTGTGGTCAGGGTGTATATCTTTTCATTTGGATTTTAGGGTAATGGGATGGCTGAAGAGGGGTGTGATGGTAAAAAAGCTATGATGCACGGCCTGTCCTCTTCCACAAATGTAGCAAATGAATGCAGTGCCGGTGAAATGGCCGCCACAGTGAGTTGTAACTGATCCCTTTATGGCAGCGCCGTGTGCAATTTACCTAGGGACAGAGGCGTTGCTAGGGGGGCTTTAGGGGGCTATAGCACCAAATCTTTTGGTTGTAGCCCCAGATAGAAGCTCAGGAGCTACAACCAAAAGACTAGCTAGCCCCGAGTGTCGACAGTCCCAACATTAGTGTAGCCCTGGATCTTTTCCACACCTAGCAACACCCCTGCCTGGGTATTAGATCCTTCTGTGTCAATATCAATGTTATTTCAGTCTTGATTTAGAACAGGCTCACCAGTTGCCTGCAATTCTTTGTGATACATCAAACTAATGCAAGTTGTGTGTAGACAGAAGCACATGGCCACAGCCAATTAAGACAACCTGGGCAATGGAAAGAATAGCGAATTGAGCCCTAGCTATCATGTATGTCAGTAGATTGTGTTGGTCAAATGTTATAGGTTATTTTAACTAGTAGAAACGAGGGAGGGGCATAAGAGCTACTTCTTTGGTATCTAAACTGAATAATGATTCCCCGTATGGCTGTAAAAATAAGGAATTGCATACACATTGTCATCGGCTAGGATTTGAATAAACGCGGTTTTTTTAGACTTGCTTTTCTCATAAATGAAGTTAAGCCAGGCAGGGCAGGTGAGTCTCTGGCTTGTTAAAAGACACACAGTCAGGCTTGCTTTAGCTGAGGTCACGTGAGGTAAGGCAAACAGAACTTCGGCTGGAGCAGAGGCCAACCATGAATATTTAATTAAGAGTGAAACCTATTAATATAACATGTTTTATGAAGCACACACAACACTCAGAATTACAATGAGTTGTTTCCTAAATGAATAGCTGCCAAGGGATCCACTAAAACGCATGTCTCTAAAAGCTTATTATAATGAGGCAACATGCAACAGAAGAAGGAGTCTTGATGGAATAAATGAATCGGTTGAATTCATCTTGTCTTTGCAGGCCAAATGCATAGCCTATTTTATAAAATAATGAGCACATTTGACTGCTTATTCATGTGTTGCATACTGCACTTGATACAATGAACCCTAGCATCTTCCTAAAGGGAATGGATCCCTCCCGCTGGCGCGGCAGCAATGTTTGGCGACTGGCGGCGGACCACAGGGAATGTCAGAATAGACGCAGGCAGAGAAGCAGGAGCTAAAATAGCTTAAGGTTCTGCTCTTATTTGATGCAGAGCGCCCTTGGGATAGCCTCTCTCCCTTGTGCATTTAGACATAAATTCTATGCCACGTACAAGCAGGCTTTCACCATGTTCACTCTGCCGCGTGGTGCCCTACAAATTCACCTCTGTGTCAGACTGGAAGAGGAAGCACATTGGCAAGCACAGGCACAAGCTGCAAGAACACTCATTACTGGAGTTAGGTAATGATGAAAAGCGTCAACACATGATAGGGAAAAGGAGATACACTTCATAAGTATATATTAGGAGGCCAAAGAGAGCTGTGAGGCCATCAACTCACTGGCGATGCGTTAAATAAGTAATGGGTAGGATCCTATTATGAACAGAGTCATTGGCATTATGCCTCCTGGCACTCTATGCCCCCACTCACCAGACCCTTCTTTGGCAGTGACAGCTGTCTCTCAAGAAGATAACCATAAATCCATAAATGTTCTCATTCCTTTTTGACGCCACCACCACCCCGCCATATTTCTTCTCAACACATGATCAGGTGCATACAATGTGTCCACAGAGTAGTATGAGAGGGGAAAGGGCATCATTGCATGTCATAGTTGGGACACACAATCATCACAAGTCTAAAATGCTGCATATAGACACCTCCTGAGACTCAAAATACAAGGGAACACCGCACCACATTCGACACAGCGAACATTCCACTGGCTCCCAGTCATATCTGGGACACACATAAACCCAACCCTTTGGATCACCCAAACCACCATCCACAGGGTCGGGTCGGGTCTGAATCCACTGAGAAATGCATCCACTTCAGGTCGACCAAAACATTTTCATACAGCGATTCTGCCTTCGTGGCAGTGCCAAAATTCAAACAAAAATATCAAGAAGGATCTTCCCACCCTGCCTTCAGAGAATCCCTCAAGAAATGGCTACTCACAGGACCACAACTCGCATACTATTATTTCCCATAAAGACGGCACCAAATAGAAGCATGCTCGACCAATCCTATCAATCGACCAGGCCTCCTGGCAAATAGATACACAAACCACAAAGACACATATTTTAGGGCATGTTAACAAGTAACTAACCATCACAGCTTTGCACTACAATGACTACAAGAACAATCAATTAACTAGGACAAAAAACCTAGACAGGAATATTTTGAGTTAGTCTCAACCTCAAGTGCACACAACACTACAGTAAGGAAACTTGGGAGATCAAACTCAGTTGGGGTACTCTCCCATGCCTTAAACTCGAACCCGGAACTGTAAGAAGTCTGCATCCAGATCGAGAACAAGACAAGTGAGGACTTCTACTGTGGAGTTTGGAACTGCTGCTAATGCAATCGCACAGCTAAACAAATCCCAGATTGCACAATGGAGGAGCAGAAATCGGTGCAGGACCAATCACAAAGGGAAGAAAGAAATGGGGACCTCAGTGGTTATTTTCGTCAGCCTCAATAACAATTTTTTTTTGTTGCAATGATGTACTATTTTTTGTTGCAATTTTAAGCTTATGCCAGTGGCACACCATACACTGATCCATCTCCTGCATATGTTTCCTGAAGCAACTGATAGAAGGAGGTACCGGCCCTGGTCCATAGATAGTCGGAAGAGGGCGTCACAAGTTTTAATTTTGTTTATTAGACACCCCACCCAATGTGGCCACCATCACCTGCTCCAGGCCAACCGCACAGGTGGCCTCAGAAACAATTTGGAGGTGATCAGGTGTGGCTTCTAACAGTTACTCAGTGGCTGAAAAGAAACGAGCATGGAAGGTATCTAGTATGCTAGCATCTTACAGGTTTGTGAATTCGAATTTGGGTGAATATGTTATTATTAAACAACCCTTGTACAATCATCCTTCATTACCGTGACCTGCAAGTCCATGAATACTTGACATCCTCCCCCACGATCCTGCAAAACTGGTATTCTCCATGAAGTGGGTGAGTGAAGACCTGTTTTAAGTATTTGATATGGATTTGGGGTTTTACACAATCATCTTGTATTTCTGTGGGCTTGACCCCATGGTGTATCCCTTTGGAAATAACAACAGGACCTTATTTTTTTTTTCAATAGGTTCTGTGTATGATAGAACAATACACTGCCATATACCCATACAGGTTAGTACATGGTGATTATTTAAACTAATTTATCAAAAGGATTGAGGACTCTGATATAAAAATGTGTTACTAAGTACATATACCTGTTGTATCTACAGGTCACGACACATTTTGAACATATTAGGAACGTTTATCCTGAAATGCCCTGAAGATGGACATACAGTCCGAAACGCGTTGGCCGTAGTTGTTTTTTTGCAAACAACAATTTGAGTTTATTTGGACAGTGTCCTTTTTTCAATTGTTACGTGTTATACATGTTCAATGAAGACACCAAGATTGTATGTTAAGGCAGCATGAATCTACAATGGGAATGCTTGTGATTATGATGGGCATTCTGGATTGTTTAAATGTTGACACATCATTGTTGTTTTTTTTTGCAAAAAATGCAGATATTTAACACTACGCTTGGGAATAATTTCAAGCTGAAACTTTGTTTACTTACTGATTTATGTATCACTTCATGAAAGTGTGTTGGGTGCACTAAACACCCTTTACTTGATTAAAATTTTGTTTTCTTCATTTGAAGTTTTCACCTAAAGTTTGTTACTGACTGTGATTAAACAGCTCATTGGCTGTAAAAGCATTAATTGCATTTAAAGTGTAGTTTCAAGTTAACACATTAAATAGAAGAAAAAAACCTTGACCGGGCGTATGCCCGTTGCGAGTGCAAGAAGGGATTCCTGTTTGAGACAACAGGCCTTTTTGATTGTTGATCTCTGATGGCCTAGAGACCTTCACCTCCTTGCACCTGAAGTATTACTTACTCATTATGCAAATAAGGACTATCATTGTAAAAAGGGTTCACATTAGAGCCTGAGGGCACCTTATTACTGACTAGGTAGTGCCCATCTTCCCTCTTTTTCTCAGCATCTTACTGGTAGTCACAAACTATATGAATACAAACAAACTCAAGGACCTTGGCTTGGGCTGGTAGCAGAGATAAATGGTAGAAGTCCACCAGCACAGACATATCAAAAGAAGGGCTTCATCAAGAAGTAAACAGAATTGAAGATGTCAGGGCAGTGAGTTGTATTTATAAATGTAGCAGTTTTCTTTACTAAGTTTCCCAGGCTCCTCCGGCTCCCAGGAAACTTAGAAAGAAAACCACAGCATTTTTAAATACAACAATGTTGTATTTATGTTTGTGGTGGCTTCAGCTTTGAGTCTCCTGGGCTTCCCTGACCAGGGGGAGCCCAGGAGACTCAAAGCTGAAGCCACTGCAAACATAAATAAAACGTTATAAATGCGGTTTTCTTTCTAAGTATCCCGGGATCCTCCAGCCCGGGGGAGCCAGAGAAACTTAGAAAGAAAACTGTAACTTTTATAAATACAAGGTTGTATTTATATTTGCAGTGCTTGGTTAAGAAAAAGAAATACGCACTTACCTACATGCAGCCTTCCTACTTGCATTCTCTGGTCTCCAGCAATAATGAAGCAAAAGCCACCCAGTGGTAGCTTTTGTTTATTACAGCTGGCTGGCTTTTGCTTCATTAGTGCTGCAAGGGCAGAACTTAACAGAAGCACAGAATGTTCATCAATTTCACAAAATGGATGTCTCCTAGTGCTTGAAATGTTTGAGTTTGAGACTCATTTGCTCAACACTTAACATAGGGACTTTGTTTAAAAATATGTTTAAAATTCGTTTTTGATTATTGCCCATCTTTTAAGGCAATAACATTTTTGAGCGCACTATTCCTTTAATGAGAGCACATTCTTTTTAATGGGTCTATGTAGTGTACGAACATATGCAAATTGCTGGACTACAGAAATCTCTGGAGTAATTCTAGTAGCGATTCTATTTCTAGTAACGTTTGACTCTCTGTACAACTCTGCATGACATTTTCACAAATAATAAGTATGTTTTGGGCCCTCTAAATTATTCATATTAGGGAAAATTCATAAAAATTCGTTTGGACACATGCAATGCAAAAGCTGCTGGACGGATTTAAACAAAATAAGAATCAAAACTCAGCATAAAGCGCAGTTGAAGTGGCTTTCGCTGGTTTGGGGTAAATCTGTCCACTAGATTTTGAAATATTGGCGGAGGAAGGGGATCTCCTTCTCCTGAAAAACTGCTATGCATCTCCCATGGTGCTTTGCAGCAGAGAGGCTGAGAAACTTGTCACAAATGAAAGGCTGCCATTTACGTTTTGCTTGGTACCAGACATTTGTTTTTTGCCTGATGCTAGTGATTCCCATAGTAATACAGAGGAAGCAGAAAATGAAAAGTGCTCAGAATTATTGTATTTGGAGGAGGAAAACTGGTGTATTAATATCAGACTACAGGCGGGAGGAGGAAAGAGGAGCACAGGTGCAGTGGAGGAGTTTGAGGTGGACTGGGGAGCTCATCTGGGGGAGAACGTTTTCGGCTTATTGGGAGAATCCCATGTGAATCCTGTGAGATTACTGCAGTAACACCATAAAACGTGATTGAAAGGGGATAATAGAGGGAACAGATGGAAAATACACATGGCTGGTTAGAAAGGAGGAGCGTGACACCTGGTGAGTGCCAGTGATGACAGGGAAGACCTTTTCATTTTTAAAGCATTTCCTGTTACCACAGTAAACAGAATATGTTACTTTACTGCGGGAATCAAACTCATTGTATTATCGAGGGAATCATTTGCAGGAATGTTTTCTTTGGGAAGAAAGGATACAATCAAAATATGCTATTCATTGATAGCATGATGAATTATCATGGGAATTTAAAAAGGGTGAAAAATAACCAATACCAATTGACCACAGGGGCTTAGCCATAGAGTGTCATTACAAGCATGCCGTTCTGGAAATAATGTGCCGGTAACAATGTGTACCGCCCCCTTCTCTGGACCGGCATACTTCATGTTAGCTGGTAGGGGCTGTGAACCACTGGCCGGCCTGACCTGCAGTAGTTCAAGCACCTATCCGCAATAAAATGCTGGGATAACCAGCAACAGTCGTACCGTTGCCTGTGATTCTGACAATCCATTCCCATGGAGTCCTCTTGTACTCCATGGGAATGGCAACGTCACTCCCCCACTTCTAATATCCCGGTAATAACGGGATATCATGTGGCAGAAATGGTAAGGCAATTTTGCTGGTAAGCCACTGGTATTTCTGGCAAACTCGTAATGACCTCCATAGTCTTTTAAACTTGCAGAGAGTTGGGATCTACTACATTTGCAGTAGACACAGGTGGTATCCAAAAGCTAGTGGAGCCTGACACTATGTATGTAGGACATGGCTGGTGGGAAAGGGTTAAGCACTAGGATGAAGTAATTGTTGCCACATGGAGAGTAACCAAGCATGAAGGCCATGGCTAGGTGGCTCTGAAAAAATATATAGCATAACAAAACCCTTGCAATTCACTGATCTATCTTTTGTTTTGGGACCATTTTTATTGTTCTCACTTTGAGCAGTCATAACCTCGGGTACAGTTTGGCATAGTGTGTATTATTGGTCCACAGGGACATTGGAGCATTTTGTTGCTGGCAGCACTGCTTTTTGGGATATTCAGTGCTGTGTGTGAGAAAAGCTGAACATTTTATAGTTTATCTATGTATATTTTGCCCGAAGGCATTCTGGAACATGATATCCTGTGTATAGGTTCATGATGTGTTAAAAGCTCTGAAATTCTAGTTAGTGCACCGGAGCCCCTTGCGTAGCATTTTGGATGCAAGTTGTAAAGCTTACCTACTGCCTGTTTGCATACAGTGTTAGGTTTGATGTGTATTTTGTGATAACCCACCTGTGTCATATATTACTAGCCTTCCTTACAAACTATACTGTACTTCGGAAGCCACTGTGGTTATTCACGGACTTGGGTAACCACAGGAACAGAGCGGCATAGGAGGGAGGTATGGCAAGGTGTTTGCTGGTAACACGTGTAATTTTTATATTGAGGGATCATTCTGCATGTCAGCTTTGGTTCCCTTGCCCATCTACAACTCCCTGAAATCACTTAATTGGCAGTGTTATCACAGGAAGACCAGGAATTTTGGTGTGAAACTAGCCAATCCACAACTAAATCTGTTTGGATCTATTGCTAACTACTGCTAAATCAAGCCGAACCCTCACCTACCTGAAGTTTTCTTTCATCTACTCTCCCAGGAGTTCTGCTCCGCACATTCACTGATGTGCCATTCTGTTAATCATGGACTCTCCCTGGACTATTATTCTAGAGCCCCACCATGGAGAATATCTGCACTGCATGGCTCAAACTGGTAATAATACATCACAGGTATTGATGGGTACTCAACCACTATTGAATCTGGCTTCCAAACAAGATGCTCCATTTAGCATATAGAACATAAATTACAGTAGTTTGCTTTTACTTCCCTTCAACATACTACCCTCCAACTTTCTACCACTGGCACGGCAGGATTACTGACGAGGCTGCCCCCGACACTATCCATACGTTTACCTACAAAAGGAAACAATTAATGCAACATTCCATTTCATGGCAATACCCAAGCCGGCATCTATGCCAACCATCCCAAACCTTCCACATTACCCACATCCCACTCCTTATCTATATCATAACCAACGTTCGAATCACCCTCCACATGACATCATGCTCAAATCTAAATCTGAAAAAGCCACACAGCTACAAATCACCTTTAGAACCTGCACATGGCATAATGCCTAACTACTCCACATCACATCATCCAGAACAGTCACTCACCACAGCAAAAGCCCTTCAACCCACAGTCACATTTCCACGGCCACACATCACACTGCCCAGCTAAACATCCCCATCTACAGCCACAGATCTGCTCATCTGCAAAGCCACACTTCATTTAAAATTTCCCAGCTTCTCATCACAAGCCATAACCCTTCACATCCCGCCTCACCCTTTCACACCAACCTCACCATCATCACATCACGTCAGACACCACCATATTTCTAAATCCACCATCATATCATCCAATACCCACCTCATCATGCCACACTCTGCATCATCACCCATCACCCCATCACCCCACCACATCATGCCAGGCCCATTGCATCATCCTCCACAGCACTCGCATCACCACCAGAGCACGCACATTATTTTGCATATGACAGTGCTTGCCAAAGCTACGCAGCCCAGCACTTGCCACAGGCTGCATTTAAAGTACAGATGACACACCATATTTCTGAGACGGTGGAGCTCAGCAAGCACTTCTCACTGCATTATAATAGCACATCTTGCGCTCCATAAAACAAGACTATACTCCAAACAAGCTGCATACCTTACAGTGTGCACCTAAATGGTACACACATGTTCTCCCACATACCTACACTGTGGATTTCCAGCTGATAGGCTGCAAGTACCTGACAACACTAGAAAGGATTCACACAAATGCTCATCTCTCACCTCTACACCGTGCAGACCTAGATCTGGTCATACCTACAGATTGGAAAAGGGGTGATCTAGAGGTAACCAAAAGCACTCTCTGTCAGCAATTAATAGGAATCCAACAATCACTCATATATCTTTTCAACAAACATATAGGAGATGGACAAGTCTAACTGGTACCCAATTCCCTTGACAGGGGCGTTTGCCCTTGATCAGCCAACCAGAATGACACCATGGCATCCTTAACACAGTGCGGATAATCAATTGTCACTCAGGCTGGTCATCAATGCCACGCAATCATGCAAGTAGTAGAGGTGTGCTTATTAAATGCAACGTAACATAACATGGCATCACATAACACATCAACCTAAAATTGTTTGTCTGATATGGGAGATTGTAAGTTTTCAAAAACTGAACTACAACCGTTATGAGACAATACGTTTTCCCTAGTAGTAGGCCAGTTTTTCTGAAGTCCAATTGAGGGCTTAGCAAAACCATTCAACTGCGTAAGTACAAGACTCCACTCTTAGTATAAGGCTGTGCCACCTGAGTATATGGTAGCGGAGACATAGCAGCCAGGCTTATTTTAGGAGGGAGAGAGGGATGTAGGAAGGTACAAATAACTTGTCATATACCAAGAGTTCAACAGAAACACTTGCAACCAGAAGTATTATAAAAATAAAGGTTTATTATAAATACAGTTAGGCCAAGTTAAGTCTTGGCCTAAGTACTTTGTCATAGAGTCATAAACACATTATAAAAACACACCACAATGCTTGAAGGTACACAGACCAAAGCATAAACCTTGTAAATCAGACCTTATCAAACACATTTAGTATAGAACATACCTATTCATGGGGAGTAAAATCATAAGTTACTTTCTGATTACTTTCAGTAATACAAGGGTAGTAGACACTAGCAGTTGTGCAGTGACACCCAGTTAAGGAATGACTTGCTAAACCAACCTGCAAGTGTGCTTTTCTGAATAGTGGAACACTCATTTAAGGAACAGTAGAAACCTGTAACCACATTCAGGATAACACACAGTTATACTAGGTGATTAAGACATTTTGGACTAAATACAATTACAGTTGCTTTTCAGCTCAGTGCAACACAGCGTAAGGTAAGCAAGAACCCTTTGCACTAATTAAGGATTTCACCAGGCAGACTGACGTCAGCTACACCTACAGAACACCTTTTAAAAATGCCACACAGCTTTTTAGGCATTTAAATCCTAATGTTGTAATATACTATTACAGTTGCTTTTCAAGTCAGTGGGACACAGACTAATTAATGTAAGCAATCATTTTCTAACTTATTTTAGAATGTCCCAAGGCAGACCAAGGTAAGTAAAACCCATATACTTTGTTAAGGAGCTATGAGCAACTTAAAGGAAGGTATAAACCTAACACTGTTTTAGCATCCATATAAAACAGACCGGGGGAAAGCAAACCAACGTTACCCTTTGTGAATGACTCAATGTTATTCTATGAGGGTAAAACCCAAGGCAGACTTTGTTAAGACAAGCTATTCAGCAGATCAGAGGATGTAAGACCCAGTTGGTGAACGTACACACTCATATTCTGGAAGAAATAGTTAAGTGAAGCAAACAGAATTACTTTTGGGAAGAGGTACAACCAATTCACAGGTGAGTAAAATAACCTTACATATGCTTTTCAGAATGGCACAACACACATTCAAGGAAAGTAAGACCTTTTGTAAATGCTCACTCTCAGAGTTACAGTTACAAACAAACTCTTTCACAAGTAAGTACACTTTTGAACACTTGTCATATTTCTCAAGGCAGAATCCTTTTCTTATCACTCCTTCCCTGATCTATTGCATGAGTTCTCTCAGAGGCAGAAGTGGGACCCAGGTGGTCTAGGTGCATGCTGTAGGCAGGGTGAGATAGGGTTCAGTTGCAGAAAAAGTCATAGTTCCTGTGTAAGACTGCTCAAACAAGTAAGTAGTTCACTTTAGAGTTAGTTAGGGTCCGTCCAGGGACTTCTCAGAGGACACCCTAGGAGGATTCCAGCAGCAGGCCTGGGTGAACTGGATGAGAGGATCCCCAATCACACAAAGCACCGCATAAGCTTTACAGAAATCACACAAGCTTAGGATAAGTAAATACCCCAGCCAACAAAGTACCTCAGCACACAAGAAGAGTTGCAGCAGGAAGACTTCAGGATCTGCAGCCAAAAACCTTGCTGATGATTTCCTTTGCCATGATGACGGAAGACAGGACTTTGGAAGGGATTTTGCAGCAAGTATCAATGGGGAAGGCTTCAGGCAAGAGTTTCTTTTTGGCACCCTTTTCAGGATCCAGAAGAAGACTGAATATCGCTGGTTGGGTTCTCATCACTTGCAAGGTCCAGAATGCTGATGAGGGGACTTCTTAGACTTGATTCTTGTCTCTGGTGGTCCTGCAGGATGCCACCAAAGTCCCAGCTTGATTTGGAATTCGTAAGACTGTGTACTGCACACTGGCTTGAGGTCCCAGGCTAGTTGGATATTACAGCCCTGCAAAGTCGCAGCATGACCTAGAGTGGCTCAAAATGCAGGAAGTTGATCTCACTAGGCTCTGGGTAAGGGTCATCATTTTCAGAGTCCCCAGGTTGCATGAAAGGAAGGGTAAGAGCAGGCTTTGGTTACACAGCAGGCTCTTCGGTCGTTGGATTTCGTCTCAGCGGTTTTTTCTTCATCTTCCTCGTCGGATTTGGTTCCAGTGGTCGACTATCTCTTCAGCTTCCAGGATCAGACTTTTATGCAGGAACCCAGCCAATCTAAAAGGCGTGCATTATTCAAACCTGGGGGGTTGGCAGTCCTTTCATGACAGCCAGCCTCCCAATTGGAACTGGATTCTCACAGTCAGGCTGATAGACAAAGGGCTGCAGCGTTTTGAAAGAGGGAAGTCATGAGTAACCAGATGCAAGCTGGGAGGAGGACACGTTTGCCACAGTCTGAGGCATAGTTACTGGGGTTTGAGGCATTGTTACTGGGCTTTATCGAAAGGTAGTGAAGAAGATCACTTCTTCATCTGAAGTGTCTGCCTCACTTCTGTCTCCTGTACTCAGTCTCCTTGAGTGTGTTATCATCAAAGGTCAGGATAAGGCCATAGAATGGAATGCAGTGGTAGAAAATGCCCCCTCCACCAGAAGAGGTTAGGGAATGGAGGCTAAGAAATGGTTCAATGACAGAAACAATGTCCATAGCAGTTGGCCTCTTAGTTATAAGGGTTTTATTGGAATCGACCTGTTTATTTGCTGAGAACTAGAAACTATTATTTCAATAAGGCCAATGATTCATACACAATGAATTGGGGTATATAGAGCAGGACTTTGTTTTTGAAAAAAAAAGCGTAGGTGTGTTAACATCTCTTGGCCAAGTTGATGTGTTATCACCTCTGAATTGCAAGTACATTTTCTTGAATTTGTCCAACTATATCCACACCGATGGTCCAAAATTTTGTATGATGATGCCTCCCCAAAAGCCATCCTTTGAACAGAGTCTTTCCAAAGAATACTTCGGATTTTGGATTGCTCTTTGCATTGAATTCTGTTATTTGTCTTTATATTGTCAAGACCATGACAAATTTCACAACGTTCTGACCTTAGGACATGCGTTCTGCCTTGGGGAAGATTTACACTTACAAGGGTCACCAAATACATTTCTAGATTTTGCACATTCTGACGTGTCCATTTTCTTCATTTAGTCAATCATTGTTTGGTGGAATGTCTCGTCATTGGATGCCTACTGTTGCAGTTGATAATCTGTCAATTGTGTTTTCTGGTATTCATTTAGGAACCTTCCACGTGTCTGTCTCAACATGCCCAGTGTATTTGTGCTCGTTGTGATTGTTGCACCAACATGTAATTCCCATGTCTTTTATTGTTTTCCGGGCTTTAAAGGTTCTCGACTCCTATTTCATTTTTCTTGTCATTCTTTCCTGTGTGTTTGCTTCGGATCTCTTATTAACTTACTTTGAGGTTGTGTGTGCTTTTAATCTGTTTTTCAACCCTTCCTCCCACTCTCCTACACCAGAATTCCTCTTCGTAGTAAGACTGGACTATGAAAATTCTAAGTGGCTTAATAACATTTCTCAGACTGCAATGGCTTGTAAAAGATCACAAATGTAATACACACATGTACAGTCATGCAGCTGAAGACTAACTCCTTGAGGCTGCCATTCTTCATTACGGTAGTGCTTGCCCAAATGAAAGCCACTGGAAGCAGATGTTGATGTAATCGATTGATTGATATTGTATTTGTATTATGCTCTTACATAAGTATTTCATAGTGCAACGAGGCATGGGAGGGGAACAAGGGAGAACAAAAACAACGATCTTGCTGGGCCCAGTTAAATTGAGAACACCCAAGTGCATTGGAGAGGGAAAGGGGGAAAATTGCCTGGAAAGGGGAAGAAGTGGAAAGTGCTGAGCAAAGGAATACAGATGAATCATAAATTAATACATAATAAAAAGCAACAAACAAACAGTGGTAGGGCAGCCAGCAAGTGGCAAGTGCTAGGTTTAAGACCAGGTGCACAGTGCCAAGAGAGAGCAGATCAGCAGGGGAGAGGCGGGGCGAAGGCAGAAGCAAAGAGGAAGTTCTTGAGGTGTTTCCAGAACCAGAGATGGTTCTCCTCAAGTTTCAGAGTGGCAGGGAGACTGTTCCAGAGGGAGGCCCCAGCCGAAGACAGAGATCTACCCCAGCTTCTTTCTTTGAAAAAAGACTGGCCCTGAGGGAGTTAGAGGTAGAGGAGCGAAGAGCTCGAGAGGGAAGGTATTTACGGAGCAGTTGAAGGCAATTGGGACCCAGGCCCCAGAAAGCCTGTTGACAATGCAAAGGGTTTTGCATTTAATCCTTGCATCCACTGGGAGCCAGTGGAGAGATTCCAGGGATGGAGAGATACGATCCCAGGCCTGAGGCAGAGGACAAGTCTCGCAGTCCTGTTCCGGTTAAGTTGCAAAGGGCGGAGAGTAGAAGCAGGTAGATTTAGAAAGAGGCTGTTACAATAGTCCAACCTAGAGAGAACCAGGGCTTGCGGGAAAGTGAGCTTCTGGGAGAAATGGAATTAAATATTTTATTTATATCACGCTTGTGCACAAGTGCTTCAGTGCGTCAGGATGTTTGTTTGAATGTATGAGTCCTTGCATATTCTGTCAGAAGCGGCTGGTTTTGTGTTCGTTCCCAGGTCCCAGTGTGGCTTGACAGTAATCAGTGACATGCGCAAGGTCCTTTTTTCCAAACGGGAAGTCCGTTGTCGGCGTTTGCTGAGATCGTTTGGGAAAACGCTGTGAAAATGCTGTGAAAGCTGTGAGCGCGAACCCGTGTGCGATTCCCGGCGTATTTTTTGTGCGAGCCCGAGCCTGGTGTGCCTGGTGAGCTGACTGCTACATAGCTGACTGCTACGCATGGACGCAGGTGAAGTGGCGGTGAAGGGGAAGGGGAAGCGTCAGCGAGCAGCCAGCGAGCAGCCAAGCAGCTTGTGGCAGCCCGCAAAAGAAGCAAAAGCCGAGCCGAGTGAACCCGAGTACGTTTTTTCTGAACTCGGTGCCTGTAAGGGAACAGGGCAGTAGCAGTGAGCAGGGGGGGAAGGTAACTTGAAGTTGGCCTATTACCTGTGGTTTAAGTTGCTGATTAAGTTGTAAAAGAAACTACTGGCACTCAATTTGAGGGGGTAGTGCGCTGTGTTCTGCGCTGTGAGTTGTGTGCCGCCTTGAGCCGGCGCCCAGTGGGAGACTGTGGAGACTGGGTCTCTTTGATCCCACTGACTGGGTAACAGAGGTGGTAATATGTGTGCAGAGCTCCGCAGAGTGGTAGTTTTCTGTGGGCTCTTTGCACCATTATAGACACATAAAATAATTGTGTCTACAATCTGACTGTATCCACCATAATAAACGCAACACAGCGGCATTTGTGTGTTGTGTGTTGTGTGTCGGTTTATTTTCTGAGCCCACTGCAATAACAGACCTAATACAATTCAACTGCAGGCAAAAGGTAGAAGAAATAAAGGTGAGAAAAAAAGGGAGACTATTGGAGATAGTACTCCTTTGATCCCTTATTTTTACCATCTCATCTCCTAAAATAAAGTGTGGAACTGCACTTCAATAATAACAATAATTCCATACAGAACAAACAACAATAATTCGTATGGAGCACTACGATACTCAATAAAGAGCTCTGCAAAACTGAGAAATGTCCTCCCGCTACAATCTGAGGAGTGGTCCCTTTGCCGATGATCTAAGAGCTCCTCAGTGGGATGGCTCGTATATGGAAAAATCTTCGCAGGTTGAAGAAATATTCCAGGTCTAGATATTCCTACTACCCCGACAAACGATACTAACCTAGTGGAGGTTCAAATTCATCAAGAACCTCAAGCCGATAAGACACCAGCAGAAGACATTTTGAGAGATACAATTAAAAACATTCCATCCACCTTACTAAGGGACTTCACTTTGACATCAACAAATATAAAAGGGACTATTGATCATTATTTCCAGAAACGAAGGCATAATAGCCTGAGTGCCCTCACTTCAAACTCCCTGAGGCTCTTAAACCAGGATCCCAACTTATTGACTCAGAATAGACAACCAGAACTACCAATCCCAGCAATAGATCTTTCAAGGACTCCTAACCACCTTTAGAGCTTAACCCAAAATCCATTATACCAAGGATAGGGATTGAACTCAACAGAAGCTTTTCGAAGAGAGTCAGCTGCATTTGATGAACTAAAAATAGATCATCTTGCACATAGATCCTCGGTAGCCCGTGGGGGCAAGTGTCAAGATCCTAAGGAAGGGGATCCAACCCTACCAGCATTGAATTATGTTCTGAATTCATTGGTGAAAGTTTTTGAACTTCTTAAAAGGGATGCGCAGACACACACAGGAATCCTGATGGAAATGACAAAAGACATTGAACAATTCGAATTCACAGTGGTAGGGCAAAGCAATGTAATAAACTGCTCAGTATTGCCCACACTGATAAGGATGGAAGACGGCTTCTCCAAACAAAGCGAAGATCTAAGTGAAATGAAACAACAACTAACTTCTTTGCTAACAGAGGACTCTGAGATTAAGGATTTGTTAACAAAAATCAATTCTAGACATATAAATCCTTTAAAACAGCAGGAAACTGACAAGAAAAGATGACATTCAGCCAGGGTTGAACATACTTGCTGATGATACTCCTCTACCGGAGTCTATGATGGAAGAATTCTGCCGCCTGGCACAGGTCGCAGATTTATTATTTGAACAGTCTCCAGAAAACCAAGATGAAATAATCGAGATATCAACACAAGAAGTAATTGCAAATGAAACTCCATGGAAGAGGAGTACACAGCAATCATATAAGAGTTGTAGAAGGGAAAGGCGGAAAAACCAAAAACCAAATCATATGTCCTCTAAGTCTAGATGTAGACAGGACAAGAAAACAAAAAACATGAAGGGTTCAAAAATAAGGAGATCAAACGTAAATAGCTTTGTAAAGGGGATCTCGGACCTGGGGGATAACCCAGAAAATCATATCGACTGGAAAAGAACGATCAGAATCTGGAAGTAGAATCCCCACTGTATGAAGTTCAGGGCGGAACAGTATCAAAAAAGCAAAAAAAACACCAAAAGAAAAAAATTCCTGCTAATATTGTCCCAGAAAAAGTAAAAGAAGTAGAAATGAACAAAAAATCAATGGGCACTAAGACAGAAGTGAAATCTACAAATGTAGACAAAAATCCACATCAGCAGGACGCCGTCAGATCAAAGACAACAGGGAAGCTGCTAAGACTTGACCAATATTCTTACCTAAACAGAAAACAGTTTCTAAAGCCCTAATACTGAGAGAGACCGGTTTGAGGATTGCCCCAATATTTAACATGACAAGAGCAAAAGCGGGAAGTACAGTTGATACATCGGAACCTCAGACAGACTATTCACAGGGCGAGATCAAAGATTATTTACCCAAATTGGAGACTAAGAAACCAGACCAATGCGTAGGAACTGGAAATGAAGGGAGCGGGACTCCATCACTGACAACACAATCTTCCGAAGTTATGATTGAAAATACTATGAACTCCGAAGAAGAGCTAACACCTTATGCGGTCCCGAGACTATGGTTTACTAATGAAGAAAATAGACAGTCTGGTAAACCTTTGAACAGGGGAGCGATCTTGTTATTAGTAAAAAAAACCTCCCGAATTATATCTATTTTCAACAAAAGATATTGATTATGTTTGCTTTCCTGAATCGGGCCGCACCAGTTTAGCTGAAGTTGGATTTGTTTCTAAAATGGGGGTTAAGGCTTTTCTAAATGTGAGAGAAAAGTTGTGTTGTTTAGAACTCGAAGTGTATGATAAATTGCCGTTTTATGGCACAGTAGTGGAAGGAGCCGAGGAAAATGGAGCTGCCCAGGGAAAAGTTCCTTGTGTACAAGTCAGACAGCAAAAAACGAAAGATGGCCAATCCAAAGAGGGGTCCCAATCACTTTCCTGGCCAATGCTACCAGAAATAATCATGCAAGTATGTCAGAAGCTGGGGGTAGTGCAGGCATCTCTTTAGTAGCAAAAATCTAAAAATCACTAGTTGGAATACACAAGGCTCTAGCTCATTTAGAAACAACGAAATTAGAGCCTTGTTATTCGGGGAGAGCGACTTGATTCTACTACAAGAAACCTGGTTAGTCAACACACCAGAACTGGAGGGTTTCAACCTGGCAATTCAACCAGCATATAGTAAAGCCAAGGGTCGACCTATGGGGGGTTTATTGATTGCTTGCAGAAGGGCTTTATTTAATGAAATAGCAGCTATACCCTATAAACAAGAAGGAATTCTCGTGGTAAGAGCAGTCACTCTCCCCGGAAAAGGGGGAGAGTGATTATCTAAGGAGATAATAATTATCAATTTATATTGTAACCCGGCCAGGGAAAAAATACTGGAATTCCTAGAGTCAATTTCAGTAGTCCTCAGTGACATCAGGATCACCTTCCCCGGGGCCTTTATAGTAGCTGCAGGAGACTTAAATTCACAATGCATTAAAATTAAACATAAATCTGGCGAGGGACGAATGAAAGAAATAACAACTAATGGCAGAAAGTGGTTGGATTTCTTTGACGAATGGGATCTAAAACTTCTAAATAGATCGGTAGAAGGGGATGTTCCGGCCGCCACCACTTGGAGGAGGGGGGACACAGAGTGAACATTGGACTATGTCTTCTTATCCACAAACTGGTTCGGGAAATGTACACATTTTGCCATTAAAGATGGGGGTACAAGTGATCATAAGCGATTGGTAACACAAATAAGTTGGAGCTGTAGGGACACAATAGAGGTGTGGGACAATTGAGTAGTCATAAATGGCAAGAAAAATCGCCTTGTTAAATACCAGAGTGAAGGTGCTCGTCTAAATGATGGTCTGGACAGACTCCATTACTGGGATTGTCCCGAAGTCTTATATCAAAACTGCATGCCGCTCACTTTCCATGACTTCATATTGTCAATTGATTGCCCAAAGAGCATTCAGAAGAGTCATTAGCAAACCCATAAACATCATTTTGATGAAGCAATATGGGAAAGAAAATGTGAGACACAGAGACAACTAAGATTAGCTAGAAAGACGGCAGGGAGTAAATTAGACCTTGTAGTGGAGATAAAAAAAATGAAAAACAACTTTAGGAGTCCAGACATCATAGAAAAGAGCTGTGGCAAAACGATGGAGAAGAAATGTTGCGTGCTCTGCAAAACAACTTGTCACGTAACTTTTGGTCTCTTATCAACCCACTCAAAATTGATCAAGATATAGCTCAAATGAATAATGTACCCGAATCGAGCTGGTTGACCCATTTTTGTGACAAATATCACAAACCACAGGGAGAGCCGATCTTCAGGGGTGGAGATGGAAATTGGGGGTTGAACTTTGATAGAGAGGATGTTTTGAACTTGATCAATAAATCTTCTGCGTCTAGATCTGCGGGCCCCAATGGTCTGACTTATCAAGTTTTCAAAGGAAATGGGACGTTGTGGGCAGAAATCCTGTATACATTATTTAGGGGAGTGATAGACAATAGATCGATTCCTCCATCCTGGAGGTCGGCGATTATAGTCCACATTTTCAAGAAGGGAGATTGTAGAAATCCAACTAGTTACAGGCCAATTACGTTGTTGGATGTGGAGAGTAAACTGTTCACTAGTTTAGTACTAAGAGAATTGGAAACCTGGGCAAAAGAGAATAACTTAATTCCCAAACAGCAAACAGGGTTTAGGAGAGGCCACTCTACATCCTTGAATGGTATTATACTAGCCTCCCTAACAAACCATAAAGATAAAAAAAACGCAGGTAGCCTCTATGGCGCGTTTGTTGACCTATCAAGCGTCTTTGATATGGTGAATCGGGATAAGCTTTGGATCAAGATGGAGCAGAAAGGTGCTCCGAAAACTCTGTTAAACATTCTAGTAAACCTCCATGAAGGAAATTCAGCTAGAGTGAGACTAAATCTAGCGGGACACCGAGAGTACATAAGTATAAATAGGGGTGTAAGACAAGGGTGTATGGTGGTACCATTTCTTTTCAAGTTTTATCTGGGAGACTTTGGACAGTTTATAGAGTCCTCAGCAATGGCAAGCACCAAGGTGGGTTCATTAGCCATTAAATTGCTTATTTACGCAGACGACATTGTCCTACTAGATAGCACTCCTGTCGGCCTGCAAAGATTGCTAAACGCACTTGACTCGTATATGAAAGTAAATTATTTGGTGGTAAACCCAGAGAAATCAAGGGTTGTAGCCTTTGGAAGTAAGGGCACTAAAGGAGCAAGATAACCTTGGTCAATAGGTGGTCGTTTGATTCCAGTGGTAAAAGAAGTTGTGTACCTTGCCGTTATTCTGCATGCGGTCCGTACGGTTGGGACACAGTACGGAGAACTACTGACCAAATGTACACAACTAATAGCACAAATGAGGAAGATTTTGAATCTGTACGGTAAATTCACCATTATGCCAATAATTAAGTTCTATGTGGCAAAAATTATCCCTGTGCTACTGTATGGAATTGAGGCAAAACCTCTATTATGGTCAATAGATTGGCAAAAACTTGAGAGTTATATCTGGAAGCAGGTATTAGGTTTGCTCACAGGCCTACAGACTGCCACTCTTAGATACAAATTAGGTTTAAAATCTCTTAAGATCACAGCAGAGTGGAAATTACTCTCTTTATATAGGTCCATTGTGGTGCCTATGCATAATACACTGTACGAAGACCTTCTAGATAACTTGAATTCAGACACCTCTCTAACTTTGAGAGAACTTAGACAGGTGGCAGAAAATCTGTTGATCTACTGCGAACAAGACAAACACACATTGATCACAAACCCATGGAAGGTCAAGAAAGCCCTGACAATAAGAGATTGGATCACCACAATAGATACAGTGAGGTCTTCTTCCATCCCCACATCTTTTTTTAATTATGGGAAAAAGCAGGGTTTTGTTCCTAGGTATTTGATGAAGTTCCCGGATGTGAAAGGAAGGCAGAATTTCTTGCGAGTACGCTTGAATTTGATCAAGACAGGTGAAGTATTGACCAAATGGGGACTTACAGAAGCGACTAGGAGCCTATGTACGGAATGCTCAGACCCAAGTAAACAAACGCTTGAGCACCTATTGAGATTCTGCAATGGTACCTGGGATATAAGGGTTAAATACCTGGGTAACTCAGTCAGGTCACTCGACCGGTTGTCATCAAGTACCTTTTGGGAAAGAATGATTGCCGGCCACAAAACCAAATTGACACTAAATGTAATAAGAGTATTGCAATACACAGGTTTCATCCCACAAAAATATTGGTAACTCAATAGGTGTAGTGGATGGGAGATGTGTTTGTATGATATTTTATTCATGACTGTTGTTGTCCAATTATTATTATTTTTTTTTTTTTATCAAGTGAAAATTGTATGAATTTGTATCAATGCTGTAATGGATTTTGAGTAATTGTAAATGTGTAAAAAACCCAAATGCGGTTATATCACAATAAAAAAATAAATTAAAAAACAAGTGCTTCAGAGCGCGACCAGGCAAAAAGGAGGGGAACAAGGGAGAACAAAAATGAAAACAGCGATCTTACTAGGTCCAGTGACATCTAAGAAAGCGCAAGTGCATGGAAAAGGGAAAAGGGGGAAAGTGCATGGAAGGGGGGGAGAGAAAAATGCGGAGCAGAGGAGAGAAATAAAAATTAAACTAAATAAATAAATAAGGGCAATAAAACCATGGTAGTGCAGCCAGCATGTGGCAGGTGAAAGTTGGTCAGATAAGGTACATCCGATAAGTGCAGAGGAAAAGTGTGGGGGGGCTTTATGGGTACAGATAGAGAACCCTAGTGCAGAAGGTGGCCTGGGGGCAGTGGAGAAAGGTGGCAGGGTGAGCAGGTTACTGGGCCCGAATGACAAAGGGTGGCCAGGTGCACGATGCCAAGAGAAGAAACAGATCAACAGGTGAGAAGGGTGGCAAAGGCAGAGGCAAAGAGGAAGGTCTTGAGATGCTTCCATAACCGGAGATGGTTTTCCTCAGGTTTCAAGGTGGCCGAGAGGCTGTTTCAAAGGGAGGCAACAGCCGAAGACAGAGATCTACCCCCAGCTCGTTTCTTTGCAAAACGACTAACCCTGAGGGAGTTAGAAGTAGAGGAGCGAAGGGCTTGAGAGGGGAGGTATTTACGGAGGGATAGTTTAAGGTATTTTGGACCCAGGACCCAGAAAGCCTTGTGGACAATGCAGAGGGTTTTAAATGTAAACCTTGCATCCACTGGGAGCCAATGAAGGGATTTCAGAGCTGGAGAGATACGATCCCAGGGCTTGAGGCCAAGGACAAGTCTCGCAGTCCTGTTCTGGATTAGTTGTAAAGGCCAGAGAGTGGAGGCAGGTAGATATAGAAAGAGGTTGTTACAGTAATCCAGTCTGGAGAGAACCAGAGCTTGGGAGACAGTGAGCTTTTGAGGGAAGGAGAGGAAAAGCAGAGTACCTCTAAGGAGGTGCAATTATAAAAGGTTTGACTTATTGGAGACATCAGAGAAGTGTGAGGAGAAGGAAAGTGTAGAGTCAAAGATTACCCTGAGGTTCTTAGCCGCGCAGGTGGGGGTAGGAGGCGGGCCAAAGGAGGCCGGCCAGAGAGTGAGAGGAAAGGATGGAGATGGTGTACCAATAAGGAGGATCTTGGTCTTGTTTACATTTAGGCATAGATTGTTGGCGACACACCAATTTTGAATGGCATTTGACAATCATAGATGAGGGAATAAGAGGAGAAGGCTGAAGTAAGCCTGAAAATGAGTTGGGTGTTGTCAGAATAGCACTGTAAAGTTGAGCAGCAAATGGAGAAGCAGTAGGCGAGAGTTGACAGGTATTGGTTGAAAAGCCAGGGCAAGAGGTTAGACCCTGGGGGACATCACATGTGGAGAGGGAGATAGAAAATAGAAAGGTCCCAAGTTGTACCTGGGAGGGTGGATCAGAGAGAAAAGAGGTCAGCCAGGCCAGAGACTGATCAGTGATACCCAGGTTGTCATGGAGATGATTGAGTAGGGTGGTGTGGTTGACTGTGTCGAATGCTTGTTAGAATCGCGGTTGGAGAGCAGGTCTTCACGGATGTTCAGGAGAGCAGTTTCTGTGCTTCTGGCTGCTCTGAAGCCAGATTGGTGGTCATAGAGGGAGCCATAGTAGGAATGCAGATTGAGCTCAGAGATGGCCAGCTTTTCCAGGAGTTTCCCCAAAAAGGGAGTAATGGAAATTGGGCGGTAGTTTGCCGGACATGATGGATCAGCAGTGGATTTCTTGAGGAGACGATGCACAAGGGAGTGCTTAAGAGGGGAGGAAAAAGAGCCAGAGGCAAAGGAGAGGTTAGAGAAATCGGCAAGGGCTGGGGCAAGGGTGTCAATGTGGTCCTTAATAGTTTTAGAGGAACTGGGATGGACCTGTTTTGATGAGGTTTTCATAGATCAGACTTGTCTAGCTACCTCATCATGGAAGAAAAGAGGAAAGGAGGAGAAAGGGGGTTAGGGAGTAGCTGAGGGAGGGTCAGCAAGACGAGAAGGAGAGGGAGGAGGAGGGGGAGCGGAGGACAGGGTGTACAGGATGTCCTGGGTTTTAGAGATAAAGTGAGGGGAAAGGGCATTGCAAAGAGCATGGGAGGCGAGAGGAGGGGTGGAGACTGCAGCAGGGTTGGCCAGCTCCTTACAGATTTTGAAAAGTTCAGACAAATTGTTAGATGCTGCTTAGGTACGGGCTTGTATGTGGACTCTCTTCTTAGTGCGGACTGCGAGTCGGTATTGCCTTTGGAGCAGGTGGCAGACCAGTTTGTCAGAGGATGAGCAAGAAGCCCTCCATTTCCTCTCCGCTGTGTAGTTAGGTCAGAGTCATACCAAGAATTGCACTTGGATTTGGACTTCAAATGTATCCTCATGACGGGGGCAAGAGTATCAAGAGTAGCAGAAATAGAGGAGTGGTGAAGAGAGAGGGCTGTGTCAGGGTGTGAGTCAGCCTGGGGTGGAGGAGGGGGGAGAAGGTTGCAGCGAAGGCCTCGACTGACACATGCTTCATGGGGCGAATATCCGAGAAGGTGGGTGGCATTCTAGGAGTGGACTTGGCTTGGGGGGGGAGATGGAGAGATGGAGAGATGAGAGGAGAGGAGGCAGTGATCAGTCTAGGAGAGAGGAGTGGTAAGGGGGTAGAGAGAGGGAGGCTAGATGAGATCAAGACATCTAGTGTCTGCCCAGCAGAGTGAGTTGGGCCAGAGGGAAGGATAGAGAGGGAGAGTGAATCACAGAGGTCGCGAAAGAGTGCAGATGAGGGACAGGTAGAATCAAGATGGATTTTGAGGTCACCAAGGAGGAGACGTTCACTGTTTGAGGCCAAGAGGGTGGAAGAGAGGCCAGCCCTCTCAGAGAGAAAAGAGGTGATTTGACCAGCGGGTCGTTAGAGAGTAGCAACAGTAAGAGAGTGGCTAGGAGAGAGAGAGAGAGAGCCTGCAGACTAGGCATTCAAAAGAGGAGTAAGCTTGAGTGGGAATGAGAGAGGCATTAATCCACTTAGGGAAGATCAGGGCTACACCCCTTACAGGTTGGTTGGATCTGAGGGCTGAGAGGATCTTGTAGCCATCGGGGAGGAGCGTGTCAAGAGGAAGGAGAGGGAAGGCAGAATGCCTCTGAGGAGGTGCAGTAGGAAGTTTGACATTATAGAGTCATCAGAGATGTGGGCAGAGAAGGAAAGTGTGGAGTCAAAGATGACCCTTAGGTTCTTAGCCTCACAGGTGGGCATAGGAGGAGGGCCAACGGAGGACAGCCATAGAGTGAGAGGAAAGGAGGGTGAAGGTGTACCAAAGAGGAGGATCTCCGTCTTGCTGGCATTCAGGCAGAGATCATTGGCGGCACACCAATCCTGAATGGCATATAGGCAAACAGAGATGATAGAAGGAGAGGGGGTGGACGAGGGAAGCCTGAAAATGAGTTGAGTATCATCAGCATAGTGCTGAAAATCAGAGCAGAAAATGGGAATGTGGTGGGCGAGAGTTGCCAGGTATTGGTTGAAGAGCCAGGGTGAGAGGTTAGATCCCTGGGTAACACTGCAGGTAGAAAGGAAGATAGATGAAATGAAGGATCCAAGTTGGACCTGGGAGGGCCGATCAGAGAGGAAAGAGGCCAGCCAGGCCAGAGCCTGATTGGTGATACCCAGGTTGTCACGGAGACAGTTGAGCAGGATGGTATGGTTGACCGCGTCGAAGGCAGAAGAGAGATCAAGTAGGATGAGGACAGAGGGGATGTTAGAGTCAAGGTTGGAGAGCAGATCTTCATGGATGTTCAGGAGAGCAGTTTCCGTACTTCTGGAAGCTCTAAAGCCAGATTTATGGTCATGGAGACAACCAACAGAATAAGAGCAAAAGTTAAGCTGCGAGATGGCCAGCTTTTCCAGGAGTTTGCCCAGAAAGGGTGTGATGGAGATTGGGCCATAGTGAGCCAGGCAAGAAGGGTCGCCTGTGGGATTTTTGAGAAGAGGGTGCACAAGAGAGTGCTTCAGAGGGGGAGGGGAAGGCTCCTGAGGCAAAGGAGAAGTTGCATACATCAGCAGGGCAGGAGGGAGGTTGTCAATGTGGTCCTTGATGGTTTTGGAAGAACAGGGAGGAACCTGTTTTGACGAGACTTTCATAGATCAGACTTGTCTAGAGACCTAATCAGGGGAGAAAAGAGGAAAGGACGAGACTGCAGCAGGGTTGTCCAGCTCCTTACAGATTTTAAAGAGTTCGGCCGAGTTGTTAGATCCTGCAGAGACACAGGCTAGGATGTGGGCTCTCTTGTTAGTTTGGACAGAAAGTCGGTCTTGCCTTTGGAGCAGGCGACAGGTCAGTTTGTCAGAGGATGAACAAGAATCCCTCCATTTCCTCTCAGCCACCCTACACTTAAGTTTAAGAGTAGCTAGGTGAGAGTCATGGCAAGAATTGCACTCGGCTTTGGGCATCAAACGGATCCTCATGACAGGGGCAAGATCATCAAGAGTATCAGAAATAGATGAGTAGAGCACAGACAGGGCCATGTAAGGATGTGAGTCAGCCAGGGGTGGAGGGGGGAGAGAAGGTGGTGGCAAAAGCCTCAACTGACACACGCTTCATGGGACGGATATCTGAGAAGGAAGAGGGCAGTGTTGGGGTAGGCCTGGCCTGGGGGAATAGAGGGAGAGATGAGAGGAGATGAGGGAGGGAGTGATCGCTCCAGGGGAGAGAAGGGGTCAGAGGGATAGAGAAGAGGAGGTCAGAGGAGATCAAGACATCAAGTGTATGCCCTGCAGAGTGAGGCGGGCCAGAAGGGAGGATAGAAAGGGAGAGGCAATCCCAGAGGTCATGAAAGAGTACCAAGGAGGAACAAGGAGAGTCAAGATAGATATTAATGTCCCCAAGAAAGAGAAGTTGAGTGGTTGAGGCCAGGAGGGAGGAGGAGAGGTCTGCCCATTCAGAGAGAAATGAGGTGATCTGAACAGGATTCCGGTAGATAGTATGCACGGTAAGAGAGTGGCTAGGAGAGACAGAAATCCTGCAGATAAGGCATTGGAAAGAGGAGTATGTCTGCATGAGAATTATAAAGGCAGGGATCCAGTCAGGAAAGATCAGGGCTATACCCCCTCTGTCCCAGTGGATCTGGGTGCAGAGTAGATCTTGCAGCCATCAAAGCCTGTGACAGAGCTGGCCATGGCCATGTCTCAGTAAGACCGAGGACATCGAAGTCAAGTTCTTACAGGAGGTGGCAGATGTCAGAGGAGTGTTTGACAGCAGAGCAAAAGTTGAGCGTGTCAAGATGAAGAAGGTTGCCAGTCTTAAAGGCCTTCCCGCGAGGGGTATAAATTAGAGGTGCACCCTGCGGAGGTGAAGAAGGAACCCGAGGTGGGGCAGAAGAGGAAGGAATAGAGGGCCAGGTAGCCAAGGGGGGTAGGAGGGGACATCAGGAGATGAAAGGAAGTTGATGAGGCGAAGGAAGCACCTATCCAAGAGGAAGAGATTGGCCTGAGGGCCTTAGACCATGACATGCCATTAAGGTAGACATTAATGATGACTTTAGATGAGTTGAAGGGAGCCATGAGAGCTTCCCAGCGGGTGCCACCATTAATGGGAGAGGAGGAGACAGGACAGAGCACCATGATCATATGAAGAGTTCATAGATCTGGCGAAGGAACGACAAAGAGGATTCCAATGAGGGTCTGTCTGGAGGAAGTGCTGGAATAGGTGTCAGCGATAGGGAGACCAGGGTTGGAGACCAAGGTATCCTTTTTGAACTTCTTCCTACCAGACTTATTGAGAAGGGAGGGATAGTCAATGGAAAAGCAGTTGGAGAAGATAGGAGAAACAGAAAGCACTGTGGGTGTGGTAGTGTGAAAAAAGGGGGTAGAATCGGGGGTAAAGCAGGTAGAAGTGGTACAAAGAGAACAGTGAAGTCAATGACAAGGAGAACAGTGAAGTCAATGGGCCAGCAAGTTACAGGGAGGCACTAAACAAGCAAAGTGCAGAGCAAGTTATCAAAACACAGCAACATTTGATTCTTAACCCAAAAGCAAAACACAGCAAGATTTGACTCTTAACCCAAAAGCAAAAACACAGCAAGATTTAACTATTAACCCAAAAGCAAAATACAGCAAGATTTGACTTTTAACCAAAAATCAAAACACAGCAAGATTTGACTCTTAACCCAAAAGCAATAACACAGCAAGATTTGAAATTTACAGTTTGGGGTCAGATGCTAGCAAAGGGTGTAAGACATGCAATGCTATTCAGAATGTAAACATGGGAGAAACAAGCAGAGAAGGACTGTAGAAGTCCAAAGAGGGTAGGATTGAGTCCAGAAGGAGGGAACTAACCCATAGTTAAAGAGGATTGAATGTCATGATAGTCTGGATTTCTATGAAGAGTGGGTTGCAGCATCATGGAGGTTCAGTTTCTGGGGTGCAGAAAAAGATCACAAGTAGCATTCTGGTACTGAACAGGGAGCAGAGAGGGGCCTTAGAAAGTGGGTCTTTGATACAGGGGCCAGCTAAACCTTGCCAGTCCCTGATATGTCAATTTACCAACCCCTAGGCCCAATCCGTGTGCAGGTAGGGAGGAAGCACAAACAGCCAGGCCAACTCAATATGAAGCAGAAAAGGTGGCAGTCATCTTGAAGGTGCTGTTTGGTGGCAAGAAAGCAGGGAGGGATGGTAACCTCACAGCAAGGTAGTGAGGCAGGCAATGGTCTGCTGGTACATGTCCACGCCTATTGAATTATTTGGCCACTCTCAGAGGAGGACACAGAATATACATGTAGATAGAAGTGAGTAATGGTAGAAGCCATTGACGTTCAGTCACCTTCCTGACAAATATCATATCCCTGCACATGTTCAATCTCTCTCGTTGGATATGTCAATATTGTATCGCCTCCCCAAATGTTTAAGGCTACCCGTCTAGTCCTCAGCGGCTTTCATGCTCACCAAGTGCTTCATAAGAGGGCTCTGGAATCTTCTAACCCCTTAAATCTCATCAATCAGACTTTCCCCTGATTTGTAGAGGTAGCTATCGCTCTTGCTAAAACCACGACTTCACTGTTTCCAAAGTGACTTGGATCCATAGCACTTATGAAGCTGCCTGCTGTTCGCTCATTTGAGAACATTGTATTTTTAATACACAGCCCTTGTAGCACAAGAGCTTGCTTTTGGTAACAATTTAAAACTCCCTGAGACATTGACAGAAATGTGGAATCCAGAGAATACAAAATAGCAATCAGCAACTATTACTGTTCGCAACAATATTGAAGGGTTATGACTGTCCCTATAACCGGTGACATCTTATATCTAAAATGTGTCTTGTAGGCAAAGATCATTAAAGATGTTGGCCATGTAGCTTGCGATATCAGGTGTATAGTACTACTTTCCAGGAGACTGTTAAACAAGAACATCATTTACCAAAGTGCACATAAACATCTGATTATTTTACATCCTGGAATCAGGAAAAACATCCCTCACATTATGACTCATTTTCCTAAAGGTGAAAGCCCTAATTAGCAATTCTATATACAGCTGAGTTGCTCGGTTAACTATATCTGTAATTGGCTCCATTGAAGATTGTCATCTTTTTTTATCTCTGACCAAATAAGGACCTTTAATAACATGTCTTCTTGATTCGAAATGAACATTATGTTGTTTCCAAGCTTTAAAAGTGTACCTGTAATCATGGTGACATATTGGGAAAAGCATCATTCTGTATTAAATGGAATCAGAGTATTGTATAATGAAATGGTTACTGCTATGGATCCATACCTAAGGAATGTTTACCTTCTGTAATGATACAGCGTACGTGTATTGTTTTTTATTATTGTATATTTTTAGGTTTTGTTAGCAGTCAGGACTGTGTCATTTTTGCATATAACACTGCTTTAAGACTCTGCTTACAAGGTTGACGGTTATGGTAAAATATCTCGTAATTACCACAATCAGGTGTAATACTGCACTGCCAAACTACAATTTTGTTAGAGAAACTCTTGTTAAATGACTGATTTTGTGTGGAGGTAACTACCTCCACACGAAAACATGACTGTATGCAATAATCACCTCATGCAGTAATTACCGACCCCCTGGAGCTCTAGAGGACTCTGAAATGGGGATTAAATAAAGCACGGCATGACTTTGAATAACTTCTGGGACACGGTAGTTACCTAATGTGGCAAAAGCAAATGATTTGGTAATATTTATACCGTCAAACTCATAATCAACCTCATTAAAGGAATGGTTCGCCCAAAAGTTTTTATTTCAAAAATAGATAGCCAATATTAAAAAAAAACGATTGGCATTTTTTTTTTTGAAGTCCCTATGTCTGCCTTGGCTTTCACTTTGGGTCTCTGGTGCTCTCCTAGGGGAGCACCGGAGACCCAAAGTGATAGCAACGGCAGGCAGAAACACAACGCGGTTGTGTTTGAAAACGCTGCGGTTTTTCTTTCTGAGTTTCTCAGGCTCCTCCGAGCCAGAGGAGCCTGAGAAACTTAGAAAGAAAAACCGCAGCGTTTTCAAACACAATAACGTTGTATTTATGTTTGCGGTCGCTTCAAAAGCGACCGCAAACATAAATACAACGTTTTTAAAGCTGCGGTTTTATTTCTAAGTACGCAGTTAGTGCTTATTTAAAAAAAAAAAATAGCACTTACCGAGATGCAGCTGCAGCTTTTCTGCCTGTAGTCTCCGGTCCGCATCCTCCGAGTCCCGGCACCAATGAAGGAAAAGCCACCCAGTGGTAGCTTTTGTTTACTACAGCTGGCTGGCTTTTCCTTCATTAGTGCCGCAAAAGCCAAAGCGAGCACAGCAGCAGACATCCATTTCACAAAATGGATGCCCCCATGTGCTATCTTTGAGCTTGAATTGCTCAAAATTTTACATAGGGACTTCGAAAAAAAATGCAAATCTTTTTTTTTTAATATTGGCTATTTATTTTTGAAATATAAATTTTGGGCGAACCATTCCTTTAAGAGTTTGGTGGTTTTACCTCTGGTATTGTCACCAAAAGGGAATAGAGTTAGCACACGCAGTAAACACATCGTTATAGGAAGAGTCCACTTGATTTAGAGTCATGCAGCCCCTTTCAGTTATTCGCCACTTTTGAATCCCGTAGGGCTACCTGTGGATAAGTAATTACCATATGTGGCTTTTACTGCATGTAGTAATTACCATATGCAATAATGTATTTTTGTGGAGGAAATGTCCTCCATACAAAAGCAGGCATTTTGTGAGAGTTTCATTTTGAAAATCTGCAGTTTGTTGGTCATTAAAAGTGGCGGTATTCCCACCACTTTTTTACAGCACTGTCAAACTCTAAATGACGCCCTTAATATATTTGTTTTAAAACAGTGCATTATTATCCCATTGCAGTTTGTATGTTAACAACCTAAAACAATACAGGCATCTCAAATGTACTGCGTGACTGACACAAGCATTAGATGACCATCTACATCAACGCCCCATCGGCACGTTCCCCTACATATAAAATTATAAGGATATGCATTTTAAGGATTACACAACAATCGGAGGATAGTGGATCAGGTTGTGTCCCTGGTGGTAGATCAAAACTCGGACACAATTCCTTCAATAACTCTAGGAACAGGAAAATCTACTGGGCTGCCTGAAAAATCCTGCTTAGCGACTGTAGGCCTGAACATTGTCCACCTTCTGAATATGGGACAGCATATTAATGTTCCACTGCCATAGATCCAGTTGGTGGAGGGAATGATGGATCAGTACTATCCAACCCATATATGGTAATCAACATTTTATTCTATGTATGTCACCTAATATGTTCAGTGAGGGATGAACAAGCATTTGTGATTTAAGTGTAAGTACCGGAAAAACGTGCTGTCATTAAGGGCCTCATCACGACTTGGGCGGTAACGGTAACGCTATTAGTGCGGGCGGTATTAGCCCTACCTCCGAACTCCCCGGCGCTAATAGCGCCGGATCACGAGTTTGGCGGTAATGTAAGTCTCCATTCCCCACTGAGCCCATTCGGGAATACCCCATTCCCCATTGGGCTCAATGGGGAATCTTCACGCTAATACCGCCGGCGGATTTCCCGCCGGCGGTAATAGCGCACATTTTCGGCGGATTTCCCCCCAGCTCAGAGCTGGGACGAAATCCGCCGAAGCCCTGATTCGGCAGACCCTAAAATCCAGCGGTAATAGTGCTACCGCCAGATTTAAGGGTTACCGCCGAAGTCGTGATGAGGCCCTAAGGCAGGTAATAAGGAACAGGGGCGCAGAGTACACAGGTGCTCTGAGGCCTGGGCACTCCCCTCCTCCCCCTGAGAAAGGCAATCAAGAACATCCCTAAATACTGGTCAACGGCACCCCAAGGGAAATTCAAATGTTGCCCCCCTGATAAGGACCCCAGTTGCTTGGCTCCTGTTTCTGCTTAAAGGTAAATTAAAAAAACAATGTTACCCTTTTCATAAAAATACTAAAAGGATCTTGAAGTCTCTTTATAATGATAGAAAAAAAACACAGCAGATTGATTAATCCATGATCTTTTGAAGACACACAGATCTTTTTCATCATATGGAAAATGTAAAGTCAGGGTCATGAACAATAATCATAGTTTGTTACACCCAAAGCTGGCATATAATCATCGATGACATCTCTTGAGTTTATGGCCCTTTAACTAGTTAGCATATCGTGCAGTGGGTGGGATGCAGAGTAACTCGTACACCAAATAATCAAACCAACTCATGACAAAGGCAAAGTCTTTTGACTGTTTTAATATCACTTATCTAAAATAGGGAGTTACAACGAACATCAACAGACGCCGCTTTCTCCACTCAACTTGACAGATTTCATAAAAAACATACTTTTATTTTAAAAAACTGTCATACGTGATGTCATACTATGTGGAAAACAAGAACAACCTAAGATGGGTTGTGATAGGATCAAGGGGAACATCTAAGTATACTTTCCGTAGGGGATCGGGTCATGATTGGGTCTCTTCAGTCAGGTGGACAACTCATGCCCACCCCTAGTGCAACTCATCTTCAACATTTATTAAGTACAAAGTATATCAATGGCTCTCAAACTATAAGGCCCTTCATTATATGGCCTTCTACAATTGGTTGGCATGCTTGTGCCCTTCTGGAACATTTGGCTCACTAGCAGACAGTAAGCTTTACCCCAGGTGTCAGGGGTGGGCCTGACTGGGTCGCCCCACCCAATTAGCCCAGTATCTCTCATCACACATGCCTTCTGCCATGTAGACGGTCTTTGAACTTGGCCTTGCATATATTTTCAGCCTTGGAAATGTATGGGAGTGTGAGCACGCATTATCTCTGTTCTAAAACCGCATGCCCACTCTTCTATTTCCTTCCATAACCCACGTGACAGGAGACAATTCGGCCCATTTCCTAGCATTTAATGTATTAAACAAATACAACTTGGTACTCACTGTGTTCTTTCTTTGCACCTTAACAAGGGATGACTCAGCTTCTCACGCTCACTGTTATTTAAGGATAGATAACCAGTTCTTTGCTATCCTAACCTTTGACACCAGGCCAGACAGCCCTGCTCGAATCTTCCATGACTCCAGCTGCGTTATTGCTGCGACACAGCTCTCAGCAGACTTCTCCATGGGCTTGAGCTTACTAAAATTGTGACACTGATGTCCAGTTTCTATGTAATTGCAGCTTCGCCTGCAATCTATTCACTATATATAGCTATATGATCACTTAGTCTATTTGCGTTGCTGCATCTGTACGGTTATTGAACGGCTGGCATTTTTTGCACTGCTTTTGACATGTGCAATCTTTACTTCGCATATGAAAGTTTACTGGACTCTTTACTTCGTCATCAGTTTCAATAAGGTTCATACACTCTTCTTCAACCAGTATTCTCAGTGTGCCACTCTCATCTCTTGTGATATCACCAACTTCTCTTTCTTTCTTTCGTTCTTCATGATCCTTCAGGGACCTCTTCCATGAGATTGTCATATCTCCGGGATGCATCAAATACGGTTTCCTCAGTGGAACCTTTTCTTAAAGGCCCTCTGTTAGGGAGAATTCTCTGTTTAGGCTGAATTTCCTAACCTAGTGAGTCCCCCAGCAGCTTTGCTGGATTTCTGGAGTTTGTTTTTTCCATCCTGCCAAGAGTGTGACCCTTTTCCTCTCACTCTTGGACATGTATGTGTGGAATTCCTTTGAATTGTCAATGTGTTCGATGGGCTATGGGGTCTTTTACTCCATAGGGTCTCATAGGTTTTTCTATGTGTGTCACCCCACACCTTACGTGTCGTGACACGGGGGCACCCTAGCTGGTCCCCCCACCATAGACTCCATACCCGGGGACTGACTACTGTCTCCCCGGGCATGTAAAGTCACCATTGGCTTTACTAGACCTAAATTTGCTAACAGAACTAGTACCAACCATCTTATTGTGGACGTGCTAGTAGGGGTAATACGATTACTCCTGGATCTGTTACTCGAGGGGGCACTGTCCCGTCCCCCCTCGTCGAGTTTTGGCTGGTGGCAGTGGAAACTACTTGTTATGTTCGGCCCCGAGCATAACCCTATGGGATTCGTCCCATTGTTGAAGATTGATACTGTTTTTCGTTAATCTCCAACGTACCACCGATCTACTTATCTTAAATAGGTTTATCGAGTGGTATTTTCTGCCAGAACTCGGGTTGTAAAATGGCGTCTGTGTTTTTCTCTGTGACTCCTAAACCAAAGGTTGAGCCCTTTGTTCCACTTTTGGCGGGCCTCTGGACAGAGACCCTCCAAAGTGGCGCCATTCTGTCTGGGTTACCTCAGGGGTGTGGGAGGGGGTTTAGACACCCTGGACCGAGTTGCCTTGCCAACTCAGGTCGCACTCTGAAGTGATTGGCCCAGGTGGTGAGCCTTCCCGCTCACCACTTAGCATGTGTTGATTGACAAGCTAGGCTGAATGAATGGGGGACGTCTGCATAAAAGCAGGGCTTTGGGACTGGATCTTCAGGAAGTCGCCACTGGACCTAAAGAATCCGACGAGGGTAACGCTGACTCGACCTGCACGACGACACCTCCGGTGGAGCCCTGCGGAATCGTCTCACAATCTCCCGACGACAGAAGAGATCTCCCTGCCGGAGAGGCTCTTTCCCTGGCTGGTGGGAACAACCAGTCTTCTTCTTCTTTGTGCTTTTTGGTCGCCCAGGACGCAGTGGTCGAATTGCCCGTGCAGAGCACCCGGCAACCGGATAGCCACTACTCCTGCACCGTGATCGAAAGGTGGTGCCTTGTAACGGAGCACTCCGCGGCTGGTTTCTTCCCTGGTGGTGCACCGGACATCTTCTCTTCGACGACGAGAGCATCTCTTCTCTTGGCCAAGACCCGTCGTGCATCCACCACCAGGAACAACTGCCCCCGTCGGAGCTGTCTTCCACAACAAGGTACCGTAACCGCCTGGCTTCCCTTTTCGATGGGTTCGTGTGAGGTATCTGATTCCTCTCCGTTCCGTTGGGTTGCCTCCAAGCTTTATTCACTCTTTGTTCTGAACTGGTTCAACCTGTCGCTAACCAATTTGCTAAACGAGACTTGAATGCATCACCCGTAGAGACTTTCCAGGACATCGTGCCTTGCCTCTCACCGAGTGGGCCTGGCCGCCGAACTGTATGATCTAGTGTGATTAATGCTTTCTTGCCTTGCATTTTTACCTGCTTCAGTACGAACCGTGTTGACTTCGTTACCTGCCTTTCTCTTCTCTCCCTTCCTCACTAAATATTCGAGTGTCATCTGGGTTGAGGTATACACCTCTGTCTGAAAATAAGTGGTGCCGTAGAACCTAGAGTTGTCGATATTGTGTTTCGGGGGATTGAGCTTTATTCCATTCTGCAGAGTAATTGTATTTTGATTTGTTTGCCGTGGTTCACTTTAGTATTTTTCGTAGACGTTCTGTTATTAATAAATAACTTACTATCTTTATACTAAAGCCTGGTTGTGTGTTTACTCGTTTTGCTGCGAAGGATTACCCTATCTTGTATACTCCCTATACTGACCAACTTTTCTTGAGAGAAGTCTGACTGCTCAGCCACAGCTACCAATTGAATCTGTGTGGTACAGACTGCTACCAAGTGGGTTCATCGCAACACCTGTAGTCCTAAATCTTTTGCAGTGGTCCCAGAGGGAACTGCACAGGTTTCCGCCTAACACCCTCCACGGAATAGTTACAGTCACTGGCGTTAAGCATGGCACAATCTCTGACCTCCAACATATAGGTGCGGAACTTCCTGCAGAGGCACTTGGCTCCTCCTCTACACTCCCCCCTCTGTTTGATTAATCGACCACTCCTTCACCAATCTCCATATTTTAATTTCTTCTCTTAAAGAAGTGCTTCTTCGGCGTCCAAATTTTCACTACTACCTTTAGGAATCCTGCTGACTTCACATGTTTGTCCACACTCCAGGTCATGTAGTTGCACTGTCCATTTGGATTACAATAGACCCATCATCCTACATACTTCTTGTGGTTTTTTGGATGTAGAAACTTTGTTCCCTCAGGTGCTACGGTGCTGGCCTCTATATATATTCTGATGACCTCATCTGTCAACTCCTTGGGTCCAAACCCTGATTCAACATCGATCATGATCTTCATTCCTACTGCCTTCTTTGCTGTCTTCTTGCATTGTGTAATCATTATATTGATCACACAGAATACAAACATCACCATCACTAGTACTGCTCCAAGAAACCTGAAGATATTCGCCATCCATTATGGAATCCATGAAAAGATAGATGCAAACCAACTGTCATCTGCAATGTCCTCTGTCTCGTCTTCCATCTGGTTGTGCAGTTTTGTCAGTACTGATATGGCCTCTGTCAAGGTCCCATTCTCGCCATTGTTAGAAGGTATGAACGTGCAACATGATGGCCCAATTTTGGGGCAAACTCCTTCATCCATAGCTGTGATCATATCAAGGACATATCTGTTCTGTAGGGTCATTAATCTTATAGCCCTCAATTCTTCCTTGATAGCATTAAATCCCTTTATGATAGTGTTAATCAATCATCCACAGGAGCTCCCATCTTGTTATCTACAACCATTTAGCATTTGCCATCATCTGGATCCCTGGCATAATGATAGTTGTGAATACTGCAGCAGTCTGGCTAAATAACCTGTGCTCATATGGAATAGCATCAAAGGCTTCTATTGACTTTGCTGAAAAATAGTTCTCCCTTTTAGTTCAATAGAGAAATTTGAGTGTTCTTCTTCATCTGAAATGGGCAATCTACTTTTGGAAATTCATCAATGTTCAGGTCACTTTGTGGAATCACTAACGCTGGGACATGAATGAGCACGAAAGAACACAGCCCTCCCCAGTCCATGGGCAACTTCATGTAGGCTGTGGACCCACAAGCCCAATATTGATCCATCAGGACAGCTGTCCTTGCTCCCATTCTAGTAACGTCAATTGTGGTCTTGCAGCCTTTAATTCTCCCCACATAATTCTTTACCTTTCTTTGAAAGCATAATGTTGCATTTACCAATGGAACCACCCTCATCGAACCTGGTTAATCTTCTACCCACGTCAACAATTTGGTATGGTTGGCCCATAACTTTAAACGGGCATTGTTAACTCTCTGTACTTTTGACAAATAATTTGGCTTCAATAGGTGAGCTGTGCAGGGCATCAGTCCTTCTTCCCATCCCTTTTTGGATTTCACTCATCCTTAGACCAAGACCTGTGTTCGTTCCCAACATCCAGGCCATCCAGCTACTTCCTTTTTATCAGGGCAGTTCAGTTTCTTCATCTCTGCAACTACTACCTCTCCGTGACCTCTCTCGGGATATGTGACGCATCTTGCTTTTCCACACAGGTTCCTCTTCCGTCTGTGTAGTCTTGATATAGTCATCCTGGAATGGAAATGACCATTTTCGATCTCCATCGCAAAGTGGCCCAATCTCCTTGAAATATGCGTCTTGTCATGCATGCTGCGAGATGAACGAGGCATCTGGCATCGTATTCTGGAATTTCTCTGGAAATGAAAGTTTGTGATGTGCTCATAGCATAGGGCATAAGAGCACAGACATAGCAATTCCCGTTAGATGTTTTCTCTGCCACATTTCTCATGTGTTGATACCATATGTTATTACCCAAGTGTGCTGTCTTATCTAAATATGTGTGTTCTCCCTTTATTATCTTCTTCTGCATTTCTCTTCTTACCACTATTGTATCAGTGCTTGCGCAGTAATCATGAAGTATATCAAGAATAGCTCTCTGCTTGGGGAGAACTACAGGAGTTTCTACCTTAGTGGAAGAAAACAAATGAAGAGCAGTTCCTATGGTGAGGGGACCATAGTAGCCTCTATCTCAACAGGAGCATCCATATAATAGGGAATGGTAAACAGGAGAAACAGAAAGACACAAATTATAGTCGCACATATGCATATTACGAACAAATATATTAATCCCCACCACTTGTGGCATTCTGGAATTGGTTGGGCTTCCTCATTCTCTAAAATCATACCAGCTTCAACATTCCTCATTTTGACTTCAATTGTTTAAGCAGCCTTCTAATTACAGGGCCATTCTTAGGGTCCTGTAGAAAAGTGTGAATATCAACGTCTCTTCTCACAAGAGGAGGATAAGCTTGAAGAATGAATACAAACACAGCAAGCATATAAGTCTGTGAACATTACTATTTGTTAAGACCATAGATGCACCCAAATAGAAACTCGGTGAGAAACAAGTCTGGGAATTGTCCACTTCAAACTCTAGATAAGGCATATTTGTAATACGTCAATACTTTCTAAAGTTCATTTTTTCAAAGATTCCTGTGACTCTCAGCAAGGGTTTTCACTCCTACTATAATATCTATAAGGAGTGTCAAATTGAGTAACAGTCTATATGTAAAATCTTCATCCATTAACCAGTCACTATATCGTGCATCTTCTTCATCATCGATGGAGTCTGCACACACTGATATTCTTCTTCTTGTCTTGCTTCTGAATCAATAGCTGGGGGTGATGCGGTCACACCGGTGTATAACTTCACATCGTTTAAATGAATCCATCCGCGTCTGCCTTGGACTTTTACTGGTGAGGGAGTTATATTTCCAATGCAAAAGGGGCCATTAAATTGTGGCTCATGCCACTTCCTTTTAAACATTTTAATCAGTACTGTATCACCAACAAACAGTTTAGGGGGCCAATAATAGATAGAAAAACCAGGTTGCTAAATGATCTTCATCTGTGTTCTGAGACTGACCCCCCTGATGCTTGAGTTGATCTGAAACGAGAGAGACCCTAGAGGTCACACATATAAAATAATTATGCAGTTCGTCACCTAGCAGTTTTGCAGTACTCTAGGCATCATTTCTACTCCTCGATGGAGGTGTTTGAGGCGTTCTCATTCGCCTTCCTGTTACTAATTCATGGGTTGTGAGGTGGTGGCCTGACCCAGGCTGATTCCTTAGGGCATATAAAGCTAAGGACAAGCAATATAGACATCCATTCTTCAGCGTTAACTTGAGCTTGGTAATGATCCCATCTGTTCAAATACTTCATTGACAAAATGGGGCCCATTATCGGATCTCAGCACTTCGCGCACACCCCATCTTGGAAAGACTTCACATACTAGACACTTTGCTGTGCAAGTGGCATCAGGGTGTATACACAGACCTGCTTTGATCCACCTAGAGAAGGGACACACCACCACTATCAGATACCTGTATCCGTTACGCACCTGCAGCATATCAACATAATCAATATGTAAATACTGAAAAGGACCATTTGTTACGCTCACCTTGTCTCTGCACAGGCATTGAGGCACAGTTGCAGCTGTAACGCTCACCTGATTCCCGTAGAGGCGCCGGTCTTGACTGGGCGTATACCGTATCTTCAAAGATGATGTGTAACACACGGCTGGCTCTTTGGGCTGGACCTCTGTGCGCTGTATGTCTGACTCGAAGGGTAAGATGTCTGGAGATAAAAAATATGGGATTAAGGAACTGGGTTATTGAATGTCTCTCTCTTCTTCCCTTTCTCTTCTCCTGTAGAACCCCAAAGGTTAACGCTCTCACCTTAGGTAAGTGAACGCTGTGCTCTCCATCTGCCTCGGGGCAGGGTGCTGTAACCAGTTTCTTCACTTGATAAGGGGAGCAGGCCTCTTGACTTCAGAGGACTGCTGTCCGTCGTTTACTGCACGAATGGTAAGTTTCGAGTAATTCTAATGTCTTTAAAGTCTTTAGTAATGATGTCTCTTGTTTTGCAGGGTTCCGGCGATGGCGGATGACGGGCTGAAGTGAGTTGAAGATGGAACCCGTGTGATGAATAGAAGCGCCTGGAAGCACGTAAGTAAGCGCTTGTTGCCTGCTTCACGATGCGCTCTAACTGTCTTTTTATTTTGCAGGTACAAGTTCGGAGCGGCTGCAGGGTGCCGGAATACCCACTGGGTTAGATGTGGAAAGGAGTAATGGCACGTGAGTATTAAAGTTCCCCAATGTCTTTAAACGCACCTTGTTTTGTCTTTCAGATGCGGGATGCAGCGCCGAAGGCCTCCGGAGCGTGCGAAGAGTTGGTAAGCTTTTGTCTTTCAGATGCCGGAATGCAGAGTGAAGACCTCCGGAGCGCACGAAGAGTAGGTAAGCCTTTGTCTTTCAGATGCCGGAATGCAGCGCGAGGCGTTGGTGACAGCCGATGGACCAGGTAAGTGAAGAGCTGTCACGGAAGACCGTAATGCTAACCTGTTCTTTCTTGTCTGTATAGGTGTTGCTGAAGACTGGATTCAGGATGGTAAGCCTTTTTCCTTAGGCCCAGGATCAGATGCAGAAGACACGATGAGCGTTCTGCTGCAGAGGATGCAGAATAACGCAAAGCAAGATTCATCCATCGGGTGTGGTTTAAATAGCCTCCTGTAGTGCTTAGGTGTCTCCTTCCACAGCCACGCCTAGGTAAGAAAAGAGTTCCTGCTTTCCAGAAGAGTTCCAGTGTTCTGAATCTAGGGAGTGGCTCCTGCCCCACCCAACAGGAAAAGTAGTTCCAAACAGCAGAGGATCAGAGGCTCAACTGGCAGGCAAGTAAGCAGCATGGTCTGCTGCAGGTAAGTCCACCCAAGCATTATGAGCCCGGCGCTTCCAGCGCTGGGACTGGGCATATTTATGAGCCTGGTGCCACTGGCGCCAGGACTGGGTCCAAAAGGTCCCAATTGGGACTGGTTGGCACTCGGAACCTGGGTTATGGATCTGCTTCCAAGGGAGTTGGGAAAACCCTGACCTTTTGGAAGCAGAGATCATGACAGTACCCCCCCTCAAGGCCCCTCCCAAACCGGGCTTCTCCGGGGGTTTTGGCTTGTCAGGAAATGTTCGGTGAAATCTTTTGATTAGGCGAGGAGCGTGGACATATTCAGCAGGTTCCCAGGATCTCTCTTGGGGGCCGTAGCCTTTCCAGTCAATTAGGTAAAATAGTTTAGATTTGGAGATCTTGGAGTCCAGAATGCTTTTGACTTCAAACTCGAGTTCGCCATCAACTAGGATAGGTTTTGGAGATTTAGTTAGTCGGGTTTGAGGTTGCACGGGTTTTAATAGAGAGAAGACCGGATGTATCTTCATGTGCGGGGGCAAGTCCAACTTGACCGCTACTGGGTTTACTATGGTAGTGATGGAATAGGGACCAAGGTATCTTGGGTTGAATGTGCGTGGCCCTTTTAGAGGTAGATATTTGGTGGATAACCAGACTTGATCCCCTACTTGATATTGAGGGGCTTCCTGCCGATGTTGATCTGCTCCTTTCTTGTATTGTTCTTTAGCCCTTTGAAGGTGAGAAACAGCTTCCTTAAAGGCTTGGGTGATTGTAGAATGCAGGTAGTCTACTGCTGGTGTTTCAAGATCTTGGAGGGGATCCAACTCCGAGGTTCGAGGGTGACTGCCGTACAAAAGAAAAAACGGGGTTTTCCCAGTTCCCGAATGGACAGAGTTATTGTAGGCATATTCGGCTATCCAAAGGATGTCTTTCCAAGTTTTTTCAGTTTGTTGCAGCATGCAGCGTAAATACTGTTCCAGAGTTTGATTGGTCCTCTCGGTTTGTCCGTCGGTCTGAGGGTGGTGACTGGTCGATAGTCTCACATCAATTTGAGCCGACCGACAGCAACTTCGCCAAAAATGAGAAATAAATTGACTACCTCGATCCGAAATTAGAACCGAAGGAAAACCGTGCAGTCGGACGATGTTTTCGAGAAATTCTCGGGCCAGAGTTGCTGCTGTTGGCAAGCCTTTGAGCGGAATGAAATGCGCCATCTTGGAGAATAAGTCCACGATTACTAGAATCGTATTGTATCCGGAGCATGAAGGTAGATCGGTGATGAAGTCCATAGAAAGCGTATGCCAAGGGCGAGGTGGGATGTCAATAGGGCGTAAGAGGCCTGCTGGTCTTTCCTTTTGACTCTTGTTTTGGGCGCATACTCCACAGGACATTATAAAGTCTCTGATATCTTTTTTCCAAGACGGCCACCAGAAGTAGCGCTTGATCTTTTCTGAGGTCTTGGCCATACCGGGATGTCCTTCCATTAAAGAATCGTGATAACAAGAGATTACTTTTTTCTGTAAATCTGTGCTGGGTAGGTATAATCGTTCTTGGAAATACAATAAGTTGTCCTTTACTGCAAAGTCCTTTCCCTGCAGATGCCAATTCTGTATGTCTGCTGGAGTTACAAGTTTCCTGGCTTTATCCTTAACTTCCTCTATGGATTCTGTGGCGATTACACCCAGAATTCTTTGTTCGGGAATGATTGGTACAGGTTTAGGGTTGATCAAGTGTTCTTCCACTCCCATCCGAGAAAGGGCATCAGCTTTACCGTTCTTTGTACCAGGTCGATAGGTAATTATGAAGTCAAACTCGGCAAAGAATAATGCCCAACGGAGTTGTCTAGAGGATTGGGCTTTTGCGGTTTTCAAATATTGCAGGTTTCGGTGATCCGTAATCACAGTAACGGTGTGTCGGGCCCCCAGCAGATAATGCCGCCAAGCCTTAAAGGCAGACTTGATAGCCAGAAGTTCCTTGTCAGTAATCGTGTAATTGATTTCAGGAGGCGAGAATTTGCGGGACCAAAATGCCACGGGATGCAACTGATTGGTTACCGGGTCCTTTTGTGATAAAACTGCCCCCATGGCAAGGCTTGAAGCATCAGTTTCCACGATGTAGGGGAGTTCGGGGCGAGGGTGTTTTAAGATTGGTGCAGAGATAAATTTAGTCTTCAAATCCTGGAAAGCTTGTTCCGCCTCGGTAGACCATTCAAAACGTTTGTTTTTCTTTAACAAGGCAGTGATGGGCTGGACTATTCGAGAGAATTCGGGGATAAACCTGCGGTAAAAGTTAGCGAAGCCTAACATGCTTTGCACACCTTTTACGGAGGATGGTGATGGCCATTTGAGAACTGCATCGACCTTCTTTGAATCCATACGCACTCCGCCAGGTGATAATATGAATCCCAAGAATTCAACTTCAGTCACGTTGAAAACACATTTTTCCAACTTAGCGAAAAGTTTGTGTTGACGCAATCTTTCGAGGACCATTTTCACGTGTTTCCGATGTTCAGATTCCGATGAAGAATAAACGAGGATGTCGTCAATGTAAACAACAACACACACATCTATGAGCTCTCTGAGGACATCGTTCATAAAATATTGAAAGGCGGCCGGGGCATTGCAAAGTCCGAAGGGCATGACCTGATATTCAAATAGCCCATACTTGGTGCGGAAGGCCGTCTTCCATTCATCGCCCTCTTTTACTCGTACCAAGTGGTAAGCTCCTCTAAGATCCAGCTTTGTATATATGCATGCTTTTCTGACTTGGTCCAGGAGTTCAGGGATCAAAGGTAACGGATATCTATTCTTAACGGTGATCTGGTTCAGGGAGCGATAATCTATACAAGTTCTAAGGTCTCCTTCCTTTTTTGGAACGAAGAACAAAGCTGAAGAAGCAGGGGACTTGGAAGGACGAATAAACCCATTTGCCAGGTATTGATCCAGGTATTGTCGAAGGTGAAGGTTCTCAGGCTCGGTGAGGGCATAAATTCTACTACAAGGAGGAGTAGATCCAGGTATCAGGTCTATCTGGCAGTCATAAGACCTATGAGGAGGTAGAGAGTTAGCCTGATCCTTCCGGAAAACATCTTGGTATTCTAGGTATTCGGGAGGTAACTGGGGAGTCTCTGAAGAAATTGCTGCCAGTGCAACACCAGGTGGAGGGTGACAAGTAGAGACACATTCTGGAAACTGGACCGTTCTTGCTCGCCAATCGATCAGAGGATTGTGTTTCTCTAACCAAGGTATTCCTAGAATAATCTGAAACTGAGAGGCCTTGATCACATCGAACACGATCTTCTCATGGTGTCCATCTTGACTTACTAGCGTCACCTCTTGAGTGGTATGCGTTACTGGCCCGGAGGCTATCTCCGTACCATCCACCGTAGTAATGACGTCCTTTACAGCCTTGGGACAAAGAGTTAGATTCATCCTCAAAACCATTTCATGATCCACATAATTGCCGATGGCACCGCTGTCGACGTAAGCTTCAATTGCATGTAATCGATCCGGATTATCAGGGCTAATGAGGACCATAGGTATCACGAAATGCAAGGTCACGGAACTGGTTTTCACGCTCGGCAAGAGGACCTCTATTCTTGTCGGGTGAGGTCGTTTCCCTGCTCAGAGTTTGTAACTTTGGTAACTGCAGCTCCTACTGCCTTCTTGGCAGGTTTCACCGGACAGTCTCGAAGAAAGTGCCCTGAGTTTCCGCAATAGAGGCATAATTGCAACTGTTTTCTCCTTTCCCGCTCCTTTTGTGTTAGAGGACCTTTCAGACCCCCTATTTGCATGGGTTCCCCGGAGTCTACTCCTTTGGAAGGAGTTGGCGGTTTGGAAAATACTCGAGCATCAAACTTGGAACGATCGGCCTTCCTGTTCTGCAGTCTGTGATCTATTTGAACGACTAAGTCTATATAGTCCGAACAATCTTGTGGGGGATTCACTACTTGGGCTAACACATCTTTGAGCTCTCCACGTAGACCTCTATAAAACAGCGTAATCCTTTTTTCCTCAGGCCATTGAGTTTCCACTATCAGTCTGTTGAAAGACGCAATATAAGCCAAAAGGTCTTGATTACCTTGTCGCAACGAAAGAAGCTCATTGTCCAAGGCCTGCCCCTGTGAATGTCTTGCGAACAGTTTTTCCATACTGAGCTGAAAAGCTTGAAAATCATGGAGGACCGGATCATCTTGATTTACTAGAGGGATCGACCAGTCTGCCGCATTGCCACTAAGGTACGAAAGCACAAAAGCTACTTTAGCTTGATCAGTTGGAAAGGCTGCTGGCCGGCATAAGAAATGCAACCGGCACTGATTGATAAATACTGCAAACCTCTTTGGGTCACCAGAAAATCGTTCGGGCGGAGCCAAAGGTACATTCCCAGGTAGGTTGATTTGCACTGGATTCATAGAGGATGTAGAAGGAAGATTTCCCCCAGATGCGGGTAACGGGGTCTGTCCGGCTTGTGACTGTAGCAATTGTCTAGCGAGATCATCTGTTCGCTCCTTGGAAATAATCAGTTCCCTTCTTAGAGCGTTCGTTTCCTGACAGGCTGCATGCACTTCTGCCCTTAGTTCCCCAAGTAACTGGGCTAGCTGGTCGGTATCCGAGGTTTCCATAGCGCCTGGACGGGAGTTTTATGGTAGTCTTTGCGTTCTGTAACGCTCACCTGATTCCCGTAGAGGCGCCCGTCTTGACTGGGCGTATACCGTATCTTCAAAGATGATGTGTAACACACAGCTGGCTCTTTGGGCTGGACCTCTGTGCGCTGTATGTCTGACTCGAAGGGTAAGATGTCTGCAGATAGAAAATATGGGATTAAGGAACTGGTTTATTGAATGTCTCTCTCTTCTTCCCTTTCTCTTCTCCTGTAGAACCCCAAAGGTTAACGCTCTCACCTTAGGTAAGTGAACGCTGTGCTCTCCATCTGCCTCGGGGCAGGGTGCTGTAACCAGTTTCTTCACTGGATAAGGGGAGCAGGCCTCTTGACTTCAGAGGACTGCTGTCCGTCGTTTACTGCACGAACGGTAAGTTTCGAGTAATTCTAATGTCTTTAAAGTCTTTAGTAATGATGTTTCTTGTTTTGCAGGGTTTCGGCGATGGCGGATGATGGGCTGAAGTGAGTTGAAGATGGAGCCCGTGTGATGAATAGAAGCGCCTGGAAGCACGTAAGTAAGCGCTTGTTGCCTGCTTCACGATGCGCTCTAACTGTCTTTTTATTTTGCAGGTACAAGTTCGGAGCGGCTGCAGGGTGCCGGAATACCCACTGGGTTAGATGTGGAAAGGAGTAATGGCACGTGAGTATTAAAGTTCCCCAATGTCTTTAAACGCACCTTGTTTTGTCTTTCAGATGCGGGATGCAGCGCCGAAGGCCTCCGGAGCGTGCAAAGAGTTGGTAAGCTTTTGTCTTTCAGATGCCGGAATGCAGCGCGAGGCGTTGGTGACAGCCGATGGACCAGGTAAGTGAAGAGCTGTCACTGAAGACCGTAATGCTAACCTGTTCTTTCTTGTCTTTATAGGTGTTGCTGAAGACTGGATTCAGGATGGTAAGCCTTTTTCCTTAGGCCCAGGATCAGATGCAGAAGACACGATGAGCGTTCTGCTGCAGAGGATGCAGAATAACGCAAAGCAAGATTCATCCATCGGGTGTGGTTTAAATAGCCTCCTGTAGTGCTTAGGTGTCTCCTTCCACAGCCACGCCTAGGTAAGAAAAGAGTTCCTGCTATCCAGAAGAGTTCCAGTGTTCTGAATCTAGGGAGTGGCTCCTGCCCCACCCAACAGGAAAAGTAGTTCCAAACAGAAGAGGATCAGAGGCTCAACTGGCAGGCAAGTAAGCAGCATGGTCTGCTGCAGGTAAGTCCACCCAAGCATTATGAGCCCGGCGCTTCCAGCGCTGGGACTGGGCATATTTATGAGCCTGGTGCCACTGGCGCCAGGACTGGGTCCAAAAGGTCCCAATTGGGACTGGTTGGCACTCGGAACCTGGGTTATGGATCTGCTTCCAAGGGAGTTGGGAAAACCCTGACCTTTTGGAAGCAGAGATCATGACAGCAGCCTTCCCTGAACTTGAATCACCCCATTCATGCCTCTCCCTCAGTAGAAAATATGTGAGCTGTGGTACGTGGTGATACTGCTCCTGCTTGGAGATAAGAGTGTGTGAGTGCGCCAATCTGTGATTGTTGTACCTTTCAAACCCTTCACCCCAAAGTACAGTTTCTGTGAGCATACGCCGGCCCATAAAGCTCACCTGTGAATTATGGAAGATAAGCTTTCCGTCCTGCTACTTCTGCAGGGGCGCGTCGAATGGGATCTAGTTCCCTGATAAGGATTAGTCTATTCCAGCTGCGACTATGCTTCTCCTTATGATTGGTAAGTCTTTCCTGAGCTCTTGTGATGCTGTTTGTTCTGTTTAATGTCTTCATATCTTGCTCCTATTTATGCCCACAATAATGCCTCTCTTCTGTTTTCTTCCCTTAGTTGGAAATGTGGCCTCAATGCAGCTGTGAGACGTGAGATGTGGCCAGATGGAAGATGGATGCTACCACAATGTTCGACAGCAGGTAAGTGATGGTTTGAGGAAAAGCGCGAAGTATGGTGAAGCACAACCTTAAACTGACTGTTTTTTCGATGTCTAACCTTGTCTTCTGTTTTTCCTTGCAGGCGCTGCTGTCAATGATGGAGCGTGTTGTGCTGCAGTGCGAAGATGAAGATATCAGCGTTCCGGAAAGTGTAAAGATGAATACTTGGTTCACTGAAGAGATGTGCAGGTAAGAACAGCTTCCCCCAGTTGGTAAGTATGCTGGCAGGAAGCAGGATGTCCTGGAAGTAGGATCTTCAAAGGTAAGTCTGACCTCAGGCGACGGTAAGCGTTACGTTGTTTGCAAGTGCAGAATAACACGAATCAGCTGTCTTGAGGATCAGGGCAGCTTATATAGCTGAGATCGGGGACATGCCCATTAGGGCCGGCTTACCAGCCACACCCTGCCACTCCTAGAGAGTGAGCATGTCCAAAGGCAATCAATTAGCATCCACCACACCAAAGAATACACTTGGGGCTGCTTAATGGATGGAATGTTCAAGTCTAATGCATCCTGTTTAATGGATGGAATGTTCAAGGTTAATGCATCTGAAGTGCTATATCCATATAAAAAGCTTTTTGGTGTTAAATGGATGTTCTTGTTTACTTTTGTTCATGATCCTGGCACCAAAGGCACCAGGACAGTGTCCACCCAGGTCTCCTGTGCATACGACCCCTGCATGCCACTATGCAATTTATTTCCAATGGTTTTATGGCTGGCATTTCCCGGGTAACAGGTGGATCAAATACTGATGTCCTCGGATGTCTTCCATGCACAGTGTAGAATGGAGTTTGCCCTGTGCTTGTGTGAACTGAGTTGTTGTATGCATACTCAGCTATCTAGAGTATATTTTTCCAAGAATCCTCGGACTGTTGTAACACACACCTGAGATATTGCTCTAAAGTTTGGTTGGTTCATTCAGTTTGCCCATCAGTTTGAGGGTAATGGCTTATGGACAACTGGAGATCAATTTTGGCAATCATACAACACTTACTCAAAAAGGCAGAAACAAATTGAGTTCCGCGATCAGATACTAATGTTGATTGAAATCCATGCAATCAAACAATTTGCTCTAGGAACACAGAAGCGAGAGTTGATACAGTTGGGAGTCCCTTCAAAGGGATGAAATGGGCCATTTTGGAGAATAAATCCACAACGACTAATATGGTGTTGTATCCATTGCAGGGTGGAAGATCGGTGATGAGTCCATAGACAGGGTATGCCAAGGTGCTGGCAGTACTGTTAGGGGATGTAGTAAGCCAGCAGGGTTCTGTTTCTGAGACTTGTGTTGTGCACAGATACCACATAAATTGGGCGATGTCTTTCGCCAGGTTGTCGACCAGTAGTTTTGTTTGACCTTAGCCTGAGTTTTGGCTATTCCTGGTTGTACTTCCACTAATGAATTGTGGTAATTTGTGATGATTTGCTCTTGCAGTTCTTGGTCTTGGACATATACTCATCCTTGGAAATATGGTAGATTGTCTTTGATGGTGTACTTTTAACAGACATTCCTGTTGTGTTGATTGATCCATCAGGGATTGCAAACTGGTTCTTTGGTCATCCACACATGTGGTGGCAGCTATTCTGGTTTGAATCCTGTCCTCAGGAATTAAGGCCACAGGGTCGGTTGCTATAAACACCTCTTTTTTTTCACTCATGCGTGATAGAGCGTTTGCTTTCCCATTGCGTACTCCAGGTCTATGAGTGATAATAAAATTGTATACCACGAAAAAAAGAGCCCAACAAAGTTGACACAAGCATTGTGTTTTGGTGGTTTTCAAGTATTGCAAGTTACGGTGGTCCGGAAGGTACGATGACAGTGACCGTATGTCTTGCCTAGAGAAGGTAATGTCTCCAGGCCTTGAATGCTGCTTTAATCGCCAGTTATTCCTTATCTGTGATTGCGTAGTTCAACTCGGGGGCTGAAAATTTGCGGGACCAGAATGCCAGAATGCGATGGGGTGTATTTGTCCTGTTTCAGGGTCTCGTTGTGACACTACTGCTCCCATGGCTATTTTTGAAGCATCTGTCTCAACTATGTAAGGTAGGTCTGGTCGTGGGTGTCCAAGGACTGGTGCTGTAGTGAACGCTAGTTTCAACTTCTGGAAGACTTCTTCATCTTCTGTCGACCAATAGAACTTCAGATTTTTCTTTAACAAGGAGGTAATTGGATGTACAATTTGTGGAAACCCAGGTATAAACCGACAGTAAAAGTTGGCGAATCCGAGCACGCTTAGCACTCCTTTTGTGGATGTTGGTGAGGGCCATTGGAGGATTTCATCCACCTTTCATGTATCCATAGGTACGCCTTGTGGTGTGAGCATGAAACCGAGAAACTCGACCTCGGTTACATGGAAAAAACATTTTTCCAACTTGGCATACAATTGGTGTTGTCAAAGCTTCTCTAAGACTGCCCAGACATGGCCTACATGTTCTTCCATGGAATTTGAGTAGATAAGAATGTTGTCAATGTAAACAAGAGTGCAAACGTCCAGTAGTTCACGGAGTACATCATTCATAAATAATTGGAATTCTGTAGGGGCATTGCATAGCCCGACGGGCATGACCTGGTATTCAAAGAGGCTGTACTTCATGCGGAAGGCCATTTTCCACTCATCTCCCTCTTTTACTCTTACAAGATGGTATGCTCCTCTTAAATCCAGTTTTGTGTAGATTTGAGCATGTTTCACTTGGTCCAGGAGCTCTTGTATAAGTGGTAAAGGATATTGATTTTTTACAATGATCAGATTGATGGCTCTATAGTTGATGCAAGTTCTTAAGGGTGAGGAGGCAGGTGACTTGGATGGGCGAATGAAACTGTTTGCCAGGTACTGATCCAGGTAAGATCTAAAATGTTGATTTTCCGGTTCTTTCAGAGAATAAATTTGGCTGCAAGGGATCTGGGCCCCGGGTACAAGATCTATTTGATAATTGTAGGGTCTGTGCGGGGGCAGAACATTGGCTTGCTCTTTTTTGAAGACATCCTGGTAATCTTGGTATTCAAGCAGTAAGAAGCTGATGAGGCCCAACACGATTCCTTTCTTCTGTTTCAAATTGGTGTCATCTTTTTTGTAACATGTGTCGGCACAATCATGAGGAAATGTCAGAACTCGTATTCGCCAGATGATCCTAGGATTGTGGGTCTCCAGCCAGGGCATTCCGAATATCATCTGGAACTGAGGAGCACCAATGAGATCGAAAGTAATGTCCACTTGATGCCCGTCCTGACACAGAAGCTTAACTTTCTCGGTGTATTGTGTCACCGGGCCGGATGATAGCTGAGAACCATCCACAGCAGTGACGTTTTCCGATTTCTGCTTCTGTCGGAGAGGAAGGCCTATTCGGAGAGCCAAATCTTGGTCAATGTAGTTACCCACAGCTCCACAATCAATATATACCTCCAAGGCATGTATGTTTGATGGTTGCTTATGATTCACCAAAAGCACTGGAAGGACTAGATGTGAGGTCTGTACGGATTCCTTTTTGTTGCTCGACAAGCAGACCCCTACACTTGGCGGGCGTTGGCGTTTCCTGAGTTCTGTTCTTCTTCTACATCAGTTTTGTCTGTTGCCCCAACTGTTTTCTTGGGTGGTTTTACCAGGTAGTCACGGAGGAAGTGACCTGCTTGTCCACAATATAAGCAAAGCTGTTGTTGTCTTCTTTTTTCCCTTTCTGCTTTGGTAAGGGGACTTCATAATCCACCAATTTGCATTGGCTTAGACTGTTCATGTGGTTTAGTCTGATTCTCACAAGGTCGTACGTAAACTGACCATCCGTCTGATTGAGCTTGATCCATTTTCCAGTTCTGCATCCTCTGATTGAGTCGCACCGTCAGGTCTATGTAGTCCGCACAACTCTCAGGAGGATTGATCACTTGCGCCAACACATCCTTAAAATCTCCACGTAACCCCCGGTAAAAGAGTATAGTCCTCTTCTCTTCTGGGCTGTGAGATGATTGAAGGTTGCAATATAGGTTAATAGATCTTGACTCCCTTGTCTAAGTGACAACAACTCGTTGTCCAGAGCTTGTCCTTGAGTATGACGGGCAAACAATTTCTCCATCTCAAAGTTCCAGAGTAAAGGGTCATCTGGACTTACCAAAGGTATAGATCAGTCTGCCGCACTACCTCCTAAATACGAGAGTACAAACGCCACTTTGGCTTGGTCATTAGGAAAGGCTCCTGGTCTGCACAAGAAAGGAAGGCGACATTGGTTCATAAATACAGCAAACTTGTTTGGGTCGCCGATGAAGTGTTCGGGAGGGGCTATAGGCACTGCGCTTGGAAGAACCACCTGAACCGGTGTTGATTGTTGTGGTGTGGAAGAATGAGAAGAATGGGTCAATCCAGGCAATGGAACCTGTCCTGCTTGCGCTTGTAGCATTTGTCTTGCCAATTCATCAGTTCTTTCTTGAGTTACAATAAGATCCCTCTGTAATGCATTGGTTTCCTGTCTTGAAGCATATACTTCAGCCCATAATTCCCCTAGTAAGAGGGCTAACTGATCTGTTTCTGAAGTTTCCATAACGCCCAGGCAGAGAGTATTAGAGGGTTTGCGTTCTGTTACGCTCACCTGGTCTCTGTGAAGGCGTTGGGGCATGGTTGCAGCCCTCCCTGAACTTGAATCACCCCTTCAGGCCTCTCCCTCAGTAGAAAAGCTGTGAGTTGTGGTACGTGGTGATACTGCTCCTGCATGGAGATAAGAGTGTGTGAGTGCGTCAATCTGTGATTGTTGTACCTCTCAAACCCTTCACCCCAAAGTACGGTTTCTGTGAGCATACGCCGGCCCAAAAAGCTCACCTGTGAATTATGGAAGATAGGCTCTCGTCCTGCTACTTCTGGCAGGGGTGCATCAAATGGGATCTATTTCCTTCACTGATCCCTGATAAGGATTAGTCCCGTCCAGCTGCGACTATGCTTCTCCTTATGATTGGTAAGTCTTTCTTCAGCTCTTGTGATGCTGTTCGCTCTGTTTAATGTCTTTATATGTTGCTCCTATTTATGCCTGCAATAATGTCTCTCTTCTATTTTCTTCCCTTAGATGGAAATGCGGCCTCAATGCAGCTGTGAGACGCGAGACACGGCCGGATGGAAGATGGATGCTACCGCAATGTTCAACAGCAGGTAAATTATGGTTTAAGGAATAGCGCAAAGTATGGCGAAGCCCAACCTAAAACGGAATGTTTTTTCAATGTCTTACCTTGTCTTCTGTTTTTCCTTGCAGGCGCTGCTGTCAATGATGGAGAATGTCATACAGCTTATATAGCTGAGATCGTGGGCACGCCCATTAGGGCTGGCTTACCAGCCACACCCAGCCACTCTTAAAGAGTGAGCATGTGCAAAGGCAATCCATTAGCAGCGACACCCAAGAATACACTTGGGGCTGCTTAATGGATGGAATGTTCAAGTTTAATGCATCCTGCTTAATGGATGGAATGTTCACGGTCAATGCATCTGAAGTGATATGTCCATAATAAAAGCTTTTTGGTGTTAATGGATGTTCTTGTTTACTTTTGTTCATGAGCCTGGCGCCAAAGGCGCCAGGACACTGTCCACCCAGGTCTCTTGTGCATGCAACCCCTGCATGCCTGTGCCCCTGACTTCATGACCATGACACCATTTGGTCATGGAATAACTCCTCTTATCGTTCTGTTTATGCCCAGCAGTAAACATCTGACACACAATGCCATTCACTACATAAAATGCAACATGTTCTAACAGATTCGGAACACAATCGTTGAAGCAAGACTCTCCCTAGTCTATGCACGGGTTAATGCAGCTGTTCTAGCGCAATCTGTAATAATGCTACTGGCATTACTGGCTTTCCAGTACTATCTTGTCACCATAATGCTTCTGTGGGGAAAAAGAGCACCCCCTTCGTTTCCATAATTCCTGATCTTCCTGCGGTGCACTTCTGAACCCGGAGCACCTTTAGGATGAGGTAACAGTCTACAAGGTGGATGGGGATGCAGAAATTACTCAAACATCAATAATAAAACCGACTCAGGAAGTTGGCAAAAGGACTTGTCTGTTTTAATAACAATTATCTAAAACAGGGAGTTCAATGGACATCAACGATGTTCGGCAGCAAAATCTCTCCAGTTTACATAAAAAAACATGATTATATGGTGAAAACTTGTCATCGCCGACGTCATACTATATGGCAAACTAAGAAAACTAATAGGGGACTATGATTGGGTAACGGGGAACATCTAGGTATACTTTCCATGGGTTTGGGGGTTGTGATTGGGTCTCTACTATCAGGTGGACAACTCTGTCCACCTCTAGTGCAAGTCATTGTGAGCGTCATCAAATACACATCTCATTGGGTCTCCAAACTATAGGGTTGTTTGGTACGTGGCCCTCTATAATTGGTTGGCATGCTTGTACCCTTCTAGAATATTCCACTCAGCAGCATGCAAGCTGGTACCCCAGGTGCTGATGGTCAGACTTGACCATGCCTCCCCACCCAATTATCCCATCATCTATCATCACTCTTGCTGTCTGCCATTAAATTAGGCCTTTGAATTCGGCCTTGCCTCGAATCGCTATGTCTGAGAATAAAAGGCAGTGTGAGCATGTTCTTATCTTCTTGTTTCGGCGTAGCCCACCTAAAGTCTATTTTCATCTGACCATGTGACTGGAGACTACATTTTGAACTCCTTTGTTGTATTTACTGGTATTAAATTAATAAACTCTTGGCATTCATTGTCCTTCCGCCGCACCTTAACAGGAGCTCAGCTCTCGTCTCTTGTTCATTGTATCTTTCCATTCCATGATAGATAACCAGTTTCTTGGCTGCCCCATCCTTGACACTGGGCCAGACCAACCTTCTTGATTCTCCTTCCATCTCCAGCTGTGCTTATTCTACTGCACCACACGTAAAATTCCTTTCATTCACAGGATTTTCAATTTGCTAAAATACGATGTGGAATTTCCTGATTCCTATGCACATATATACCTTGGCGGCACCGCCTGCACTACTCACTACGTATAGCCAGCCTTCAAGAATACTTAATCTACTTGCGTTACTGCATCTGTACATTTAAAAAACAGTTTTCATTTTCTTCTATGCTCTTTACACGTGCAATCTTCATTCCGCACGTGGAGGGTCATTTGATTATTGTTTCGTCATCAGATTCGATATAGTTTATTTACTTTCTTTCTATCATCTCTCTTCAGGTGTGTCACGTTGCTTCAGGTGACATCACCAGTCTCTTCTGTTATCCGTCGTCACATGCTCTTTGGGGAACTTTTCCCAGAGGCTGTCAGTTCTTTGTGGATACATATAGAATGGTCTTCTTAATGAATACCTTGCTTCCAAAGCTGCTCGCGTTATAGGTATCATTACAGGTGTTGCCTTTGTCGCTATTTCTGGTTCCCAACAGACAGGTTAGGGCTGGGACTTCTGGTAGAGGCTTGTGGCTCCTCCTCTCCACTTCCTTGAATCTCCATTAATTCGGTTCTTGACAAGTGATTAAAATCTTCTCGTATTATCATAACTGTGGCTACCTTCTCCTTTACACTCGGAGTATCACAACTTGAAATATCTGGAGAATATGCAACCCTTTTGGCTTCTGCATCTGTGGTTTCATTCCTGCAAGAAATAAAGTCTGTTCACTTAGTATCTGCTGCACATTTAAATATTGCTATGGCTACTGGGAGTTGTAGTGCCTTAATAAGCCTATGCAATAGAGATGTGTGTTGCACTGGAGTGCCGTCCGCTCTGAGGTAGCCCCTCCTTTTCCAATGTGCTAACCCTGCGTGTACAGCTCACAGTTCACATCACGTAGGCAGAGTTACTGTACAGTGTCACTTCCTGCCCTACATGACTTTCGAGAAGCACTAATTCTGATGCTTGTGCTGAGAAATGAGAAGGGAACCTTGCACTTGCTAAAACTTCAAAATCCTCATTTTCTCTATGCCTCACTACAGCTGCGCCAGAATGTCTTTCACCACTTGTTTGATCTATTTTTGACCATCAATAAAGAGAATGTCCCCTCCTGACAAAGCATTTTCTTTCACATGCGGTATATCATCGTAAAAAACTCAACATAATTTGCAGTGCACATCCACATGCTCTCCCTCTGTCACTGGCTCAGCTATAAATAGGGCAGGGTTCAATATTTTACATCTAACAATTTTGATATTTGGATTTGAAATCATTACTTCATAAGCAGAAACTCTCTGCAATGTCAATGTACCTTTGGGTTTCTCTAAGATAGCAAACAGAGCATGTTCTACAAAAAATGTCATAGAACAGCCCATTACAATACTTGTAGACTTCTCAATTGTGAATGCGGCAGCTGCCAGTGACTGTTCACACAGAAAGTAACCTTTCATTACTGGATCTAAAATCCCACTGTAATACGCTACAGGTTTGTACCCTAATGTAGTCCTCTGTGTAAGCACTGCTGTCATAACTGTCCCATTCGTGAGAGAGAATAAGAAAAACTTCTCGGTGTAATTGGGTATTCCCAAAACAAGAGCTGTGCAAATTTCTTTTTTCAACTTCTCATATCCTTCCTCCATTTCTTCAGTCCATTCTATGTTTTCCTTATTAACCTGTGCTTTCTTTTAAGCCTATAAAAGAGGCTGTGTGCACGAACTATAGTCAAATACCCAGGATTTAACATAATTACATAGCCCCAAAAATTGTTGCATCTGTTTCACCATGTGCGGTTTTGCAATTTTCATAATAGCCTCAGCCATTTGAGGTGTCACCTTCTTTCCCTCATGTGAGCTCATCTGTCCTATCTATAACACTTTTTCTTGACAGTACTGTAGCTTCTCTTTATCTACCTTGTAGCCCTTGTCTGCTAGGATAGTCATTAACTGAATTGAGTCCTTCCTGCACTCATCTTCTGTAGTGCTACACATTAAAATGTCATCGGCCTCTCGAGGCATGGGATGCTGTCTTGCTCAAGGTAAAATCGCTCCTGGCTTCAATGTTGTCTTGACTTCCCCTATTGCCATTAACAATCGTACGTCATAAGGGCCTGTAGTCCATAGCTGAAGACCATAGGATGCTTGGCACCTTCTCCAAGACTTAATCGGAAAATGCAGGACGCTGCTGCATTGTCACCATTCACTGTGGGATTTACCTTTTCTCTATTAGTATCCAGTAGGTAATGCTCATAAAGAACACTTCTTCATCATCTGTTGGGTCTTTTCTAAACAGATCATCATCAGAAATGTCAGTCAGCCTGCACCCTTCAACGAGAGCTATCATTGTCCTCCATGATCTATTTCAAGCATCGCCTTTTCCCTTCGTACTATGGCTGCTTCTAACTCTAGAGGGATGGTCTGTGCCCCCTCTTCGTCCATAGGTATCCGTGGTCTACACAAGAATTCGTCAGGTATCCTCACAGTCCTTACCACTAAGCCAGGAAACCATGTCAATGGAATGCTCACCCATAAAGAAAAACCTCTGGCTCTACTGGTACACTTCACGGAGCCAGTTGCCCTTTGAATGCCAATATAAATTCACCCACATTTAAATAGTGTATTCCTGACATGGAGCTCACTATACTTTCATCAGTAAAGGAAATTGTCATGTTAAGCTTTGTCATTAAATCTCTTCCCAAAATGTTAACTGGTGTCTGTCGTGAATACAAACAATGAAACAGACATATCGTACTCTCCTATATAGACTGGAAATTCATCAGTAAAAGGAACTCGACTTGTAGCTCCAGAGAAACCTTGAGCACTCATGGCAATTACTGACATTGGATTTCTTTCCCTCTTGTATACATGAACGAGCAGCCCCAGTGTTACTAGGAAAGAAAGAGATGTGCCTCCTATCATCACAACAACCCTTGGTTCCTCTTGGGGGTCTGGTGTCACTGATAGTATGGAACACATCAAGTCGCCCTGTGAGCTGTCCTATTGTGGGTACATGCATACCCCTTTAACTGTGAAAGGATTCATTCCTCCACAGTGACACCCCCTATTCTAGGTGTCAATAGTTGTCCTGTATTTGCATACTGTTTTGTCTGCATGGGTGCGTGTTGCAACTGCCGTTGCGGTGGATTCATTTGCACTTGCTGTTGTTGATGTGTCTGTTGTATTTGTGGCACTTGTGTCTGATACACAGTCTGATCTTGCGCAAACCCTTCCCTAGTTTGTGTCCTATATGGTGGAGGATAAGCTGTCCCCCCTTGATAATTGGCCATTCTGTACATTCCCTTGGCTCCCACACACGCGTGCAACATGTCCTGTCATCCCAAAAATCCAACATACAGGAGGAACCTGTCTGATTAGTCCCCTTGGTTAAATCCTCCTTGTGTATTTTGATTCTCATTCTGTGCATTTTGAAACCCACCTCGAGTGTTTTGGAATTCACCCCTTCCTCTATAGCCTATACCTCTGTCTCGTGGTATGTACCCATTTCCTCCTTGGTCCATCAGGCACTGATTATTCACCTGTGATGTGCCCACTGCTTGCTGCATTCCTAACCCTTCTCTGCTTGTCAATACCGCTCCTTCTATGACATACGTTGACAATTTCTTCTGCACTAATTTGGCTTCCTCAATTTTCCTTGCCTCATGTTTCTTCTTGTTTTTCTGCTGCAATAGCCAACAGTGATGCACTATCGTCAGCTGCATTTTTGCCCATGCCTTTGCTTCCATTCCCACTTGCTTCTTCATTTGCCACTGTACTTGCTCGGGTAACTGTTGACATAAAATGTGGTAAAATAATGCCACCGCTTTTTCCCATTGCTCACTCGTTTCAAGAGTCCAGCACTCTTGAGTGTCCTGAATGTAAGCAATCAGGTCTTCATGTTCCTTCATCTTATGTGTCATGATTGCACCCATATCTGATGTGTCAGGATATGGCACCCTGAGAGCCCTCCAAACATCTGTACTACAATTATTAAACGGCGCTCCGTCATGTGCTTTGCTCTGTGCTGTTACCCTTGAATAAACTGCTCTCTTCCATATGTCATCAGCTCTTTCACCACGAATGGCTGCTAAGAGACCCTTAATGTCCCCTATGGACAATGTATTCCCTCCTGTCATTTTCTCAAATTCATAAATCCATTTTCCACACCCAACGTTAAACTCAGGAGTTTGCACCTTAAATTATCTAGCAGTGGACTGGTTGAGCTCCTTCCTCTCTGACTGTCCTTCCCAGGTTCAACTGGGCCCTTTTCTCTCCACATCACACTCTTCACCTGCAGTGTCCCTCAGGGCTCTATCCTCGGTGTCCAGTCAACTGCTCGAAAAAAAACTGGTCGACTGCAATTTGGTCGACGCAATTTGGTCGAAAACCAAATGGTCGAATTTTTTTTTATTTATATATTTATTTTTCGGGTTTTCGTTTAGTAAAAAAAGGGGTTTTTAGAGAAAAAAAGGGGGTTGGGGGGGGGACCCCCCAAAAAAATGAAAAGAAAGGGTTAAAATAAAAAAAATAAAAAATTCGACCATTTGGTTTTCGATCAAATTGGTTCGACCATTTGTCTGGTCGACCAATTTTTTTCGACCAAATGTCTGGCAACCTCTATCCTCTCGCTATGGATCTTCAACATGTACCATGCCCCTCTGGACCATTTGATCTCCACCTTCTCTCCTCACTTCCATTGTTATGCAGATGACATGCAGCTCTACTTCAAGCTTCCCTCAGTTCCTCCTCTTCTTCCTCTCTTATTCCTGACTGACTGCTATTGAGGCATTTTGTGCTGCTAACAATCTCAGCTTTAATGCCAGTAAGACAGAGATGCTTCTCACTGGGACCCCCGCTCCCTCCTCCCCTCCTACTCTCTGGCTGTTCCCCATGGGACCCCTCCCCACACCCGATGTGAGGCAAAACCTTGGTGTCATCTTCAACTACTCTCCTCCTTCTCTCCTCACAGCATGGACCTCACCAAGAAGGCCCACTTTCAACTTCACCTCCTCAGAGGCATTCTCCCTTTCCTCACCTTCCCCCAGAAACTCATTGTCTCCAGAGCTCTGGTACTGCCTACGCTGAACGACCGCAAAAGCCTCTTCCTCAATCTTCCTAAATCCTCCCTTCGGCCCCTTAAACAAATCCATAACAGGACTGCGAGACTTATCCTTAGCCTCAATCTCAGGGACTGCATTTCTCCAGCCCTAGAATCTCTCTGCTGGATCCCCGTTGTTGCAAGGGACAAGTTCAAGACCCTCTGCATCATCCACAAGTCTTTCTGGGGTATGGACCCCGCTACCTCCAACTCTCTCTCCCTAAATACCTCCCTGCTAGAGCCCTTCGGTCTTCTGGCTCCAACTCTCTGCAGATCAAACGCTTTTTCAAGCAGAGATTGGGGGGGTAGATCTCTCTCTTCTGCAGGAGCCTCCCTCTGGAATGGCCTCCCTGCCCCTCTGAGGCTTGAGCCAGATCTCTTAAAGTTCTTGAAGCTTCTCAAGACCCTCCTTTTCTCTTCTTCCTTCACTCTCCCCCTCCCCTGCTATCTCCCCCGCTGCCGCATTTTGAGTACTGCCCAGTTCCTTCTGAGTCATACAGGGCACAAGGCCCTCCTTGCCCAATCTACCCCAGCACTTCATTCTCCCCTGACCCACCAAACCTGCACATGCACGACTGGGCTCACTCCCCCTGCACTAGCCTGGCAGGGCCTACACCCCTACTGAGCCGGATCCTTCCCCGGCCCTGCACCTAACATGTGGACCCTCATTCCCTGCACTCCCTGCTTTCCCCTGGCATGTGTCCACCTGGTATCCCCTTAGCACTCGCCTAGCCCAGGGGCCCTCCTCCCCCCAGCACTTGCATGCTCTCCACTCTTCCTTTCCCATTTTAGCATTAACTTTCCGCTTTGACCGGCACTCCCCCTCCCCACTCCCATACACTTCTTTAACTGCACTTGTACGATCCAAATGACACAAGGCCTAGTAGGACCGTTTTTTGTTACTCTTCACCCCTGTACCCCCACCCTAATCCCTCTTTTGTTTTGTGGCACCTTGAAACACCTTTTGCTGTATAGGCACATTATAAATACCCAATAAATAAATAAATTAATTAATTAATATTAATAAATCTCCAGACTGCAGGCCAGTAAACTAGTGACTGCCCATCTTACTGCACCTCTCCCTGGTTGGGGCCTCTGCTTTTACACGTGAACCTGCACCATATCGGTGTGCTTGAGGGGGATCTCACAACAACATGATTTCTGATTGTTTTGGGGTAAAGAGCCTCCCCATTAACAGTTAGAACAACACGAACAAGGCAAGAACAAGAAAACAAAAACAGAGACAAAACAAAGGCAAAAGATCCTACTATACCTTGCGACAATTTGGATCATGCAAGTGCTGTAACATGAAAAGGGGGGAAGGAGGAGAAGGGGAGATGAAGGAGTGGGAGGAGAAGGGACAAAGTGCAAGTGAAAAATTCAACACGAATACATTGGAGATAAGGAGAATAGTAGGGACGGCACATAATTGGGAAAGGCCAAATCACATGTTGTAGGGAGAAACAAAAGGCGTGCATAGAAGGGAACAAGGGACTACAGATTAGAGAGTCCACTTCTTGGTGCGGGTCTACATATAAACAAGCAGCAGCAGATAAGCAAACAGCAACATTGACAAGGCTAAGTAAATAGGAAAGCCACAACTCAAATTGCAATGGTAATACAGCAATAACTCACATTACTGGATAAAACAGTGAGGTCTAGCAGAATCACTGGTTCATGTAGGCTGGTATAAGAGTAGCAAGCATCAACAGTAAACTTTAGCAGAGTCAAAGGGCCTCATCACAGCCTTGGCGGTATCCCGGCAGTGATACCGCCATTGCAAATAGCGTTACAGCTACTCGGTCCAGATAAATTAGCGCAGGATCATGAGTAGCAGTATTAGGGTAAATTCCCATTCTCCATTGGGTCCACTGGACTCAATTGGGTTTTTCGTCTCTATTGGCGCCAGCGCAATTAGCGCCACGACAATAGCACCGAAAACAGGTGGAAAGTAGAGATTTTTTCCTCCAGCAAAAAGATGGAGATAAAACTCCAACTTTCCGGTCGACTTATGATTGGGCCAACCTTTAAATTTGGCGTTAATAGCGTTACTGCTGCATTTAAGGGCTACCGCCCAACTCGTGAAGAGGCCCAAGTCGGCAGTGGTAAACATTGGAGGCAGAGGAAAGAAATTGAGAAGTTTGGTAGGCTGCTGTAGCATGGGATAACAGAGTCAGAGTCAAAGTTGGTATGTTGCATGATTTACTGCACTGCCTAGACTTATATTAGCATAAATAGTTACAAACCTTCCTGGGCCAGTTTAAGGGCTTTACATCACTCATGCCGATTCTGCATTTAAAACATACCTCCAGAAATTAAGGGGAAGAGTGGCTACAAATGAATCCAAATGAATCCTGACTCAAGATCTAGCAAACACACAGGTTGCTGTGCATGAATTCGAAGAGGTGGTGAACTCCTTAGAATTAAAAAGTGCAAGAAGAGACAATATACTAATGAAGAACTAGAAAGAAGGAATACGAGATTCAGAGATGGTCAGATGTGTGCAGCAGCTCATTCTGGATATGCACAATCACATCACGAAATTCAAATTGAAATGGCCCACAGAAATGGGCATCAGAGGAGCACAGAGACTGCCAAGCCTTGTGGTATAGATGTAAAATGAATGTAATTTTGCTTGAAAAATGTATTTGGTTGGCAACACAGATAGAGTGACCTTTGTGTTTTGTGAGATGTGAGCTTAAGTTATATAAGGATCAAGCCCCCCTTAGCCTTGTCAAGAGATTGGGAACTTAACAGGGACGTCATTTCACCAAAATGCCTGGGGTAGCAGAAGTGGCATCATACGAACCTTGACCTCTCATGACATCACAAGAAGTGATGTCATTTGACCCCTCCCTGAAGTGACATTATGGGATGCGATAGCACACTACCTTTCACCCCTTGATAAAACAGGAAGTGGCATCACATAGCTTTGTTCCCAAGTACACTACGAAAAATATGGTTATGATATCACTGGAATGTTAAATACATTTCATGGAGGAATGGATCACCATAGGTATTGTTAATATCAGTGTGTGTAGGCCCATACTATCAAATTACTGTGAATGCAAGCAGATGTCCAAGGCCAAATGATAATGATGTGTTATTATATAGCACTAACGCTTAAGTGCGTTATATAGAACAAATATACATACAGTATCACCAATCTGTTTTGGTACTCATTTATCAACCTCACAGGGATGAAAGGCTGAGTTGTCCTTGCCGGGATTCGAACCTGCAACCTGCAGATCACACACACATTGCAGCAGCAAGCGCTCAGCCCAATGAGCTATCTTACTGGCTATGATAAAATGAGTAATTACATGTCTGAATGTTCTCAAATTCAGAAAGAAAATTACACTCTGTAATGGATATCATTAAACTGGTAACTGAGATTTAACAGTGGGCCAGTTCATCTGTAGGTCTGGTGCAAAGTTGGCCACATGTCAAACCTGCGAAGATCGACTTTTCCAGCTTCAGATGTTGGCAAAATACATACCATTAGAAGGGTTCATAATTGTATTAAAGAATATAGAGTAGTTCAGGGGAAGCAGCTCCCTCACACGGCATCCCGTACTCTGGGCACTCGTTACTTCATACATGCAAACAATCATTCTGAACAGCATGCAATGGAGATAGGAAAGATAGACACATTACAACAAAGCATTAATTGTGACACAATGAAATCAAGAACAACGTTATGTGATATGGTCAAATATTTCTACACTGTACACAAGCTTTTAGGCACCAGCTTTTTGTCAACTCACTGAAGACACAAAGATGGAATAACTTGTGATGATCGTAACAGAGAAAATGTCAGAAAAAAATATGCTGTAACTGCAACTCGCAGAAATCTAAATACATAGTCCGAAAAGGATGCTTATTCTACTATAAATGCTTTTTGGACGTTTTTATCTGCATTGTGAATTTTAGGTGTTTAAGACAAGACTAAATTGGTGACTCACTGCCTGAAGTGTGCCTGAAATAAACCTTTGATGAGTCTAGCAATTATTGTATAGAATTCCAGAAAGACTAATTATTTGTGTAATAAAGCTACTTCCAGGCATCTTTGTAGGTTACTCAGGCTTTAATATATACTTCTTAAGTTACAGTTACAGTTGACTTATAAGGACATGAACACACTCGCAATGCATCAGCCAGGCAGGAGAGGACTAACTGCCTGACTCCGTAACCTTCAGATAAGCATTCTCACATTCACACACCAACATTCCACAGGACATCACCAGCTTACAGCAGACACAGACAGGCACTATATAACAGTTTGTTATTCCTTTTCTTTCTTATTTAGGGTCACTGCTGAAAGTGTTACACTTGTGGAACCCCCTGTTTTTTTTAAGAGGCCTGAACAAGAAAGCCATCTACTCCAGAAACAAAGAGCCACATGGCGCTAGCCACCGCCCAGGGTGTTAAATAAAAAAAAAAAGAATTGGGGTAGCAATGGAGACCAGAGGGGTAGCAATGGAGACATCAGGAGTCGCAGGTGCGACCCCTTGCAAACCCTAAATGGCGTTCCTGTAATTTAATAATAAATGCAGCAGGTATAAAGGTGCTTTCCTTTCATCCTCCAATTTCAATGTGAGTATTTCACACACTCTATCACATCCTCTAAAGAGGGATTTAACATTCTGTATCCACTCTAACTCCTCATACAGTTCATACTGGAGATCCTAAGATACAACATTGCTATTGGAGACTAGCATCAAAGAAACCGGAGAGACACTGTGTCAAAATGATTAAACTGAAGATATGCACGATACTGCCACCACTTGATGTCTTCTGACATATCTGACATCCTTTAAAGGAGTTACTGTATTTAAAACATTGAATGCTGCAATCTACTGTGTTATTATATTAGGCTCTGGGCATCTGCCCTCTTGTACATACTTTACAGATGGGTGGGTGGCAACAATACCTAATTGGAAACCACAAAGCAGTTAAAATGACACTGAATGTTGCTTTTCTATTGTCTTGAAAGCTACTATAGGTTTGTTTGCTCACGTTATTATTTATATTATGGTGCTGCTCGCCTCAGCAGGCTTGCATTGATCACAGGTAACGAGCGGTTATTTCTGGCAAGGTATTTATCTGCATAGCCACTGTTGGTGTTACTGCGTGTTTGTAACCAAATGAATATACTTTAGATTTGACATGTGTTTGTATTGTTGTCAATGAGAGGGAGAGGGATAGGTTTTGTGGCGTATTTGGTTGGTGTGCCACATTCAGACTTTGTTCGCATTGCTTCTTTCAAACTTTATTGTTCAAGGAATGTTGGAGTACAATTGTGTTTTACACTCATTGTGATGCTTTGCTGTTGGAGAAAGGCATGATAAAGAAGTGGGAATGGCATTTAAAACGTGTACATAATCAACTGTTCCCCTTAAATTTACAAAACGTTTTTGCTTCTTAGTACAGACAATGAAAACATTGTGTGATGTGTTAAAATACTATCTCTACATGAATACCACCTGCTAGTACGGGACCTAAATAGGCTTTGTCAAAAAAAGTTTGTAAAGAATGAAAATAGTGGGAAAAACGAAATGGCTAACTCACCTCATTCTGACACTTGAAAGCCATTTTAGGTCAATTCCCAGTCCTCTCACAGAAAAAGATTTACAGGGTAATTCATAGAATTTCGCAGAAAAGTGTCACAAGCGGCTGGCGCAGAGTGTCCGCGTGCGATTGTCTGCGCCAGGCACGTGCGCTAAAACCGATTTCCGCGCACAGCGTATTCATGGATTTTAGGCTCCCAAACCAGCCGTGGCGCAGAGAATCGCAGCGACCCTGCAGCAGCGCCAGTAACGCCCCCAAGAACGCCCTCACGCAAGGAAAAGCCATCAAAATCGCTAAATCATCGCAAAGGGCTGCGCTAACCCTGGACCAGTTCACCGGGCTGGCAAACAGCAAACGCCAAGCAGGGAACGTGTATTTCAGGGGTGCGCGGGAAGTTCCACACGTGTTTGGCCCCGTGCAAGCAGGGTACGTGTATTCCATGGGTGCGCGGGAAGTTCCACACACGATTTCAGCAGGGTACGTGTATTCCAGGGGTGCGCGGGAAGTTTCACACGCGATTTCAGCAGGGTACGTGTATTTCAAGGGTGCGCGGGAAGTTCCACACGCGATTGGGCCAGTGCGAGCAGGGTAGGTGTATTCCATGGGTGCGCGGGAAGTACCACATGCGATTTCAGCAGGGTAGGTGTATTCCAGGGGTGCGTGGGAAGTTCCACACGCGATTCCAGCAGGGTACGTGTATTTCAGGGGTGCGCGGGAAGTTCCACACGCGATTGGCCCAGTGCGAGCAGGGTACGTGTATTCCATGGGTGCGCGGGAAGTTCCACATGCGATTTCAGCAGGGTACGTGTATTCCAGGGGTGCGCGGGAAGTTCCACACGCGATTTCAGCAGGGTACGTGTATTTCAGGGGTGCGCGGGAAGTTCCACACGCGATTGGGCCAGTGCGAGCAGGGTACGTGTATTCCATGGGTGCGCGGGAAGTACCACACGCGATTTCAGCAGGGTACGTGTATTCCAGGGGTGCGCGGGAAGTTCCACACGCGATTCCAGCAGGGTACGTGTATGTCAGGGGTGCGCGGGAAGTTCCACACGCGATTTCAGCAGGGTACGTGTATTTCAGGGGTGCGCGGGAAGTTCCACACGCGATTGGCCCAGTGCGAGCAGGGTACATGTATTCCATGGGTGCGCGGGAAGTTCCACACGCGATTGGCCCCGTGCAAGCAGGGTACGTGTATTTCAGGGGTGCGCGGGAAGTTCCACACGCCATTGGCCCAGTGCGAGCAGGGTACGTGTATTCCATGGGTGCGCGGGAAGTTCCACACGCGATTTCAGCGGGGTACGTGTATTCCAGGGGTGCGCGGGAAGTTCCACACGCGATTTCAGCAGGGTACGTGTATTTCAGGGGTGCGCGGGAAGTTCCACACGCGATTTCAGCAGGGTATGTGTATTTCAGGGGTTCTGGGGAGTACTACACGTGAATTGGCCGTGTGGGTCCTCCCAGGTGTACGCTCCACAACCTCCACGGCCCCTGCAGGCAGCCCACACCACGGGGGACTACCCTGCACCCCTGCTCATGTCCCGCAGGCAGCCCATACACCATGGGCATGCCCCCCAGCCAACCCACATGTCACCTTGCACTACTGATCAACAATGCATGTCTCCCACCACCCCCACCCCCCAGCAGTGCAGGGGCAGCCTCCACCAGGCCCCCACTCATGTCTCCCACCACCCCCACCCCCCAGCCACCAGGGGCACCCTCCACCAGGCCCCCACCCATGTCCCCTATCACCCCCACCCCCCAGCAGTGCAGGGGCACCCTCCACCAGGCCCCCACTCATGTCTCCCACCACCCCCACCCCCCAGCAGTGCAGGGGCACCCTCCACCAGGCCCCCACTCATGTCTCCCACCACCCCCACCCGCCAGCATCCAGGGGCACCCTCCACCAGGCCCACACTCATGTCTCCCACCACCCCCACCACCCAGCCACCAGGGGCACCCTCCACCAGGCCCCCACTCATGTCTCCCAACACCCCCACCCCCCAGCCACCAGGGGCAGCCTCCACCAGGCCGCCACTCATGTCTCCCACCACCCCCACCCCCCAGCCACAAGGGGCACCCTCCAATAGGCCCCCACCCATGTCCCCTATCACCCCCACCCCCCAGCAGTGCAGGGGCACCCTCCACCAGGCACCCACTCATGTCTCCCACCACCCCCACCCCCCCAGCAGTGCAGGGGCACCCTCCACCAGGCCCCCACTCATGTCTCCCACCACCCCCACCCCCCAGCAGTGCAGGGGCAGCCTCCACCAGGCCCCCACTCATGTCCCCCACCACCCCCACCCCCCAGCCACCAGGGGCACCCTCCACCAGGCCCCCACCCATGCCCCCTATCACCCCCACACCCCAGCAGTGCAGGGGCACCCTCCACCAGGCCCCCACTCATGTCTCCCACCACCCCCACCCCCCAGCAGTGCAGGGGCACCCTCCACCAGGCCCCCACTCATGTCTCCCACCACCCCCACCCCCCAGCAGTGCAGGGGCACCCTCCACCAGGCCCCCACTCATGTCTCCCACCACCCCCACCCCCCAGCAGTGCAGGGGCACCCTCCACCAGGCCCCCACTCATGTCTCCCACCACCCCCACCCCCCAGCAGTGCAGGGGCACCCTCCACCAGGCCCCCACTCATGTCTCCCACCACCCCCACCACCCAGCCACCAGGGGCACCCTCCACCAGGCCCCCACTCATGTCTCCCACCACCCCCACCCCCCAGCCACCAGGGGCACCCTCCACCAGGCCCACACTCATATCTCCCACCACCCCCACCACCCAGCCACCAGGGGCACCCTCCACCAGGCCCCCACTCATGTCTCCCACCACCCCCACCCCCCAGCCACCAGGGGCAGCCTCCTCCAGGCCCCCACTCATGTCTCCCACCACCCCCACCACCCAGCAGTGCAGGGGCACCCTCCACCAGGCCCCCACTCATGTCTCCCACCACCCCCACCCCCCAGCATCCAGGGGCACCCTCCACCAGGCCCACACTCATGTCTCCCACCATCCCCACCACCCAGCAGTGCAGGGGCACCCTCCACCAGGCCCCCACCCATGTCCCCTATCACCCCCACCCCCCAGCAGTGCAGGGGCACCCTCCACCAGGCCCCCACCCATGTCTCCCACCACCCCCACCCCTCAGCAGTGCAGGGGCACCCTCCACCAGGCCCCCACTCATGTCTCCCACCACCCCCACCCCCCAGCCACCAGGGGCACCCTCCACCAGGCCCCCACCCATGTCCCCTATCACCCCCACCCCCCAGCAGTGCAGGGGCACCCTCCACCAGGCCCCCACTCATGTCTCCCACCACCCCCACCCCCCAGCAGTGCAGGGGCACCCTCCGCCAGGCCCCCACTCATGTCTCCCACCACCCCCACCCCCCAGCAGTGCAGGGGCACCCTCCACCAGGCCCCCACTCATGTCTCCGACCACCCCACCCCCCCAGCAGTGCAGGGGCACCCTCCACCAGGCCCCCACTCATGTCTCCCACCACCCCACCCCCCAGCAGTGCAGGGGCACCCTCCACCAGGCCCCCACCCATGTCTCCCACCACCCCCACCCCCCAGCCACCAGGGGCACCCTCCACCAGGCCCCCACTCATGTCTCCCACCACCCCCACCCCCGAGCAGTGCAGGGGCACCCTCCACCAGGCCCCCACTCATGTCTCCCAGAACCCCACCCCCCAGCAGTGCAGGGGCACCCTCCACCAGGCCCCCACTCATGTCTCCCACCACCCCCACCCCCCAGCAGTGCAGGGGCACCCTCCACCAGGCCCCCACTCATGTCTCCCACCACCCCCACCCCCCAGCAGTGCAGGGGCACCCTCCACCAGGCCCCCACCCATGTCTCCCACCACCCCCACCTCCCAGCCACCAGGGGCACCCTCCACCAGGCCCCCACTCATGTCTACCACCACCCCCACCCCCCAGCAGTGCAGGGGCACCCTCCACCAGGCCCCCACTCATGTCTCCCACCACCCCCACCCCCCAGCAGTGCAGGGGCACCCTCCACCAGGCCCCCACTCATGTCTCCCACCACCCCCACCACCCAGCCACCAGGGGCACCCTCCACCAGGCCCCCACTCATGTCTCCCACCACCCCCACCCCCCAGCAGTGCAGGGGCAGCCTCCACCAGGCCCCCACTCATGTCTCCCACCACCCCCACCCCCCAGCCACCAGGGGCACCCTCCACCAGGCCCCCACCCATGTCCCCTATCACCCCCACCCCCCAGCAGTGCAGGGGCACCCTCCACCAGGCCCCCACTCATGTCTCCCACCACCCCCACCCCCCAGCAGTGCAGGGGCACCCTCCACCAGGCCCCCACTCATTTCTCCCACCACCCCCGCGCCCCAGCAGTGCAGGGGCACCCTCAACCAGGCCCCCACTCATGTCTCCCACCACCCCCACCCCCCAGCAGTGCAGGGGCACCCTCCACCAGGCCCCCACCCATGTCTCCCACCACCCCACCCCCCAGCAGTGCAGGGGCACCCTCCACCAGGCCCCCACTCATGTCTCCCACCACCCCCACCCCCCAGCAGTGCAGGGGCACCCTCCACCAGGCCCCCACTCATGTCTGCCACCACCCCCACCCCACAGCATCCAGGGGCACCCTCCACCAGGCCCACACTCATGTCTCCCACCACCCCCACCACCCAGCAGTGCAGGGGCAGCCTCCACCAGGCCCCCACTCATGTCTCCCACCACCCCCACCCCCCAGCCACCAGGGGCACCCTCCACCAGGCCCCCACCCATGTCCCCTATCACCCCCACCCCCCAGCAGTGCAGGGGCACCCTCCACCAGGCCCCCACTCATGTCTCCCACCACCCCCACCCCCCAGCATCCAGGGGCACCCTCCACCAGGCCCACACTCATGTCTCCCACCACCCCCACCACCCAGCAGTGCAGGGGCACCCTCCACCAGGCCCCCACCCATGTCCCCTATCACCCCCACCCCCCAGCAGTGCAGGGGCACCCTCCACCAGGCCCCCACCCATGTCTCCCACCACCCCCACCCCCCAGCAGTGCAGGGGCACACTCCACCAGGCCCCCACTCATGTCTCCCACCACCCCCACCCCCCAGCAGTGCAGGGGCACCCTCCACCAGGCCCCCACCCATGTCTCCCACCACCCCCACCCCCCAGCCACCAGGGGCAGCCTCCACCAGGCACCCACTCATGTTTCCCACCACCCCCACCCCCCAGCCACCAGGGGCACCCTCCACCAGGCCCCCACTCATGTCTCCCACCCACCCTCACCCCCGAGCCACCATGGGCAGCCCCCACCAGACCCCCACTCATGTCCCCCTGCACCCCCACCCCCCAGCCACCATGGGCAGCCTCCACCAGGTCCTCACAATCCCCAATCATGTGCGTTATGGTCAGCCTCCACAGCCAAAAAGCCCTACCAAGTAACCCATTCACCCACATGGAAATGGAAATTACATGTTACAACCCCAATGTTCATAAAGCTAATGAACCCATGTCCGTCACACACAATGGTTGCAATTGAATGGGAAAACACCCAACATGACATGCATGAAACCAATGAGATGATACCACACAGTGAAGTATGAAAACAAAATTGTATTAAAAAAAATAAGAATGCAAAAGAAATGAAACAAACTACAATGGCAATGAAAAAAAGATAAGCTGCATGTCCGTTTAAAAAAATAAAAACACCAAATCCTAATCCAAAAAAATGTTGTCCAAAGTCAAATGAAAAATAAAATCAATCCAATGAAGAACTATGTACAAAACTTCCAAGGGTCCATGAGCCCAACTGAACAAAGGAAACCTACAAAAAACCCTAACTAAAATGCAACTATATACAAAAAGTGGAGCAGTGTCCGTCGACTCCAAATCATAAGAACAAACAAAGGAAACCTAAAACTAAAGAACTATATACAAAGGCGGCGGGCAAGTCCAGCGGCTCACTCCGTGGTGTTCCGGGCCAGGGCGTCATCGAACTCCTGTTCGATGTCCCGGAGGCGGTCCTGTTCCATGGCCCCGAGGGTCCACAGGGACGACGCCGTGTCCTCCTCCAACCCCCTGCGGATTGCCTCGAGGCACTCGGCCCGCCTCAGGGCCCTCCGCATGGAGTTCTCCACCCTGACTATTGTGAGCCGCGCCTCTTCCGCCCGCCGCCGCTCCGCATCTATGGCGTGGCCCAACCGCTGCCACAAGGAAGACACTCTCTGTCCTGGGTCCTCCTGCCCTCTGGCCGATACCTGCCCCTCCGATGTGGAAGGCCCCGAGCCTTCATGGCTCCCACCATGTTGCTGCTGCTGCTCTGCCTCTGCCCGTGCACTGCCTCCTGCTGCCTGCACATCCTCCGCCGGCTGGGGTGCAGTCGTAGATGTGGCCACCCCTGCTGGACGTCCGACTCCCGACTGTGGCAGGGATGCCTCCTCCACCAGCCTGGCCGCACCGTCAGAGGCAGCTCCACAGGGCACCCAGGTGACTGATGGGTGGGAAGATGGCACAGAGGACGACTGGCGCGTAGGGGGTCCAGTTGAGGAGGGGGTCGGAGCAAGCCCCATCAGACGGAGGAATCCGGCCTGGGTGACCTGTCCCAGCAGGCTGACGTGGTCAACGAGCCATTCGAGATGACGTGCAGTCTCTCCATGAAAAGACTGCAGGTCACCTCGCATGGCCCGTTGACGCAACGCCACACCAGCCAGGACAGGCTCAACCCGGACCTGGATAGCCACGTCCGCAGGCAGAGGAAGGCCAGTTGACGTCAGCTCATCTCCTGCCTGAAAACGGGTCTGGACGTAGGCATCCCTGCTGGTGCAAGATGATGCAGGGACAGGATCGGGGACAGGATTGCACACAGGCACCTCCGCGGCGGCCTGTGCTGCCTCCTGTCCCTGGTCCTGCACTGCACCACTAGCACCAGTGGGATCCCCACCTCCAGACCCCGTCTCTGGTGCTTGCACAGCCTCCTCCTCCACCAAACCCCCCACCAACCTGGATGACTCCGTGCCATCTTCCCCTGTTGGGCCCTGTGGGGTCCCAGCTGCCCCTACTGCTGCTGAGGAGTCCAACTCCAACCTCCGCCTCTTGGACCTCCCCCCGGCAGCTGCGGCCTGGGACGCGGCACCGGACTCCTCACTCCCCGACGAGATGACAACACGGGAGGGGAGCCGGGCCTTGCGTCTCCGGCTGGCGGTGGGATCCCCGCCGCTGTGCTCCACAGCACCTTCTCCGCCCTCTACATCAGTTGATGCTGCAGACAGGGAGAAACAAAACACAGGCATCAGGGCACTGTACAATGGACACATACACACATGACAGTTGCACATGGGTGGCATTGGCAAACCTCAGACATGTCATCACAATCCCCAACACACATGTCATTACAACTCGCACACATGGGCCATACCACAGCCATATCGCAACTGCCACCACCATCCCTACACATACAACAGCATGAGCAGCCAAAGGTGAGCCCGACATCACATGCAACACAGGAAGTGCACCACACATGTACACACACCACCACACTTGCATGCATGTGTACACCTCTGCCAAGTGTCGCACTGTTCAGAAGGGCATCCATGTCACATCTGCCAATCAGGCTTCCACATACCGCTGTCACATGCATCCATGTTGCATCACTGTTGCACCCTTGTCAAATACACACACATGCACATGTACACAGTGCTGATACATGCAGCTGAAAACAACATACATGTGTGACATCACGGACATGTCTACTTACATACACATTCATCCAAACATGTGTGCCCACACAACTGCATTTGGCATGCAAGCCTACACACACAAGCACCATCCATGTCTCACACATTACAGCCCTCGCATATGTCAGCCCCACGGCCCTGTACACCCCCACCCATACTCGACCCCATACAAACAGATGTGCAACCTGCACACTACCGAATAATCACCACACGCACTGCTCACAATCAGGATGCATGTACACTCACCGCTCGACTCCAGACGGGACTGCTTCTCTAGGACCTGGACGTGGAGCGCTGGGGATATGCGTTCCAGGACCCTCATCTGTTCTTCCGACAAGTGGCCCCGGCGCCCCCTGGCATCCGCTGCCTTCAAGAGGCGCCGGGCCTTGTTCAGGGTCCTGGACCTGAAGTCCTCCCAGCGCTTCCTGACATGTTGTAAGTCACGGACTGCCACCCCCTCCGCGTTGATGGCAGTCACGATGTCAGTCCAGATCCGAGTCCGTCCTTCCTTGTCGGCGCGGGAACTTCCGAAGAGGGCATCATACTGCCCCAGGACTTGCTCCACCAGGACACCAACTTCGGTGGCACTGAAGCTGGTGCCCCTCTGCCTCTCTGGCCGGGGGTTGTCAGTGGTCACAGATGGTGTTTGCCCCGACATGACAACCCCAGAGGCAGGAGTGGGTGGGCAACTGGGTCCTGGGGCTGGGCTGTGGAGCGATGGAATCCCAGTCGGGAGTCTTCGGTTCCAGCAGGGGTGGTCACAGCAACAGCACCCCTGGCTGATGTGCAGGCAGCAAATGGCAGTGCACGTTGGCAGCAGGCAGTCAGGCAGCAGCAGATGGCAGTTGGGAGCGTGCTCGGGGCTCTGGGGGGCAGTAGTTCGGCCTTCTGGGCAGGAGCGTGGTCTTCCGTGTGCATACGCGTGGCCAGCTTGATACGGAGTGATTTGGCACGTGAAAAATCTGCACGTCAGCGTGTAATTCGAGGAAAGGCCCTTAGCGCGTAAGCGCGTCTGCACGCATACGCATTTTCATTGGACAGAAGGCCCCTCAAGCGCAAGCGCCCCTGTGATGTGACGCGTACAGGCGTGCATGCGCATTTCAGCGCGCGTGAAAAACTGCACGTCCGCGTGTAATACGAGGAAAGGGCCATGCGCGTATGCACGGCAGCACGCATATGCGATGTCATTGGACCAAAGGCCCTTAGCACGTAAACGCGTCGCCAGCGTATGCGCGTCTATGAAGTCACGTGCACGTTGAATTGGGCACACGTTTGAAAATGTTGCGTGTTAAAAAAATGAAAGACGCGGCAGTGACAAAGCGTGTAATTGGTGGAAATGGCCCTAGCGCGTACACGCCGCGTAAGTGACGCTGGACGTGTGGGCCTGTATAAAAGGTACGTGTAGAACACCATTTCCTTGTACGTGCTTTTCGTGGAGAGCGAGTGGGTGAATTCTGTACTTCTTGTCGTTTCACACGCGATTTACTTCACGGCGTTTCAAGTTCGTATTCCCTGTTACCTCTGACAGCTTTTTCTCTTTTTTCTCTTTTACTGGTTTACCTGGGCCTGTTCCCTCAAACAGTGTTCCCTTCTACTGTTGTCCTGTCTCCTCAGACAGCGTACAAATCTTCTTTTGGCGGGGGTGTTGCCAACCAAACGCGCTCCTTTTTCACGCTCTTTTACCTGGCAGACGGTGAGTCACGCACGTATCTAACATCTGTGCTTGCCCTGTGTGTAGCCTACCCCTTCAGAGGTCATTCTAGGCTGCGTGTGACACGCATACGTTCATTCTTGTGTTACTGGGTGCCACAGCGTAGTGCAGGTTTTTCTTTCTGCAAACGTGGTCTAGGAGGGGTTGCGTGCACGTCATCTCCCTTTTTTGGGGCTCCTGTGCGTAGCGTGACCCGTCATCTTTCCCCAGGGGTTACATTCAGCCTTGCTAGAGCACGAGGGTACAATTACCATCTGGTACCCAACCCCTTTGACCCCCAATTGCCCAGGACAATAGTTTACAGCCACTCCCATACACGCATTAACATCAGTGCCATGGCTGGGAGGCGAGGATTCCGTAAGGGTGGCAAAGGTGGAAGAGCCACAAGTGGTGGCCGTGGTGGATCCGGTAGGGGACGTGGTCGTTACTTGCAGGGAGAGCCTGTCCCCCCATGTGTGGAGGACCAGTCAAGGGTACCCATAATCCCCCCCTCCCCCCCTCCCGTTGAGGCTGATGTGGCTGACACCATCCATGCTCAGCCCTTGTTGGACCAGCCCATTGTGGCACCAGACCTGGCTGACTCCATGGCTGACTTCCAGGTCAGCAGGCCTATGACACGTGCGCTGGTGCACGTTGATGTCATCATGCCACGTGCATCTGGGGCAGGAAGGTCATCTGCTGCCCCAAGTAGGCAGGGCGGAGAGGCTGCAGGGGCAGCTGCAGCTCCATCCACCCCAGCTCTCACACACCCAGCCAGGACAGTGTCGGTCCTAGTCCATCCTGCTGACATTCCCCCTGACACCATTACACTTGAGCCAATGCCTGCACCAACTCCCATGCTGAGTGTGCAATCCCACACTCCTGATACAGAGTCCACCAGGGCTCCTGCCCCTAGTGTCCAGAGCGGCGCAGGACACTCAGGATCACCACCACCTTCCAAGCGGAAGAGGAAGAGTGCTCGTCCGGCACAGGCTGATGCCCCAGACACGGCTACACAGTCCGGCCCGTCGAGGAAGCCCAGCTTCACGGATGACGAACTGAATGCACTTGTCGAGTATGTGTCCGCACATGATAACGAGATGGTCATTGTTGCAGGATCCAAGACCACACCTGCACAACGCCAGGCACACTGGCAGACCGTTGCGGACATCGTAAGTGCCCTTGGAATCGTGAGGCGCACAGCCAATGATTGCTATAAGCGCTGGAATGACCTAAAGCGCAGGGCAAAGAGTAAGCTGGCCTCAAGTCATGCCGCAACTCTAGTGACTGGAGGTGGGTCTCCAGTAGTAGACATGGAACTCACTCCACATGAGTAAGTCGCTGGGACCTACGTCACGGAGGAACAGATCCAAGGCGTGGGAGATCTGCCTGATTACGAGGCATTGTCCGGTGAGTGCACATGCATGTGTGTGTCATCCATGTGCATGGTGTGTGTGTGAGGGCTTCTGTTTGTGTGCCAGGTGAGAGTGTGTGCGCCTGAGTCGTATGGGTCAGCCATGTGCTTCATGCAATACATCCTGCGCAGCTGCATTTAGCCATAGCAGTATCCCTTCTGCCAACAGTAGACATCTAGCCCAACTGCACGCCAGTTGCCCTTGAAGTGTCACCTTGCCACAACATTGTTGCTTATTTTTCACTGTTCATTCAGTCAGATTGTTTGCATTCCACCACTTTTATTAGGCATTTCGCAGTCCTCTAGTCACATGTCTGACATGGCTATGGTAAAGTGGAGTGACTTTGTTACCTGGATATCATTTGTTCACACATGTCCCTGTGCAATTGGACCATTTTGGACTGGCAGCTCCAGGTGAAAAATCTGACCTGTTTGAATTAGAAAAGCTATTACATGCGGGAACTGGACTGAATGAATAGGTGCTGCCCTCCTCTCCATCTTCACTCAATAGCAATGGTACATGCCATCTGTGTGATGGCATGTGTGTTTCACCTGGCAATCACAGGCCAATGTGTGATGCCACTGCCAGGCAGCATGCAGAAAATGTGTTCATCTTCCATCTTGGTGTCATCAATGTGTGCCATTTGCCTCCCCTTCATACGCAGTGAGGGTGCATGCATGGGAGGGTTTTAGTCATGTGGGACATGTGTCAATCAAGTACTGGTTCTCTTGCTTCTCAGCCCTCATTGTGTGTCATGGTGCTAATGCCTGTTTCCATTTCTTTGTTTTTATGTCTTTGCAGGGGAAGACGCACCTGATACTGCTGGGGTTGTGGAGATGGTGCAGACCCAGGAGGGGTCCGAGGGCCGACCAACCACCAGTGAGGGACGTGGTGTGGTGGTGGGTGAGAACCCACAAGTGCTGCAGGTCGTGCTCTCAAGGGGTGTCTCTGGCTGCACCTCCCCCGAGCTGTACTCAGGTGTTGATTCGGATGATGAGACCTACGTGCCGTCGCAGGTGAGTGTTCCAGGGAGGGATTCTGTTCTGTCCCACCCACCTGCACCAGGGTCAGAACCCTCAATGGGGATGTCAGTGTTGGCAGCTACGCCTTTGGTGGTTACGGATGCAGGGTCACACTCCGCGACATCTGATCCTGTTCCTGGGCCAGCAGATCAGAGGGGGAATGCAGTCCTGCAGCCTCAGGCAGTGCCGGCACAGCAAGGCGCAGTTCGCCTTGCCCCAGACAGGTGTGGTGCCCGCCGACGTGGTGGCTGTACGCCACCTGGCAATACCGCATGGGAGTAATCCATTTACGGTATGGCAACCCAACAGGCAGAATCATCCGAGATGATGGCTCAGGCCATGGATAGGGTGGCCATTTCCATTGTCCCCCCTGAAAGGCTGATGGAGCGACTACAGCAGGCAACCGACTCCATCTGCCAGTCACACAGGGAGGACATGTTGGCGTCCAACAGGGACAGGCGGGCGGCACTGGCGACTCTGCAGGAGGCCATCTCCATAGAGTCCCAGGGCCACAGGGAAGCCCTGAGGCAGGAGCTCCTTCACCTCAGGACGACTCTTGGTGAGCTTGAGGCTTCAACACACCAAAGGACAGAACAGCAGTTGGAGCATCTCACCCGTACGCTCTCAGCTGAGATGCAGGCAACGAGGGCGGAGGTCCGGGCATCCCGTGAGTTGTTGCATGGGGACCTCCGCACACTCATCCTCCAGAACGAGACTTACCACACCCGCATGCTTGCAGCCATGGAGGAGCAGACTAGGGCCTTGCGTTGGCTGCCTCCCATAGTGCAACCACCTCCAGATGCAGCTGCACAGGGTGATAATAGCGACAGCAGTGATACTCCCACAATAGGGTAGCCGTGTGGGCCATGAGCCCAGGGAGGTGTTTTTTTTCCCAGGATCCACACAGGTGGGTTTTGGTGTGCACCCTGTCCTCGGACCTCCTGGGTGGCCTCCCCAACCCCCCCCCCCCCCCCCGGGCCCATCAATGGCCATTTTTGATTTTTTTTAATTTTTATTTTTATTTTTATTTGTAATTATTTTTTTCCCAATTTTTTTGGGACAATTTGTTGCCTTCCGTGGTTCCTGTGGGCATACGCTGCATTGTGGCTGGGCACATGCAGGCTTGTCATGTATTTGGTTCAGATGCTTGGGTTTGAGTCACACACACCCCTCCTGCTTCCCGTTTCCATGGGCTTGCAAAGGGTGTGCCCAAGTGACATTGACGTACATGGTGACATTGGACTCCCACTACATGTGTGGGTAGTCTAGTCAATACTGTGTATACATTCCTAGTGCATATTGCTGTTGTGTTGTACACTGCATGCTGCATTGATGTGTAACTCATCATCTGTGTCTACCTCCCAATTTGCAGGTCCCTTCCTCATGTCTACACAAGGCCCTCTAGTTTGGAGATGGGGTCCATGTTGGCAGCAGTGCACCTACAACTCTACATGGCGCCAACACTGCACAGTTGGTAGTGGTGGGAGTGCAGGCATTTCCAGGTGGTGAGACTACTAATTTATTACATTTGTGATGTCATGTTAATGGTAGTACCTGCTCAAGTTTGTTGTTGGTCCTGCATTACTGTGAGCATTTCAGGTGTTGCAAGTTTCAATTAGGGACACTGTACATTGTGACACTAGTGTCATATTGTGGGGATTACTTTGTTTACCTGCAAATAGCATGACATGGCACGGTGTGTCGTGTGGCGGTGCTGGGGATGGGTTGGCTGACATGGCACTGTCCTCTTGTTGCATTTTGCAAGTGGGTATTCATTTTAGCTGCTTGAATGTGTTTCTTCACAAAACTGCATTGGTGGTGTCTGTGTGGGTAGGGATGCACACATTGTAACACTTCCAGGTGAACAATCTCAGGCTGATATGGTTTTCACGGTTGATTCTCCAGACATTCAGGATCAGTGTCAGGTTGAGTCATCATTGATTGTCAGATGGAATGTGCCAGGGCAGTGTGCACTCCACAGGGGTGTGATTTCTATGTGAAGTAATTAGCCACTAGCTGTGTACGGGCTGCCTCCCCCGTGCCCTTTCCCCTCCCATGCGCAGCGGCTGTGCATGTGGTTGGGGATGTGGGGCCACCACCATGTCCACGGCCAGGCCCCGGCGTGTTGCAACGTTGTGCAGGACACATGCTGCCACTATGATCCTGCACACTACTGGGGGAGCGTACAACAGCTGCCCGCCAGAACGGTCAAGGGAGTGAAAGCGTGACTTTAGCACTCCGAATGTGCGCTCCACTATGCCCCGGGTTGTAATGTGGGCTGTGTTATATCTTACCTGGGGTGGCGTGGTGGGGTTCCGAATTGGCGTCATCATGTGGGGGCTGAGAGGGTAGGCACTGTCCCCTGTGGAGGTGGTGATTGGTATCATTGGTGGGGTTGTGACCTTGCTCAGTATCTGACATGCATGCATGTGCAGTGGCATTCATACTCACCAAGCAGCCATGTATCGCCATGCCGCCCAGCTTCTAGGTCCCGGCTTAGGGTGGACATTCGGTAAATGAAGCTGTCGTGGGTGGACCCGGGATAGTTGGCATATACTGAGGTGATGATTCCCTTGGCATTACATACTACCTGCACGTTTAATGGAATGCCAGTGCTTGCGGTTCCTATAGATGTGCTCTGATGCCCTGGGGGGACGTAGAGCCACATGGGTGCAGTCGATGGCAACCAGCACTTTGGGGAATCATGCCACACCGTAAAAATCCAGGGCGGCAGCATGCCTTTCTGCAGGTGTTCTGGGCAGGTATATGTGCCTGCGGACTGATGGGCGTGCAGTGATGATGTTCAAGACCTGGTGTAGGCAGCGTGACTGGGTGGCCTGTGATACCCCACCCACTATGGCACTTGTCCGCTGAAATGATCCAGTAGCTAAGAAGTGCAGTACATTGAGGACCTTCTCCAGGGGGCTGAGTGCTTGGGAGCACAGGGTGGGTGATGTGAGGTCATCCTCCCACTCACTCACCAGGTCCAGTATTATGTGTGGTGGAAACCTGTACCTCCCATACACCTGGTCATCAGGCATCCCGAAAAGGCTGGTTCTGGGTGTGAATATTCTGGCCCTGACTATCCTCCTCCTCCTCCTTTGGTAGCCCACGCCCACTGCTGCTAGGAACGGTATGTTCATCCTGGGTCTGAGCTTGTTATTTTGTTAGCGCGCAAATTTATGCGTTGCGCGTGTTGTAGGCGAGCGTGTGACCCGTGCACACCTGAAATCCAGTACCCAGTCCAATAGCATGTGGAAATTCCCACGCACCCCGGGATACAGGTGCGCTGACGTACTTGCGTGTGTAAGTGCACGCGCACCCCTGATATACACGTACATAGGCCAATCGCGTGTACGCGCACTTTTGTCCAATTACATGCGATGACACTCTGACGTGCTGTCCAATTACACACGATGACACTCTGACGTGCAGTCTTTCCACGTGTGCTCTGTCATCACGTGCTGTGTGGGAAACACCCGTGCGGGTCACGTCACAGACGCGCCTACGCGCTGAGGGCCTTTGGTCCAATAGAATCGGGTATGCGTGCTGACGTGCTTACGCGCTAAGGGCCTTTCCTCGAATTTCACGCTGACGTGCAGGATTTTCACGTGCCAAATCACTCCGTATCAAGCTGGCCACGCGAAAACACACGGAAGACCACGCTCCTGCCCAGAAGGCCGAATTACTGCCCCCCAGTGCCCCGAGCAGCCTCCCACGTGCCATCTGCTGCTGCCTGCCTGCCTGCCTGCCTGCTGCCACCGTGCCCTGCCATTTGGTGCCTGCACATCAGCCATCTGCAGGGGTCCAGTTGCTGTGTCCACCCCTGCTGGAACTGAAGACTCCCGACTGGGATTGCATCGCTCCACAGCCCAGCCCCAGGACCCAGTTGCCCACCCACACCTGCCTCTGGGGTTGCCATGTCGGGCACTTCCACATCTGGCACCAGTGGCAACCCCAGGCCAGAGGGGCAGAGGGGCACCAGCTTCACTGCCACCGAAGTTGGTGTCCTGGTGGAGCATGTCCTGGGGCAGTATGATGCCCTCTTTGGATCGTCCCGCGCCAGCAAGGAAGGACGGGAGAGGATCTGGGCCGACTGTGTGGTTGCCATCAACGCAGAGGGGGTGGCAACCCACGACGTCCAGAAGATCAAGAAGCGCTGGGAGGACTTGAGGTCCAGGACCCTCGTGAAGGCCCGGCGCCTCGTGGAGGGGGGCCGGGGCCGCATGAGTTCCATCCAGATGAGGGTCCTGGAACACGTACGCCCAACGCTCCACGCCCAGATCCTTGAGAGGGAGGCCCGTCTGGAGTTGAGCGGTAAGTGTCCAAGCATTGCTGTGTGATACAGGGCATGTTGCGGTGTGCTGGTTCTCTGATACTTGCCTGTATGTGTGACATAGGCCATGTATGCATGTATGTGTGCAGGGACATCATGGTAATGCATGTGCGACCAGTGATGTGTGAACCACATGGTTGTTGCATGTGTTTAAATGCCACATGGGGAGCCCTATGCAGATTTTAGACATGAGAGCATGCCAGTCTCTGTTCCTGGACATGGGTGGGGGTGAGGGATGGGTGCTGATGGCAGGTACATATATGGTAGCCATGTCTGTGTGCCTGACCTGCGTGTCTGTGTCTTGTGCATGCCATGGATGCATGACACATGTGTGTGACAATGCACAGATTCACTGATGCAGCCTAGTTACCCTTGTATCCGCTGTGTTTGGGGTGTATGGGGCCAGATGGATGTGACTGAGGTGAAGTGTGTGCATGTGATAGGCATGACCCATGATGCATGTGAGTTCCATATCATTGTATGTTTCAAGAGTCCATTGGACATGTATGGAAATGCCCATGGCATGCACCATGCCTGTTACTGTGTGTGTTTTGCCTGGACTGACCCATGTGTTGTGGAGGGACATGATGGAAGTGTACTTTGACAGTGGTACTCATCTGCTATTGCTTCCTATCTAGGGGACCATTGTACAGTACCCTGATGCTTGTGTTCTTTGTCTCCCTCTACGCAGCGGCTAGTGAAGAAGAGGGCGGAGACGGCGCTGTGGAGCAAGGCGGCGGGGATGCCCCCACGGCTGCAGCGGAAGGGGTGGGTGAGCCCCCACAGGGGCCTGCTACGGTGGAAGACGGTGAGGAGCTATCCAGGTTGGTGGTTTCCACAGAGGAGGAGGCGGCCGCCACAGGGGCACACATGGGGCCTGGTGGGGGCATCCCTGCTGGTGCAAGTGGTGCAGTCCAGGGCCAGGGGCAGGAGGCAGCACAGGTCACCGTGGAGGGGCCTGTGCATGTCGCTGTCCCTGACCCTGTGAGTGCACCACCATGCACCAGCAGGGTTGCCGCGTCCCAGGCCCGTCCGTAGGTAGAGGGGATGTCCATGTCACCTGACTCCCCTCCACCTGCGGACGAGGGGACCCGTGTGCGTATGGAGAAGGTCCTGATTGGGGTTGCGATGCGTGCGAGTGCAATTCGTGATGACGTGCGTGCTTCCCGGGAGGAGCACGCACATCATCACGAAGAGCACCGTGCCGACGTGGCCCAATTGGGATCTTCCATGTTTGGGGGTTTCCTGCATGTGTCGGCCAATCTGGCGGCCCTCTCCTCCTCTGTGGAGGCTATACGCCAGTCGTTCTCCTTGCCGTCTTCCGGCCCAGATGCCACCAGGGCCCCCTGTGGACCTGCCCTGACCTATGCAGCCAGCTCGGTGGGGATCCCATCCCTGCCACAGTCGGTAGTCGGAGGTCAAGCAGGGGTGGACACCACAGCAACTGTACCCCAGCAGATGGAGGATGTGCCGGCATCATCAGGCAGGGCACGTGCACAACGGCGTCGGTGGATTCCATCAGCCTGGATGCCGTCGTGCTGGCAGAGGCAGTTGCTTCGGAGGCAGCAGCAGAGTCAACGTGGGAGGCATCATGGCTCGGGGCCATCAACATCGGAGGGGCAGGCATCGGCCGGAGGGCAGGAGGACCCAGGACAGGAAGTGTCTTCCGTGTGGCTGCGGTTGGGCCAGCAGATAGGTGCGGAGCGGCTGCGGGCGGAAGAGGAGCGGCTCACAATAGTCAGGGCGGAGAACTCCACGCAGAGGGCCCTGAGGCGGGCCGAGTGCCTCGAGGCAATCCGCAGGGGGTTGGAGGAGCAGATGGCGTCGTCCCTGCGGACCCTCGGGGCCATGGAACAGGACATAGTCTCCGGGACATAGACGAGGAGTAAGATGATGCCCTGGCCCGGAACACTACGGAGTGAGCCGCTGGACTTGCCCGCCGCCTTTGTATATAGTTCTTTAGTTTTAGGTTTCATTTGTTTATTCTTATGATTTGGAGTCGACGGACACAGCTCCACTTTTTGTATATAGTTGCTTTTTTGTTAGGGTTTTTTGTAGGTTTCCTTTGTTCAGTTGGGCTCATGGACCCTTGGATATTTTGTACAGAGTTCTTCATTGGATTGTTTTATTTTTTAATTTTATTATTTCTTCTCCATGGAGCAATGGTGTTTGGATTTTATTTTTTTTCTGTCAGATTGATTTCATTTTTAATGTGACTTTGAAGTACATTTTTTTGGGATTTGGTGTTTTTCATTTTTGGGACGGACATGCACCTTTTCTTTTTTTCATTGGCATTGTAGTTTGTTTCATTTCATTTGCATTCATATTTTTTTAATACATTTTTGTTTTCATACTTCACTGTGTGGTATCATCTCATTGGTTTCATGCATGTCATGTTGGGTGTTTTCAAATTCATTTGCAACCATTGTGTGTGACAGACATGGGTTCATTTGCTTTATGTACGTTGGGGGTGTAACATGTAATTTTCATTTCCATGTGGGTGAATGGGTTACTTGGTAGGGCCTTTTGGCTGTGGAGGCTGACCATTACGCACATGGTTGGTGATTGTGAGGACCTAGGTGCAGGGGGACATGAGTGAGGGCCTGGTGGAGGCTGCCCATGGTGGCTGGGGGTGGGGGTGGGTGGGAGACATGAGTGGGGTCATGGTGGGGGCTGCCCCTGGTGGCTGGGGGGTGGGGGTGGTGGGAGACATGAGTGGGGGCCTGATGGAGGCTGCCCCTGGTGGCTGGGGGGTGGGGGTGGTGGGAGACATGCGTGGGGGCCTGGTGGAGGCTGCCCCTGCACTGCTGGGGGGTGGGGGTGGTGGGAGACAGGAGTGGGGGCCTGGTGGAGGGTGCCCCTGCACTGCTGGGGGGTGGGGGTGGTGGGAGACATGAGTGGGGACCTGGTGGGGGCTGCCCCTGGTGGCAGGGGGGTGGGGGTGATAGGGGCCATGAGTGGGTGCCTGGTGGAGGGTGCCCCTGGATGCTGGGGGGTGGGGGTGCAGGGGGACATGAGTGGGGGCCTGGTGGAGGGTGCCCCTGCACTGCTGTGGGGTGGGGGTGATAGGGGACATGAGTGGGGGCCTGGTGGGGGCTGCCCATGGTGGTTGGGGGGTGGGGGTGGGTGGGAGACATGAGTGGGGGCCTGGTGGGGGCTGCCCATGGTGGCTGGGGGGTGGGGGTGGGTGGGAGACATGAGTGGGGGCCTGGTGGAGGGTGCCCCTGCACTGCTGGGGGGTGGGGGTGGTGGGAGACATGAGTGGGGGCCTGGTGGAGGCTGCCCATGGTGGCGGGGGGGTGGGGGTGATAGGGGCCATGAGTGGGGGCCTGGTGGAGGGTGCCCCTGGATGCTGGGGGGTGGGGGTGGGGGTGCAGGGGGACATGAGTGGGGGCCTGGTGGAGGGTGCCCCTGCACTGCTGGGGGGTGGGGGTGATAGGGGACATGAGTGGGGGCCTGGTGGGGGCTGCCCATGGTGGCTGGGGGGTGGTGGTGAGTGGGAGACATGAGTGGGGGCCTGGTGGGGGCTGCCCATGGTGGCTGGGGGGTGGGGGTGGTGGGAGACATGAGTGGGGGCCTGGTGGAGGGTGCCCCTGCACTGCTGGGGGGTGGGGGTGATAGGGGACATGAGTGGGGGCCTGGTGGGGGCTGCCCATGGTGGCTGGGGGTGGGGGTGGGTGGGAGACATGAGTGGGGGCCTGGTGGGGGCTGCCCATGGTGGCTGTGGGGTGGGGGTGGGTGGTAGACATGAGTGGGGGCCTGGTGGAGGGTGCCCCTGCACTGCTGGGGGGTGGGGGTGGTGGGAGACATGAGTGGGGGCCTGGTGGAGGCTGCCCCTGGTGGCGGGGGGGTGGGGGTGATAGGGGCCATGAGTGGGGGCCTGGTGGAGGGTGCCCCTGGATGCTGGGGGGTGGGGTGCAGGGGGACATGAGTGGGGGCCTGGTGGAGGGTGCCCCTGGTGGCTGGGGGGTGGGGGTGGTGGGAGACATGAGTGGGGGCCTGGTGGAGGGTGCCCCTGCACTGCTGGGGGGTGGGGGTGGTGGGAGACATGAGTGGGGGCCTGGTGGAGGGTGCCCCTGGTGGCTGGGGGGTGGGGGTGGTGGGAGACATGAGTGGGGGCCTGGTGGAGGGTGCCCCTGGTGGCTGGGGGTTGTGGGAGACATGAGTGGGGGCCTGGTGGAGGCTGCCCCTGCACTGCTGGGGGGTGGGGGTGGTGGGAGACATGAGTGGGGGCCTGGTGGAGGGTGCCCCTGGTGGCTGGGGGGTGAGGGTGATAGGAGACATGAGTGGGGGCCAGGTGGGGGCTGCCCATGGGGGCTGGGGGGTGGGGGTGGGTGGGAGACATGAGTGGGGGCCTGGTGGAGGCTGCCCATGGTGGCTGGGGGGTGGGGGTGGGTGGGAGACATGAGTGGGGGCCTGGTGGGGGCTGCCCATGGTGGCTGGGGGCTGGGGGTGGTGGGAGACATGAGTGGGGGCCTGGTGGAGGGTGCCCCTGGATGCTGGGGGGTGGGGGTGCTGGATGACATGAGCAGGTGTGCAGGGTAGTCCCCTGTGGTGTGTGCTGCCTGCAGGGTCCGTGGAGGGTGTACAGGGAATACCTGGGAGCACACAGCCAAATCGCGTGTAGAATTTCCCGTGCACAACTGAAATCCACGTACCCTGACAAATCACGTGTGGAACTTCCCGCGCACACCTGAAATCCACTTACCCGGCCAAATCGCATGTGGGACATCCCGCGCACCCCTGAAATCCACGTACACGGCCAAATCGCGTGTGGAACTTCCCGCGCACCCCTGAAATCCACGTACCCTGACAAATCGCGTGTGGAACTTCCCGCGCACCCCTGAAATCCACGTACCCGGCCAAATCGCGTGTGGTACTTCCCGCACACCCCTGAAATCCACGTACACAGCCAAATCGCGTGTGGAACTTCCCGCGCACCACTGAAATCCACGTACCCTGACAAATCGCGTGTGGAACTTCCCGTGCACCCCTGAAATCCACGTACCCGGCCAAATCGCGTGTGGAACTTCCCGCGCACCCCTGGAATCCACGTACACGGCCAAATCGCGTGTGGAACTTCCCGCGCACCCCTGTAATCCACGTACCCTGACAAATCGCGTGTGGAACTTCCCGCAAACCCCTGGAATTCACATGCCCTGCCAATTCGCGTGTGAGACTTCCCGCGCACCCCGGTATACACGCACACGTATTTTTTGTCAGCGGGTGTCCGTGTTTGTGGGTACCCCTTTGCACGTCATTTGTCCTGGAGGGCCACAGTATGGGACATTCATCATGGCAGTATATAGGTGCTATTTTTTGCCGCACCTTTTGGCGCACATTTCTTCCAGGCGCAGAGACGCTACCGCCTGCTTTCTTGTGGCGGTCGTGTTTGTGCCTGTGCGCTGGTTTGAGCGTGCGCTTTTTTGCCCTATTCTATTCCATGAATACGTGTTGTAGGCGAGCGTGTGGGCGTTCCGCGCACTTGTACCCTGTACTTCCCCTGTGACGCCCACGTTTTGGCAAGTTGTTCCCCATTCCGAGTGTTACGCCCCGTGTTCCGCCTACTTTTGTTGCGTGCGCCGCGCTATGTGCGATTTTCGCTGTGGCCTGTGCGACTTTCGCTGTGACCTGGCGCACGCAGTTAGATGGCCTGTGCGCTAACGTGCGCCGCGCACTTTATTATCGCACATCCGATGGTTTTCTCGCGCACGGCCTTCCATGAATCGATGTGCGCTGCTTTTCGTGCGATTTTCGCACTTGCACTGCGATTTTCGCTATTCCACTGCGATTCGCACGTTTTTGACCACTTGCGCCGCGCTAATTATTCCATGAATCGGCCTGTTAAATTATTCTTCCCAGATGAAAACAAAGATGCTATGCCAAGGTTAATATATTTAGCAAAATGTTAGCAACCACGTTGCAGAAGTCCATGCTAAAATAATGTATAGGAGATTTACGAAATAATGAGGGTCACCAGCTTTAAGGTGAGATACATGCATTTGCCATAATGAATTAATTTCATTAAAACAACTGCATCGAACAAATGTTTTTGCAGGGGCTTGCCATTTCTGAGCATTAAGCAAGGTTATGATGAGTTGTTTTTCTCCAAAACAGAGGGCCTTGCCATTCAAAGATATTTCCCATAAGGTAGTTGAGAGAGTGATTGGTCCACGAAAATATAATGCAGCAACAGATGGCTACACAGGTGCATTTTTATAAAACGTATGGACAGAATCTAACATCCATTCCAAGATTTAGATATCGTAAAAACCTCTAGCACTATTACTAGCTGTATGTGTGGAACTGGAATCACTCTTATATCCAAACGAGGAAAGGGTCCCACCCAATGTGTGGTGTATTGTCCTAAAGTGTTAATTAATGTTGACACCAACATTTTTACTAAGATCTTTACTAAGACACTTTACTCCGCCAATTGGTGAATAAGATCAATCAAGATTTCTACAGGGTTGCCAAACACTTGATAAAAATGCCCATTTGATAGAAAAATACACACATAAGCAGCCATTTCTTTCTAGCTCAACATCAAAAAGGTAATTAACCAAGTAAATAGGTCATTCATGCAGTACGGCAGCTGGTTTTTGACCCTTGGTAGAAATTGTGGTCAAAGATCCCTATATGGAGCTTTAGGGATTTCAACAGGCACAAACGAGAGTTATCAACAATCCCCCTTAATATTTACTCAGAGTCTTGAGCCACTATGAACCAAAACAGCATAAAAAGATACCAAGCAAATTGTCTACGATTGCTTGAATAATCATGTTCTGATTTGTAGAACAGAGAAAATTGACCCATTTCATTTCATGTCTCAGACGAATTGAAACTATTAAAATGGCCATCCTCCTGTTCCTGCCTTACTGTTTTCAAACCTTATATAGCCAGTCACATAACTCCTTTTTAGGGCATTTAAAATAAATTGTATTTTCATTTTTATTGAAAAATTAAGCAACCAGAAAATCTAGGAAATTAAAGACTAATCACAGAGATGGGGAAGGGTTGGGATGTCTGAATGTTATACTTACTACCTTGCTTCCTTTTTGAATGGACCCTGGTGTCCACCACCAACGCATAAGCCTCTATGGACCAAGCAGTACAAATAGGTCCCCAAGATCAAAAGATAACGTTTGTGTATGTGGGACACCCTATGCACATAGCTGATACTTTCAGCCTTCCCCTGTTCACAACCTTGAACTTGCCTTTCTAGCGTGGTGGCATGGTGGCTGTAGAAGGTTAGGTTATTTGTTTTCAAAGAATGAAATTAACAATGTCAAAGATAAATTGGGTTAGGGGAAATGATAGGATATACTACATTCAAAAAGCAACAAGGGAGAGGAGTCATTAAATCTATCCCTTCACCACAGTTGAGCAACGATATGATATGGTATTTATAACACGCCTATATACATGTGTTTCAACAGGGGATAGGGGGAGAGAAAGCAGAAGCAAAGAGGAAGTTTTCGAGGTTTTGAGGTGCATGAGAGAATTGGCAGGGTTCATTTGACACAATAACTGATTTATATCTGTCATACCAACTCAAGACATGGAAATCATTAAATGTGTGTCAATTATTGGCTCTAAGTTAAGGCAAATGTGTAGGTAAATCGGAATTGAAATTTATACAATACATAGTACCGAAACACCAAACTCTTATTCTTCAAAATGTAATTTTACATTCCTGGAAAACAATATACATTCCAGATTCAATAACAACTCGGTATATTATATGTGAACATTGTACACAAATGCATCATGTGCAAACATTATGAAAGAACAACTGTTAGGCATAGTCAACAACAAGAAGTTAAAGAATTACATCACAGTCCAAATTGTATATCTCCCAACATAATTTGGGCATTATAGGAAACTGCTGTGCTTACATTTTGAAAGTAGGTTTCCAGTACATTTTCAAACATTGGCAATAATTACAGCATCAACAACAAAGGCGCTGACATATGAAACTACATGTATCAGTTGAATAAATAAATAACTCTCATCTCGGTGACCGACTCATTTAACAGGTCTTGAAAGATATAGAAGCACAGGTTCTCCCATTCATCATGTCACATTCAACTACAACTGCAACATAAATCACAAATTACATCCCTCTAATAGCATTGTCTCCTCATACCTTAAAATATGTCAATATTATTGTTTCAAATGAGCCCCCCCAATTCTCTCATACCTCAAACTACTACTTTGGGTGGCTCAGCGAGATAACACAGAGTCTGCTACTATAGCCCTTGACGATGTTGAAACATTAATTCTCACCCATAAAGGACATCTGTGATTGCTTTTCCTGTTATTTACAACATTATATTGAGATGAGTAAAGGAAAGACGTCATTCTTTGCTGCCCTCACTTCCACAGGTGACTCACTGGCTCCACTCAAGCCGACTAAACCTCTGCGTCGTCCATCGGAAAAAACAAATTCTCCTGAGCTCATTACTCTTTAGCTCTTGGGAAGAAAGGCTGAATGCAAGTGGAGTACTACTGTTTGAAACCAACACATTTCTGTGTCTTTGTGATCTTCTCTGTTTTGTTTACATAACATAGCACACATAGCTTAACAAAATGGCACCTGCACAGGGGCCCTCCAAATGATGATCGAGGATGGTGTTTGGCACAGATGATCTCTGATTGCCAAGTAGGATTTACCAGCAACTGTTAATTTTGATCCACAAGATTGTCTACGGCGAGGGTTTGAACCACGTTGATTGCAGCCGTGATGCTGTTTGCATCTTTGTTGGGATGAAGATTACCAGGCACAGAAATCGGAGTTCGAGTTGATGGGACATCACGTTGACTCTCTTTGAATTAGGTGAGCATGCTCCAAATTTGTTTGAAATAGGTTTGTTTTGAAATGTGCACACATATTTGCCAGTCTAGAGAAAATTTTGTTTAAAAATGCCTGAAGTTTGTTTGGAAACTCACACGTGTTGTGGAGATTTGTTTGTTGAGAAAATACCCACAGGGTTCGAAAATGAAATAATGAGTACTTATCTTAGTGGACTGAGAGCAATAAGGGATGGACTGAGAACTATGTTCGACAACTGGGAAGTGGTCCCAGAATCAGTGCACCAGTCAGTGCAAGAGAATGAGGAGATAGAGGTGATCCAGGAGAAGAGGTTACCTAGGGTAGACTCAATTGTGATAGATACCATGTCACAAGAATGTTCCATTGACAGCACAATGGTTCCAGATATTGCCATGTCAGGGCAACAGAATGTTTCGGTAGGGTTTGCATGCACGCCAGAAATATGCCCTATGTCACAGCTAGTACCTACTACTGTTGGTCCCTTTACAGAGAAATGCCAGTTGCTGACATCCCATTATGGAGAGAACCTATTGGGAGTGAATGTGTTGACAGAAATGTACACAGTGATTCAGTGCAGTTCTGATGGTGTATACTTGACAGTATCCTTGCAGAGAAATGCTTCTACACAGTACTTAGCATTGTGTTCTGATTTGGTGGGGAATGGTGACATTGGGGAAATATATGACCGCAATTGTAATAGCACCATGTTGCCAGATTTTTGAGAGGGTAACAATGGTTTGCCCGACCATATTGCAATTTATGTAGAGGACAAATTGACCATGATTTCTGCACATGGAATATGGTTTGCTGTGATTGATGCATTGATCTTTGCTAGAATGCCACGAGGATACACTGACAGTGATATCATTTATAGTAGAGTGCTTAGAGTATAGGTTGATAGATTAGAGTTTCCAGAATATTGCACATTGTAACTAGTTGAAGCAGACTGTTGTGAAGTATGCCACAATGGCAATATTGGCTTACTGAAGGATCTTGCAAATGCAGGAGAGAAAGTTACTTTGAATGAGTACCAGTCTTGTCAGCCTGGGGATGCCTATGCTGGGTACCTCTTGTTGGAGGAGGGTATGAGAATGGGTATGAAAATGCCTACAGAGAGAATACATGTTGCATCAGCATTGCCAGGGGATGCTCTTAAAGTAAGAATCAGGATGCTTTTGTCACACTGAAAACAGCTGTGTGTTGTGCTGCAATCTTGGAGATTTAGAATTATATGAAGAGATTTGTTGTGTTTGCATATGTGAAAGATGGATGTGCTTTAGCAGTGCTAGTCCAAGAACATGATGGGAGAGATAGTCCATGGGGATAGTTTTCCTTTGCATTGGGTCCTGTTGGTTATGTGATACCTGAATGTCTTGAGCAGTACCTGCAGCAGTTGCATCATACAGAGAAAGTGAAGGCAAGGTGCTTCACAGAGTTGACACCAGCTTGAATTATGACAGACCTTTGTCAGTACCTGAACTAGTACACATTGAATTAGAATGGCCAGATACTGAGATTCTAGCATTGTTGTCTCTGACAGAGGCAGGAACAGGTTTTGTCTTGTATGAATTGTGAAGAGCAGAGTAATGAGAAATTAATTGCTTTGCCTTGTTTAAAAACAGTTTACGATATGCAATCCTTGATACTGTACTTTTTCTTCTTGGTTTCGAGATACATCTGATCCAGACTGGCCTACTGATCCAGACTGATCGGGATACAGACTGGCCTGACAACTGAACATCCGTGCCAAGTGATGTTGCCAAGAGCAGCAAATCTGTGGAATGATGTGAGGCCTTAAAGTCCAAGCAAGATAACTGCTCCGCTTTGAGAAGTACACAGAATGAACCTGCTGGCTGATTTCCAGGCTGACAGAGATTTGCCTTGAGAAATCCTTGCAAACTGAAAGATGTTTTTCCCTGCTGTGTTTTGGAAATGGGAAATTTGATCACAAGTCTGTTATGCAATCTGTTTGCATGGATGGCGAGAGAAGAATTTTGAATATTTACCTTTGCCTTTGCCCTAAAATGGGTAGAGGGACGGTCAGGGGATGGAGAATATGTGCCCCAGTGCTTTCATTGAGAGAGAGAGCAACATAAGGGTCTGTTGAGATCTGCATTTTCTGAATTGTTCAGAGACCACACTAAACCAGAATGCCACGATACAACTGTTTGCTCTAGTCCGCCCAAGGAGTTACAGACGGGGGCAGGGAACAGACGACTTGAATTGAAGGAAGACATGTGGTGAGATGACACACATGATCCTACGTCTAGAGCCTATGTCAGTGAGACTTCTTGATAGACACTGATGAATGTCCACATGCTGGACACTGAAATTATGTCCATCTTTGGGTTGCGCAGATATGAGGATATGCACAGTTTAGACACAGAAATTATCAGGTCCATAGGAGACCATTAGTTAGCTCGAGAAATATGTTATACTTGGTCTGCTAATGATTGTGGGAGTACTAAGAACTATCTCTTGTGTACAAGAGAATGCACATCATCAGAAAAAACGGTTGCCCATGTCTATATCACATGCTACACCTGCTATGCAATGCAATGATTTGCCATATTATGTTTTCTTTTCGAGTACACACGTTTGAGTGGACACGCTTGATTCAGTACACATGCTCAATAGTTTGCATTTTCAGCACCAGGATGAGATATATATATCCTGCTATTTACTATTTACACGGCTTGCTATGCATCATTTAGAGCAATGTTTTCAGGTTATTAGGATAAATGCACCATGTTTTGTCCCCATTGCAGTGCTTGCAGTCTCATCAGCTTAGGATGCTGCCTATGTATAGAATGCTACAGCTTGTTTAGTATCCATGTTATGTATCATGGTAGATTGCCAAAGGTTTGCCATGCCTTACCAGGACACTACTAATACAGTGTCACTATGCTTTTCAATGGTATTACTGTCCCATTATCACTATTGCACTATGTTAGTATGCCTTAGTATGCCTGAATAGGTAGCTACACTACTTGCTTGTTTCTTATCCATGTTTTGACTTACATCTGTCATGTTACTTGTCACACTATTGTCTAGTATTACTATCTTGGGTATTACCCAAATTGACCTTTTACAATTGATCTTTTGCACAATTGATCTAATTATAGTGGTCCTAATTGACCTTCTGCACAAATGACCTTTATATTAGTTTAGTTATTTTATATATGTATTGGGTTGGGTTTGGATTATAAATAATATAAGGGGATTGGGTGGTGGTTTGCGGGGGTTTTTGGATTGGCTGGGGGGTTGCAGAGGGTCCCCCCCGCATTTATGTCCTAATTGACCTTCTAAATTAGGTCAATTCTCCCGAGGTCAATTCTCCCAGGTCAATTGTGAAAAGGTCAATTAGTATACAACCTATGAGAAAGATTTGAGCCCTGAGGTACACAACAGCTGATAGGACTAGCAGATGACGTGAAAGGAGAGAGAAAGAGGGACTGTGACCAGTGGAACCAGTCGAGGACCGAGTCCACAATGCCAGCCGAGGTGAGCCTATCAACCGGGATGGTATGGTCGACTGTGTCAAATGTGGCTGAAAGGTCTAATAATATCAACACACAGACACCGCCCAAATCAGCAATATGACCCAGGTCATCCGCGGCAGAAACATGCAAGTACTCATACCACGAGTGGGCCGGAAACCAGACTGAAAAGGGTCAAGAAACCCAAAGTCTGCAAGAAAAGAGCACAGAAGGGGGCTCACTAGAGACTCCACAAGTCTCATAGGGAAAACAAAGTAAAGAAATAGTGTGGAAATTCAAAAGAAGTAGAACTAAACTAGGTCTGCTATGCTATGTAAACAAAACAGAGTAGATCATAAAGACACAGAAATTCATTGGTTTCAAACAGAATGCATCTTTATTTATGCATGGCAAAATGTCACTAATCACTAACAAGCAGCACTCTCTAGCTATGAGTGCTTCTAGCAAATCCCCAACCCTACCAGCCTTAGCTCTACCCCCACACAGCCAACCCCCAGCTCTGAGACTATGAGACTCCCTCCGCTCTCTCTCAACAAGGTCTGAGATAGCCTCCCTCCTGAACCTGAACCTACTGAACAGAACAACAATCTAAATATACTGTTATACAGAACAATGACAAATTCATTTTACAATTGCATTTGTAGAAAACATTCTAAGGCTATGTGCATTCTATGGCTATGTGCATGCATAGCATAATCATATACTGTACTAGAACACAGTGATATGACATGTTCTCTATTCTATTCTAAAAACAGAACATTCCTGTCTCTTCGCATCGAGACAGTCTAACTTGCAGAAATGAAATCATTTCTCTGCAGCCAGCCAAGTTTGTTTTCTCTAACAGTCTGCCAAGAGTCACATTTGTTATGATAACATCACTCACACTGTGTTCGGCTACTCTTCCACACTCAGCTAAAAGCCTAATTCAGAATGGACAAGACACAAACCACATTTTAGCGCCTAGAAACTGAGATTTTGTGCTATACATAATAATAAGCTAAATTTAGAAAATATCGATCTATAATCAAAACAAACTATAATTCATACTAAATGGATGCATGTATGAATGGATTAGCCCATGCTAAACTATCATCGAAAAATGCAGACTAACAAACTCTCCTTTTTTAGCGTGCCCTAATCCATCTCAAGATAGGGTTGTATACTAATTGACTGTTTCACAATTGACCTCGGGATAATTGACCTCGGGAGAATTGACCTAATAGGACATAAATGCGGGTGGAAACCCCCTGCAATCCCCCACCCAGACCAAAAAACCCAGCAACCCCCCACCCAATCCCCTTATATTATTTACAATCAAAAACCAACCCAATACATATATAAAATAACTAAACTAATATAAAAGTCAATAGTGCAGGTCAATTAGGGCCACTATAATTAGGTCAATTGTGCAAAAGATCAATTGTAGAAGGCCAATTTGGGTAATACCTTCTCATATACTCTTTAATGTGTACGTACAGCCTTTAGTTACATTTATTCACTCTGTTGGGTTTCGGTGTTATCTTAAGCGGATGACACTTAGATCCTGGTTTGGGTCCATCTATCTCTCCCTTGTACTCCTTATGTCTGCTGATCATGTTTGCTATCTATCCAAAATTGGATGTCCAGCAACTGGCTTCTCCTTAACAGCGACAAAACTGAGGTCCTTTTGATAGGGTCGGTGCGGTTGCCCCTATCTGGTCTGCCGATTTCTGGCCCTCTGAGCTTGGTCCTTTGCCTACCCCCAGCTTGGTTGTCAAGGATTTGGGGGTGAAGCTTTCTGTTTCACTCTCTATGGAGGCACATGTGAGGGCAGTTTGACAGGCTGTACATTTTAAACTTCAGACTTTGCACCAGGTTTTGCTGTACTTGTCTCTCCATATTTCCCCTTTGATAGTCTCAGCCCTCCCATCTGTCTCACTGGACTACTACAAGGCCCTTTACCTGGCTCAACCTGCATATCTTCTTCAACAACTGCAGATTCTGCAGAATGCAGCGGCCAGGGAAGCCCTGGGGGCCTCACATTTCGCCTCTTATAACCTTCTCCTAGCTTCATAGATTGCTTCATTGGCTCACTGTGGCCAAGTGGATAAACTTCAAGGCCCAGCCAGAGTCTTGCATGCTAAATGATGTCCTTATGCCCCTACATGCTGCTCTCGCTATTTGGGGGGCTTGCAGTATATCTGTCCCTTACTTCAACCGGTCCTGCATTGGTGGGCACTCCATCCCCATTGCCGCTGCACAGCTCTAGTGGGATCATCTATCTTTCCGTCGTGCTCTTATATGTTTTCTCTTTCAGATATTTTGTTTCTCCTTTTCTTTTTCCTTCCTTTCCAGCTGGATCCCATAGAGCCAAGATGCTCTATCTGGTGTATGCTGCCCTTACGAAATTCCTTAACATAAGATAACCTTAACATGGTGGGGACATACGTCCAAACAGAATAAAATGCTTACCAAACCAATATCAGAACAAGGATTGCTCTGGCTATGGACAGATTCCACAACTATGTGCAGTTACATGAATCATGTAACACAATTAAGTTCCACTGGTGTCACACACCAGAGAATCTTCCTTATTAGTACCCCAAGCAGTCTGCATCATGCTACAGGGATGTAGATTTGTGCCAAAAGTATAGTGTACACCTGTGCCTCCTGCTGCAACAATATCTTCATATGCAGCACCTGCACTCAAGTGGCACAGAGCAGGTGCAAGGGTCTCAAGGTGCCTTATTAACATTTGGTGTGACGTCAACGATACTTCAGCACATAGGTTGCATTTAAGCATGCACGTCTGTTCCAAAACAACATACTCATCATGAATTACCAACTTGATGTCAGCTTAATCTTTAAACATAGGCCATACTGGGTATGGTGGATGGTATTTCATATAATCATTAAAGACACATCTGATTTGTACCATACTTTAACAGACTTAACACTGTGTGCCAGGCCATCCATAGACAGGCTGTGTATATTCTCACTAGACTGGCTGTCTCTACTGTACCCAGAAGGACAAAAGCCAGTGTAGGCTGCCTCTCTTTTGATAATTTGTGAGGTTGGTTAACACATCTCTCCAACAAGACAGCCCCTTAGCAGGATATGTCCTGGGAAAGAGGAATCAAAGGGCAGGCCTGACACAACAGCACAAGCCTCACACCACAGTGTTGAATACCAAAGGGACTTTTGATTCTATGGGTTTTGGAAGGAGGCAGGGATAGTATAGGCAAAATAAGCTAGGGGCAGTTGTGGAAGGGTTCCACCATCTTATTTCTCTTTGCACCTCTCCTTCATACCTGTCTTCTTAGCTTCCTTTAGCAGAAAGCACTTTGGGTATGATGCAAGAAGGCAGGCTGGCTTTTGTCCAATACCCTGTAGAATGTTCCTTTAAAAAGGGGGTCTTACACTCCTTCTTTGATTCAATTTTTAACCATCCAAGACATAAGGAAACATTTCTTCAGACCTCTTTCAGGTGAGCTGACCTTCCCAAAGCCCCCAGCCTTTGAGGTGAAAGAGTGCTCCAAGGCACAGGCATGCTCTGATCCCTGGCCACTCCCAGGTCACACTGGGGGTGGCTCTTGCTGAGGACCAGGACCTGCCATTCTGCTAAAAAACCTCCCTGGGTCGGGAGAGCAGAACCTGAAAGGACTACCCTTGTACAAAAGCCCTGCAGTAGGTCTCACAGCATCCTGAGAGCCAGAACAGTCACGTTTGATGCCACTGAGCCAACGGGAACCACCAGGGCTGCTTTTGTCACCAGTGATGTAATTTGGGGGTCGCAGTTGCTACCCCTGGCTCCCACTGTGCTACCCCTAGACCTGTCCTTGTGACCCCTGGGACACTGGACAAAGAGGCAGTGCAGAGAGTAGATATATGTGTTGCACCTGAAAATGGTGGTTGTAAATGCAGCTAAATGTGCCACAGCTTGGGATCCAGATCTAATTTGCCGGATAAATAACAGGAATGCAGGAAAAACCATGAAGCCACCATCACTAACAGGTTCGCAGTACATTAGTGAAGAATGCCTGAATGGTTGGGATCTTAGGTGGGCCTGTCTGTGCAGCTCATACCCAGTACTATAGCAACAAGAAGGGTATGGGAGCTAGGTCTAGCTAGCTGGGAGCAGCCTGCAGTACTCAGTGACAGCACAGCATGAACGCAAATCTCATCAGTGCATCTCGTTGCCTGCTTTGCAAATCCAGTGAGACACTGGCCCTCTGATGAGACGGGTGTACCCCAATGGCTCTGCCACCAATCCTGCACCTCCACTCACTGTAGCCTGCAACACATCCTTCCCCTCTATCTCCCATCTAACAAAAAAACGATTGGTTACTTACCAAGTAAGCAAAACAGAAAAATGATGATTGGAAGGTTTCAAACCATTCACAACCACTGGCACTGCTCTGGGAAAATCTCCAGGCCATAATTATTCAGCCTGCCAAGCCACTACAGAAGTGGAAAGACCGTATGTAAACCATGCTTGGTCCCGGCCCAAAAGGCGCAGTCCAGCCCAAACTGCTAGGTCACATCCCTTCTGCACGAGACCACAGCAACCCCAAACATGTTCCAGCATCAGGATTGAGGAATAGCCTATGTCCTTAGGACCAGCAGGCTTTTCTAGGGTTGGTTTCGTAGAGCTGCTCTTTACATTTTAAAAATAAAAAAAAGTGCAATTACTGTGACCTGCAACACATCCTCCAACACGTTCTCCCTATCCCCCATTTAACAAAAAGAAATGTGGGTGATTTACCAAATAAGCAAAACAGAAAGGTGATGGCTGGAAGGTTTCAAATCATTCATAAACCCTGGCACAGCTCTGGGCAACCCTCCAGACCATTGTTTTGTCTGGTTGGACTTGTGTTAGTTAGTTGCTGTTTCCAGTCTCTGGACAGGCATTTGGCAGGCACTGGATGTCTGCACTTTGGGGGTTAGGCATCTTCGAGATGTTCTGTCTGTTTACAGTTTAGCCAGAGTGATGTACAATAGTCCAGGTTGTTTTGTTAGACATCTGCTTACATTCACAGTAATTTGGTAATATGGGTCTATACACACTGACATTAACGCTACATATGGTGATCCATTCTTGTATGAAATGTAAATCATAGTACAGTGATACTGTAACCATATATGTCTTAGTGTACTGGGGAACAATGCTATGTAATGCCACTTGTCAGAGGGAAGGGGTCGTATGCCATCACTTCCTGTGATGTCACTTGGAGTGGGGTCAAATGATAGCACTTCCTGTGATGTAATCAGAGGTCAGGGGTAGTGTGGTGTCAATTCCACTATCCCTGGCATTTTGTTGAAATGACATCCCTGTTTGGTACTCACTCAGCTTTGCACCACCATGCTTGCATAAATGAACCGGATTGACACAGAATTACATAGCCCATTCTGTATCATAGCTGTGTAGCAAGCCATTTTCAGTTCACACAAGTAGAGCATTTTACATGATCAGAAAATGTTTAGCATGCATGCCAAGCACAAGGAATGGCAGCTAGAGATGCCAGGACAGCCTACATAAAACCATTAATGACAGAAACAACAAGATACCCAAAAGATCTACACAATTTCCTTTCCATCTCCAACATATCCTACACAGCTAAGATCTCGGAAAGCTACACCTACAGACAACTTGTTGACCATGTGAATACCAAGAGCATCCTGGATCAATGTCAAGTAGGTTTCAGACTATAGAGAGGAATGGAATCCGCACTGCTATTTAAATAGAACGACATGAACATCAGCATTGACAGTGATGTACATTATGTCCTTAAGCTACTGGAATTTTTTGAAGGAACAGGAAGCCACTACATCCTGAGTAAGATAGAACTAAAACCACCCTCTTTCCAATAAACCCCATTTAACAACAACTGCATAGTACTAAACCTATATATCCTGCTTTTCAAACTCTAGATGGCTATTTTAATAAACAACATCAAAAAGCACAACCTCACATGCTCAATAACGTGGATGGCATGCAAGGTGAACTCCAACAAAAATAAAACTCAAACTGATATTGAAAGATTTCTCAACTATATGGACTCAATGATGACCAATGAAATTGTAACCTTACAAAAAGACATTATGGCGTTAACAACACCTAACCAAAGGGGATTATTCTGTGGTAAAAAAAAAAATGATAAACTGTCCACAAACATCCTAAAACGTCAAGAATCTGTGAATAGTGGTGGATTTCTGATTAACCTTTTGTATTGAAATCCACACGCTAGTTAAGAAATGTTTGTTTCACCTGCAATCACTTTCCAACATAGACCCCTTGCAATCATATCAATTGTCCTATGTAAGATGAATTATATCACAGCATATAATTGGGCATCCAAGAACATTGGTTAATGAAACTAATAAGAGTGCAAAGCAATGCAGCTAGACTGCTATGTTTTGGGGTTTCAGCCATGAATCACATTACTTTAACCAAGCACAAAACAGAACTAAAGGTTAGCAAAAATCAATTCAACAGAGAGTATACCGTGGGATGGAACTACGTATTGCTAAGTTCCCAGGAGAACACTATATCCATGTACAAGGTTGAACACATTATACTTAGGCTTTTTGGTTGTTACCAATAATATGAATACTCAGCAATTTGTAACTGAAGTTTCTATTTCGTTACTCATTTGCTAATGATGACGTTACTCTTCTCTTTTCCCTGTCTATTCACTCGACTATTTATTTTTGATATTCCTTGCAGTGTTTAATTTTTCAATAAGAGGAATCACAGGGAATATTTTGCCTTAATATTGTATTCTTGAACCAATTGCCCTGAAGAAGCTTGCTCAGGATCTCCAATCACATGACATTGTGTGAGTGACACATGTGCTGGTCAATATAGATACAGTTCAATTTATTTTCAAAGAGTAGAATATTAGATTTTTAAATTTTAATAGCATAATTTGTTTCATTTTGTTGTGGAACGATCACTTATTTTGATGACTTTATGTACCTGAATTACGAATACGCTGGTGAAGGTTTGTGGATTAGACTCCTCCTCTGGGATAATGTATCATTGATTTTAAAACGTTGTAGGTTTTTGAATAATATTTGTAACAGTGCAGTCTGTTAATGACCGAGCAGGACTTCTGCGCTTGAGGCTAAATCAATGGAAAACTAAAGATGTCACATCTAAGTGGGCTATGGCTGAAGAAGGAAACAGCTTATGTCGATTTTGTAATATGTATGAGGAATCTTTGGAACATCTGACCACTGTCTGTTCAGAATTGGAATATTTAAGAATTAAGTATTTCAAAAATCTCTTCAAACACCTAACACACATGGAGTCGAAAGATCTGTGGAAGTATATATTTCATGTGTATTCAAGAACAGTAGGTTATGCAACTATACATTTTCTAAATGAACTAAAACTCGAAACTGATGATGATCAAAAAGGAAAAGCTATAAGAGAACTGGCCAAACCTTGTCGTAAACTGTCTGTTATGTCAGTTGTGAAATCCATCTAAAAGTACCTTGGTCTTCATGTTAGATAACTGTTAATTGTTTATATTCTCAGGCACTTTGTTTTTTTCTTTTATATTTAGTTTTTTTTTTCTTTTGATCTAAGTTTTTTCCTTCATTATTTGTTGTACGCACTTTTATTGAGGTCATGAAGGAATGTGTATTAGATGTTGAGCATTTTTATGAAAATTGAAATCACTTGTTTGAATATCATGTTCATATATTTGTACTTGTTTTAAATATGTGAGTAACAATAGAAATGAAGTAAATGTATCTTGTATCGAAAGGTTGAATTTGTCAGCCAAATCAAATAAAAAAATAAATTAAAAAAATGATGTCTTCTTTTAAAGTTTACTGTGATCTTATTTCTGTATTATTCTTGTTTTTCCTTTCTGATTTGGAAAATTATTTGTGAAAGGTTTTTCTTTGTATATACCAATACACAATTTTTAAAAAAAGCATAAATTGTGTTTCAAAATTTGGACTGAATTTTAGCAATTTGGTTGCTTAACATTTCTTTGAGAATTTTTAGGATCGTTGTAACCAAGAAAATATAAATTTTCTTTGGACAAGATCCCTAAGGATTCCTTGGATTTGACGAGGAACCCACTTAACTAATTGTCTGTGTTCCTGTATTACATTATGAAAGTTCTATAGATAGCTACTGGTCCCATGAGTTATTAAATAGTTTAAAAAATAAATGTGTTTGTACAATCTTTGAAGTTTCTTCAGGATATGAAATGCTATTTTGACTCGCCCCAGAGCTCCAAGTATTGCACTGGCTGTCAATAAAGGAAATTATATAATTTCACACACATTATATCGCTAACCAGCACATAGAGGGTGGGAGGCCGGAAGTCATCCAAAGGAAACTCACACCTTACCACCCAACGAGGTCATTAAGGTCACACTACTGGCAGTGCCAGGAAATACAACGGGAGCTTGTCATTCACAATCATGAATGCCAAACTCTGGGAAACACATCCAAAAGAAAGGCAAACAGTACTGTATCACATCTCCATCGAGAAATCACTCAAGAACTGTTTTCTTAACAGACCATTAAGTCACCCTATTTAGAATAAGGACCTCTTCAATCTAGCCACTAAAACACCCATCCAGAATCTGGTAATAATTTGTACAGCACATTGCATCATAAAGAACCAAACAATGAAATGGCTTACAAACCAGTTATACAGCTTTCCAACAAATATGATACACAACAGAACCTACCTACAGGAACACCCGCAAATCCATAGTGCAATCAAGGGATCTTTGAAGACATCTGTCACTATCGCCTCATTCTAAACTAACACTAAACACTTATAATGCTTCAACTTGCCAACATAACGATAACCCTTCTCAACATACAATCCCAACACTCAAATAACACAGGCCAACACAAGGAGCAGAACAGCCTCGGGGCACATACCACTGAATATGAATCTCCTGAATGACGTAACTTACCAACAACAGAGGCGCCAACGCAACACCACACAATCTCACTAACGTGACGCTATTCCAGAAACAACAGACATCGGAAGAAATTGCTTGCATTGCCAACTATTGTTATGTATGTCTGTAATGATTGCATGAGGAAAGAAAGCATTTAGAGGAGAACATCTCAGCGCTGTGAGGTGAATAAACCTGGGAACAGAGTACAACATTCAACTATCAAGTTTTGCACATTACTTTGAAGCTCCTGACTCCAGAGGGGCTACGCTTGGGCAATTTATACCGCACTCATGAGCACCACACTGCTGGTTACCCTATTTTCTGCCCATACGTAGTTTGAACTACCAAGGAATAGGTGAGAGTTGGTTCTTACCTGCCTAAAATTCATATAGGCATTCTTAGTACCAATGGGCATGGTATTAACTATGCCACCTGGATTGCCTTCCTGATGATTGCATGTGGCAAGTAAATGTTTGGACGAGGGCATCATTGGACGGTGAGGTGAACATAACTGGTTACGATATTGTGCCCCTTACCCATGAGCAAAAGCACATTACGTTTGAGCTTCATAATCCAGAGGCGTTTGCCCCGGTGTGACTCATGCCCACTGAGGAGTTCTACAATGCAGGCTAATCTCTCCCCCCAATGAGGTTGAGTTACTAAGGAATGGGTGAGAGTTGGTTTTTGGCCGCCTAAGATAACGAAACTGACCCGCATTTCTAGCATCGGTGGACAAGCTATTAACCAGGTACACCTGGACTACACTCCTGATGGTTACATGAGGCAATACAGCTTTTTTGGAGAAGAGAATCACAGGGCTTTGAGGTGAATGGATCTGGTTACTAGAGTGCACCTTTCAATCATAAAGAGAAGCACATTTTCTGGAGCTGTGGACTCTGGAAGGGATACACCAACGAGAATGCCACACTGTTGGTCATTTCCTCTCCACGTTATTAGTTTGATCTACTAGGGATGTAGGGAAGTATATTCCTGGCTGCCTAACAATGGAAATGGTATTATTAGCAACCTGATGAGTGCATGAGGAAAGAACATGTTTGGAGGAGAATGTCACTGAGCTGTGAGCTGAAAAGAACTGGAAGTCAGTGTGTGCCCCTCACCTATCAGGAAACGCACATTACTTTGGAGCTCTGGAGTCTGTAGGGTCTGAACCAGGGTGACACATGAGCCATTGAGAAGTGGCACTCTACTGGATACTCCCCGCAGCTTAGGATAAATTACCAAGGAATGGGGGAGAGTTGGCTCCTGGCAGACTAAAATGACTACAGCCACCAGAATTACTAGCACAAATGGACGCGTTATCACCCATTACACCTGGACTGCCTCCATGATCCTCTTAGGCAAGAAAATGTTTAGAGGTGAATATCACTGGACTGTGAGGTGAGTAGATCTAAAAACCAGAGTGAGCTCAACACCCGCTCTTAGAAACCTCTGTGTATTAAGCGCGTGAAAAAATAACCTATCATACCCATCAAGAAAAGCACATTATTGTTGATCTCCAGACTCCAAAGGGGCTGCACCATGGTGACTGATGCCCCACTGAGGAGTGTTACACTGTGTTTAGCATCCCAACCCCATAGAGGATAAACTAAAGAGGGATCGGGGAGGGTAGCTGCCTAGTATGACTACAGTGACCATCTTACATAGAACAAACGGAGATTGTATTAACCATGGACGACCGGACTGCTTCCCTGATGATGGCATGAGGCCAGAAAATGGTTGAAGGAAAATATAACTGGGCTGTGAAGCGACTATAGATGGGAACAGAGTGTGGCCCTCACCCATCAAGAAAATCAAATTGCATTTCCACCTTGGAGCACCCATTGACAACTGGCAACAGAGAGACTTCTAGAAACACGCACACGGCATAAAGGCAGTTCCTTCAGATCTGTTCACATAAACATTGCAGAAAAGAGATTATGCCCTCCTCCCTCTACTCTAACTAACCCCTGCACATTTTAGGCAGATACTGAAACGCTGTGGGGCCCTGAAAATGGCTAAGGCTTTGCTACATAAGACCCAATGACATAACCAAGCATAGCATGTTACCTGAAGACATGTTTGAGTTCTGTAAGCTCGTTTTCTTTGATCTGTAGATCATCCTCCAGCCGCTCTATGATGACGGCATATGATTCGCTGACTTTCTTTTTCCATTCATCTAAAAAAATAATCCATGTTATTTAATAGGTTCTTGAGTTACACGTCCTAAAATATTTTAATAGTGTTAGAAGGGAAAATCAGAGGAGACATTTCCAGTCCTGATTATAAAACAAATCCCATTATGAGAAGCGTTCTGCCAGGTAAAAGGTGGGCAGCCATCATTTCTGAAAAGGTATCTTTATTACTATTAATATATACAAGCAATGTAAATCACAAACATCAGAGTTGATATTCGTGTAGGTTATTCTGTGAGGACATTATGTATGTTAGCATAGCCTTTGTTCAGAAGAAGGGTCAGGGATTAGGCTAAGGCAAACAGATGGCCCAAAACAGAGAATGCTGAGGCAATTGTGCCTGCAGTCAAGTCATCCAGAGCTGCTGTTGTACTTCCACTGCTTGGCCCAAACCCCTCATGTGGGTGGTATATTTCAATGAAGACATTGCACGTCTAGCACATCTCAGAGCACCCTAACCTGTACCTTATTACTCATGTAAGGGGCCAAAGGGAAATAAAACGTACTGCTCTATGAGACAGTTACACAGAAGCCAGAGAGGAATTAACATGCCATGCTTTTGTCAATTTTCAGAGTTGTTGCTTCCTGAAAATACTTGTTTTAGCATTTTCTGAATCTGGAAATAAACACTCACCTATGGTCAGCCCTCATTTCCTTGGTGCTGAGGGGACTCCCAGAAGCCTAGCTTCTGATTGCCAGACAGCTTTGCAAGGTCAGTGCAAGCTGCACCAGAGTCATGTGGGGTCCTGGAAAGCTTTGAACTCTCACCGAACCTTTTAACATTTACAAGGAGCCTTTGGGCACACTCCCCAAAGATACTAATATAGCCATCCACCAATATGCGGATAATACCCAGTTGTACATGAGAGTAAAAAGCCCACAGGACAACAGTCATGTCTGTGATCACCTAGCCATCATCCAGTCCTGGGTGTCGACTGCCTTCCTCAAACCTAACCCCTCCAAGACCAAATTGGTCCTCATTGGTCCCCCGTGCTAAACCACTCGTCCGACAATGGCTCACTGAAAAGTGCCTATAAGGTATTGATCTGTAACAATTGGATTTAGCAACATCTTTAGGCTTTTCCATTGTCCTTTCTGCCATAAAATATCCACCCTTTGCAAAACCAAATCTTTAATTCCACAGCAAAACATCTAGACCACAGTACAAGACTTATGGTCTCAGACATCGATGTGGTAATGTCCTCCTGACAGGGCTCCCGGCTGCTCATTTGGCTCAAAATCAGTCCACCACGTTGAAGCCTTATTATGGGTGTGAGGATATGTAAATTAATCAGCCCAGTACTACACAAAGGTGAAGATGCTGTTAAAGACTGCTTGTATCATCTACAAAGCAGTCACGAGAAGCAGACCAGAGTACCTGTCAGCAAACCTCCACATATCTGGTGGCACACGCTGCTTGAACAAATTGACCAACCAGCTTGAATAACTACTGCACACTTGAACTCGATCCGGGTATCGGCTCGGAATGCCACTACAATTCTCCATTTTTGCAAATCTGTCAAAATGTATCTTTGTCAACAAAACCTGACCAGGGACTAACTCCAATAGATGCACAGACTGCAACTCAAAGTACTGCACTGCTGTTAAAAGGCAGCAGGCTAAAGGCGGGCTACCCACACTGTGTACAGTGCTCCACTGATCTTCAGCTAGGACTTTTCTTTAAACAATAAAAGAAAAAATGAAATAAAACTGTTCTCATTTTCCCAGACACTGGATACATTTTTCTTATTATGGATACAGAGCCCATGCTGATAAGCTGATCTGCTGTGAGTATGTGCCAGGGGCAAATAAAAGGTCTATAAATTCAGGCTCCATAATGGGTTGCTCTTTGTAATTCTGCACTTCACAAAATTTGGACTGCGACTGTGACAGATGCATCCATCACTGCTGTCTTTATCTGGATTATGCAACCATAGGAAGCCTTTGACTAGGGCCTAACTCCCTCATAGGTGAATCATTGCAACCTCTTGTTGTTCATGCAAAACAGCTTACATATGCTTGACCAAAATTGCATTGAGATTCATGTGGGAGAATTGCAGGATTCATGGATAGATCTGAGCCAGAGCCAGGCCAGTAGGCCTAGTTTGACTCAAAGAGCGAAACATTTTCCTGAGCATGCAAATGCGTGGGCGTGCAAATTACCTGTGTCCTGCCTTCCTAACCCCCACAATGCAAAACTTGCACCTGCAGTAATTTCTCGCTTCAGCCACACATGGCTTGCACACCGCTAGTTTTATCAGAGAGGTGGAGAAAAACAGAGCTGAGTCTAGGTTTTGCAAGATCCTGTGCAGCAAAGGATTTGTGGAGGGGATGATATGCATATACATTGACATTGCCAAATGCAAAACCTCAATAGGTGACATGTCAAAGAGTGACATGAGTCTTTCATAATCATGGGACTCGTGGTAATTACGACACATGAAGTTAACAATGGGCATATAAAATGTGCCCAATGCATGAATGCTCACAATTATTAATTAAGCAATAATAACGGGTTCTGCAGATTTTTCCACCAGAAATGGCCCGGGGCCCAAGTTATAGACCCAAGTGAAACAAGGACCTTAACACCGGGCCCGCTGCTTATACATGAGTTAAACATGAGAGTAAATAGCACAGAGGACATAATTTGTCTCTGTGATTACATAGCCATCATCCAGTCCTGGATGTCGACTGCCTACATCAAACTAAACCCATCCAAGACTGAATTCTTCCTCATCGGTTCGTGCACTAAAACTTGTCCACCAATGGCTCAATGATATGCGCCTACATGGATTTGATCCACAACTCAGGCTCAGCAAAATCTTTAGGCTTGACCATTGACAGCAATCTGTTGTTCCAGAAACACATAGTCAAGAAGGCCCAAGTAGTCTGGCTCAGAATCTTCACCCTTCAAAAAACCAAACCCTTCATTGCCATCGCAGGACTTCCAGACCGTAGTGCAGGCTGTTGTGGTCTTGCACATCGATGGGGGAAATGCTCCTGAAAGGGCTATCAGCTGCTCACTAGACTGCCCTCAAAGCAGGCCACCATGCTACAGCACATCTTATTGCGGGAGAATGGAAATTTGATCGAATTACCCTATCCTACGCAAATTACATTGGCTTCTACTCCAAGCCGCGATACTGTTCAAGACTGCACATATCATCTAGAAAGCAGTCAAAAGTAGCACACTAGCAAACTCCACATATTTGGTGGCACACAGTCCTCGTGCAGCAAATCGACCAACCGGCTTGAATCACAACTCGTCTGCAAAGAGAGGACCCGCAAACAATCCTTCCCTTTTCATGCATCTTCCCTCTAGAACTCGAACCCTGTGTCAGCTCAGTATGCCCCCACAATTTTCCAATTTCCAAAATCTCTCAAAACATGGCTCTTTCAACACCACCTATCCAAGGAATAATTCCAATGGATGCACATACCGACGCACTGGTCTCACACTACTGTGCTACTGTTAAAAGATGCCAGCCCAAATGCTGGTTAGCCACAGTCTGTAAAGCGCTCCGCTGCTCTCAAGTTAGGTCTGCATTTTAAACACAAAAATAAAATGCATGTTGCTCACCTATCATGGCAGCTCTAAGTGGTACATGTTTTTCTTAATGGTTTTATTAAAAGGGCTGCAGCATTACTCTGCTTTTCTTAATTAAAAATGACTTTACTTCTGCAAAAACAGATGTTGCGTGGCACGTGTTTTGGTTGCTCAGTGGCTTGAAAGCTGAGCTGAGCTTGAGCCAGTCACTTGGATGGAGCCATATGCTTATTTTAAAAAGCAAAACCAAGACAAATGGAAAATGTAGAAATGGAGATAAACAGAAGAGGGCCTTTCCATAAAAAATGTATTGGCAAACATTTATATTTAAAGTAATGCTCATTTTTTCTTTTGATTACACCTTAGCTACCATTTATAAAATGAAGATTAAAAATGGCTAACTGCAGTCGAAGAACTGCTGAATGATGTTCCATAAAGTCCAAAATTAATAGGAGCCAATGTTAATGTTAATGGGTCTTAAACCACGCAGGAGGATCTGCAACGGAAGAATGGGGGGATGTTAGTTGGATCGAGAGGGAGAAGAGCAAGAGAGCTTTGATGAGCTGTTGGCAGCTTCAGTTCGGAGAAACCGGTCACTGAGAGTAGGTGTGTTATCCGTTGGTAGCCGTCATGTGGTTTTGAGGTATGATTGTGTATGGTATGATTTTGTGTTGGGTGATGGGAAGTGCATGCGGTTTGTGGTGCGGTGATGGTGTGGTTGTGTTTAGTTCACAGTTGGAGGATATGCAGAATGGTTAGTTAGGAGCAACACATTTCCTACCCCCAAAAATCCATCTAATTGTGAGGCATTTCCTACCCCAACAATCCATCTAGGTGTGATGCATTTCCTACCCCCAACAATCCATCTAGGTGTGATGCATTTCCTACCCTCAACAATCCATCTAAGAAGATGTGATACATTTCCTACCCTCAACAATCCATCTAAGTGTGAGGCATTTCCTACCCCAACAATCCATCTAAGTGTAATACATTTCTAATATATCTGGGGAGAAGGCCCCTTCCCCTCCGCCTTTTGATGTTTCAGCGGAGGCCATTCACAACAAAATAATTACCCTTAAGTCCTCTAGAGCCCCCGGCCCTAACGGGCTGGCCAATGTAGTAATTAAGAGCTACTCTACATTTTGGGCATACCTCGTCTCTATTCTCTTTAAAAAGATCTTAGCTCGGGGGACTATTCCATATTCCTGGCAAACGGCTATTCTCATCCCTGTTTTTTAAAAAGGGCAGCCGCACAGACCCTAACAACTATAGGCTCCTTTCTATGCTCGACATTACAGGCAAACTCGTTCCCTCATTACTGCTTAGTGAGCTGCAGAAGTGGGTAGAACAGACCAATATACTCAGCAGATTCCAATGTGGTTTCCGGCGAGACTTTTCCACCTCTCATAATCTTTTGGTGATGGATATGCTTTGCACACGGGCGCTCAGCAAGGGGCAGCCCCTGCTTTACGCCCTATACATTGATTTCAAGGCAGCCTTTTATTCTATCCCTAGAGCAAGGCTATGCAAAAGCTGGAAACAATGGGTTGCCCGTCAGGTCTCTTATACTATCTAAGACAGTTGCACCATAATACCTCTGCTTGCCTCAGATTAAATCAGGAGGGCAGCATGACTAGAAAGGTGATCCAGAATAGGGGGGTAAAGCAGGGATGCGTTACTGCACCCCTCATTTACAATCTATATGTATATGATATCCCTGCAGTACTAGCCAAGGCCAACAACTGCCCTCCCAAAATTGGTGAGGCACCGTGCACCGTCCTAGCATATGCAGACGACCTGGTCGTATTTGACAATACCATAGCTGGACTTAGGCGCTCTGCTGTTGCCCTATGGGATTTTGCCAAGATGGCTTGACCATTAACCTGGACAAGCAAAGGTGCTCAGATTCACTAGGAAAAGAGCATCCTGAGTAAACCTGAGGGTAAATAACAACCATATACTCTACGCTCCATCATATCGGTATCTTGGAGTGGAAATTGAGCCGCTTGGCGATTATCCCCTGTGTAGGCAAGGACGCATAACCAGGGCGATGCAAGTCATAGCATTAATATCTTCGTTCACAAAACAAGCAGGGCGGCTTTTCTCTGTGGGGGACAAGACACTTATGCATCCAGTGTTTGCCCCCATGATTACCTATGGTCTTGAGTCTCTTGAGTCTCTTCTTTCTTTCGATCTGGCTTGGCTGCAAGTGATGGAGGGTAAATTCTGGCGCCGGATACTGGGATTACCTCTGAGTGTGCCAGTGGCCCTGATCCGGCTTGAATTGGGCCTTCCCTCACTCAAAGCACTGGTACTTAAAAGGAGGGCAGGATTCTATCTAAACATGACTGGCAGCTTTTCCAATCCTTTACTGGCTGTGATCCATCAGGAAGTGATCAGAAAACATACCACTTCCCCCCTCCAGAAAGCCATGACCAAGTTTCTTATAGATATAGGCTGGACACACAGAGGGGCAACTGTCTCCAAGGAAGTCCTGAAAACGCTTGGTAAAAAGGTGGACCTGTGGGACTGGCTAGAGAATTTTTCACATCTGAGCAGCCTAAAGACCTATCATTTTGTAAACTATAGACTTTATAATTACATGAAACCGCAAGCATATTTGTATCTCTGCCCCACCAAAAGGCTCAGACGTTTTATTATTTTGTTCCGTTTGGAACAATTGCCCACTCTGTATGACGTAGGTGCCAGGAAAAAGATCCCTGTCAATGAGCGAGTTTGTCGCATATGCAAATCACCTGAATGTTTAGAGACAGGCAAACATTTGCTAACAGAATGTTCAACACTAAATCATTCAATCTTTGAATATCTTGGGGAATTGTACACGATCCTTTAACGATCTGCGAAACTTCATTCTGGCTGTACTGCACCAACATCTGCAATATGCATTTGTTCATTGCATTGTATAATGTCTGGCAACAGATTGAAAAAGATCTGGGCTCCCTGACCTGAAAAATTTCAAAAAGGTGGGGTAAAGATTGCACGTAAAGATTGCACGCATTACTCTGGCTAGGCAGAGGTTCTGCACCTATTGTATCTATACTTGGCTCTGATACAGGGTGTCTCTTGTAGAGACGTGTAACTTTTGCGTTATGTGGCTAAGACTGTGCAGATGTTCTGGGTAAAGACAATAAGCTATACACAATTGTTTTTATATGATTTTTATTTTTTCTTGATTATTTTTTTTTTCAGGTTGTAAATCTTTTAAGAAAATGTTGCTTTATTATATATGTTCCTTCTGTATATGATATGTGTTGATCTGTTTTTGCTTTTATGAGCTATATGAAGCCATGTAATTTGTATTATGTGTAAAGTTTGAATGTATTTTCAATCTATATCACATTAAAGAATTATTATTATTAGTAATACATTTCCTACCCCAACAATCCATCTAAGTGTGAGGCATTTCCTAGCCCAACAATCCATCTAAGTGTAATACATTTCCTACCCTCAACAATCCAAGTGTGATACATTTCCTACCCTCAACAATCCATCTAAGTGTGATATATTTCTTACCTCCTACAATAACTAGAGCTGGCGGGAGTTGAACAGGTCACGTGACTGGGTTTATTGATACTACAGTACATCTAAATAAACCATGGAAAAGAGCAGTCATGTTTGTCAATAAAAAGTCATGCAAGTCAGAATTATTTTTTGTATTAGAAACATCCCGCCATTAACTCGATTATATAATGTGTTCATAGTTTTCACGCAAGTGTTAAATAAGTAAAGTCAAACTCTGTGATGTATTTGTGATCCATTTGCAGTTACACTTCCGCTGACTTCACACAGGCTGTACATTCAAGCCATGCATCATTGTTCAAATGAACTTCTAAAGAAAAGGAAAACATTCGCAGGTGTGTTGTTGTCTATTAAATGCCTTTATAAAATGCTGCCACTTACCTGTACACGTTTGTGAAGGTCTGGATTTATAATTGCCCATGTTGCGCAGTAAGTCTCGCTTGCTTCGGGAAGGATCTTCCAGCGATGCGGGTCTTTGTTCAGTAGAGCACACACCACACTGCCAGTCCGGCCGAAAAATAGTTTGATAGCCTTTGGCTAAAAATAACCTGTGCGCCGAATGGAATGTCATGCCACAATGACACGGGGCCCAACAGTGTGTGCTTTCCGGGGAGGCAAAGCAAATGCTGCAAACCAGTGTCATGAGCAGTACAGGAAATGAGCACACGGGCTGATCCGATGTATCGGAATTAATCATTTTAGTAACATTGGGCGGCTTCAGCTACGCAGGATGGAACGAGTTTAGGGTAGGTGAGTGGGAATCGAGACTCCTTGACGGAGAGATGCTGTTCCGTCAGGAATTACCCTAATTAGCATGGATGGCTTCGCTTTGGCCTTTGTTAATAAAGGTGGCACTGGGTTTGGAAGGTGCATTTTTGCTCACCGCTGTTCTTTAGTGTTAAAAACGCAAATAAAGCAACTTTGAAAAAACAAGAACACTTTTAGGTTGTTGTGTTGACCTTAGTCTAGCCTCAGGCAGGTGGCATTTCGAAGCACATGATTCCACCCACAAGATAACGATAGGCTAATGAATAGTTTCCAAATAGCCATGCACTCCTGTCACACAAGCCGAGATGAGAAGCCAGTCATCCCTTTGCCCCTCGTTATACGTTATTTAATGTCACATGCAGTATTCGAAAAATTACTGAAGGGAAGCACTGTTTAGGACAATAAACAACCGTAGTCATTCAAAGAGCATCTTCTAATGTTGTCTGTTTATTTTTGTAAGGCATTTTTGAGGAGGGTCATAGTTTTGACCCGCAGCGTAGGCTCTCGTTCCAGTTGAGTTGGACAAATCATTGCTTGCTCCTATTGCGGGCACAGCGCGTATCTGACTACCACCCTATGCCACACAAGCCACCCAAGAGGAGTGTCATGTCTGCAGCTTCAGGATGCAAGTCAGGCACCAGGCAGTCTAGGAGTGCAAGGTTCCCCGAGCAGAAGCTACTGCAATTTCAGCACTATGGGGACCAACACCAAACAAGCACATTCTTGAGCACTGGGTGTTACTGCTGTGATCTGGGTAAACCACTGGCAATTGGGGGTACCAACAGCAAATTGTGGTATGCAAAGGAAAAGACCTGTAAAGTGCGGCATCACCGAAAAAGTAATCTAGGGGTTAAACAAAAAGGTTGCTGGAGAGAGATTGCAATGCTTAATGAGTGAAGAATACAGTGTAAGGAATTCGACCATGGGCTTTTTTGAAATTTTAGATGAAATTGAATGATGGTAGATTGACCTCCGAAAAATGTGTAGGGATAATCCACACACATATTCCTATGCTCACAACTCAGCATACGCAAAGACCTTTATACTCTGGATATACACAGTTTACAGGCACAGTCCCCCTGTCATTTTTAGTTGGGATATGACAGGAGGAGTACACAATGCATCTCCAGAAGGGGGAGTACAACACCTTGTCTCTGCCATGGACAGCCTGATTCACTAACGAAGGCTCCATGGATCTGCCCCCTGTCCTTGTGTTGGGCGCTGCAACTGGTGGAAGCAATTAACATAATTAACATACTATTAGAATGTACTTCAAACAGGCCCACATGGGGCCTGGCTGCAGAGGATAAAACAGGAGACAGGAAACCACAACAACCTTTCATATGCAACTGTGTCAACCTGAATCCAGCTCCCACCCTCAGTATCAATTGACAGTGAGCTGTCATGTCTGGGACTGCGTGTTTCCAGTAGTCTTCCCCGGGGTGAGACCCCATTCATAAGGTTCGAGAATGTGGTTTACATGAGTCAGAGAGTCTGGTCTCACCGCACCTTCAAGGGAGACCTGCCTCTTTAATCAGGAACCACAGAGAGCACCATTAACCAGAAGGACCTGTTGATCCACAACAGACAGGAAGATGGCGGGACTTAGTATTAAATGTTTTCACCCCTTTAGCTTTTTCTGCTGCAAAGCACTCTGGTTATGACTTCACGCATGCAGGAGATTGTTGGTGGTGACCCAGGATTGGTTCATTAAATTAGGCTTAGCCTACACCAATCAGGCTAAAAAGGCCAAGCCCCTTTTGTGGCAGATCATCTGGAGGATTCACCAGAAGCAGAAGGAAGAACAAGCAAGAATCCTCCCCTAAACATCACCCAAGGAACAGTGGGAGATACTGAATCCAGAGGACCCTCCAGCCGCTACAGAAGCAGTACCAAGCGGGGACAGAGCCTGCCCCGCTAGGCTCTGCAGCAAACTTCCTAGGTGGGAAGTGTGAGAGAGTCTCTGAACCCGAAACCTATGACAAGACAGCTGCCTGAAAATCACTCCTCAGCTTTGGCCTTTTGCCATTCAAGGAGGACATGAGAGCAGTGAAGAAGGTATGAGAAGTTTTTTGATTAGCACCTACTGACGTCCACCTTAAAGGGCAATTTCGAGCCAGTCAAGTCCCTCAAGCTGCAACCGACTGCAACGCTGACCATTGTTACGCCGCAGTCGCATCCGAGATGTTTCAACCCATGCTTCAGAACCACCGACCAGCAACCTGATCCCGAGCCACCATGTATGCCAGCCTGCAGCTGTCCACCCAGCTTTGCACGCTTAACTGTATGCCACCTGATATCCACAGCTGTCTCCCATCTTGAACTCTGTCCCAGAAGCCTGCAAAGCACCCTGAATCTGACAATGTGGTTATGTCTCCCTGGTCCTTCTCCGAAGGCCCCTGCAGGCATTTTAAGACCCATTGCCCCCTGTGTGCTGAAGCCTAGTATCCTTGACCTGCTGTGATTATTTACTATACCGACCACTCTCCTGTCAGTATCCAGAGTGCATCCCTTTTCCTTCTATGAAACTGTCCTTCCTCTGCATTCCTTTACAGGGTGGGTTGTATTTTGTAGTGTTGCTAGAACAGTCTGTTGTGATAACAATACAGTAGGTATTTTTATACAACCTCAACTGGACTGTCCCTTTTATAATTGCGTAATAATTGTATTTTCGCTGTGTTGCAACTAGGCAACATTCCACTACCTTTCAGAGATAAGCCTGTTGTTCTGTACACGTTACCAACATTGGACAAGGCGGTTTATGATTTGGTTGTGTTTCCAATCTGTTCCGATCCCTTCTGGTGTACTAGAGTTGTGTGGCTGATTGATGGTTTAGAAACCGATATTCATCCCTGGACTACTGATACCCCGGAAGCTGATTCATCACACACGGTTTTCATTTGCGCCTAAATCTTGTGCGATTCAATGTGACTCACAATTTTGGCAGCAGTGAGTTCCATAATTTGGCTGTCATAATCAAAAAACATTGGCCGCCCTATCTGGCGTATCTGAACGTCAGGACTGTAAGTAGACCAGCCATTGATGAGCAGAGATTTCTCCTTGGAACATAGGGAAGAAACGATTGCTAAGGAATGGAGGGGCTTGAGAATAATTTGATTTTTGTACTAAACAAAGTGTTTAAAAATGGAGGTACTTTCTTTAGGAAGCCAGCAAGATATGATCTCTATGGCCCAATCATAGGAGGACCCCGGTGGTTGAATTCTGAATAATCAGTAAGTTATGGAAGGCACCCATCGGGCGACCATTACATGAGACCAGCCTACTAGAGATAAAAGAATTGATCAACTGGACCATAAGGGGGAAGGAAAAATAATCCAGAAATATTTTGAAAGTGCAGACCTGGAAGAAACAAGCCTTGGAGTCTGCCTTAATCTGAGCATCCATATAGCAGAGTGGCACCAAGCAAACTCCAACATTTTTTACTTTCACTGCAGGAGTAAATTAAGGTCCTGGGGTGGAGGACCATTGAATTTCATGCCTAAAAGCTATAGCTGAGAAATTAGTGGGATTGGTCACAGACAGTGTTGCTCATTAACTGGGTGAAGGGTTAGCACATAGCAAGATTTATGTTTTTTGTGCATTCAATTTCAACCAGTTTACAGTCATCCACTGGTTGATTTGTACTAAGCAGTCTTTAAAGCTGGCTGCCTTGTCTTTATCCATATGACTAATCCAGAACATCAGATGGGTATCATCTGCATAGGTGTAAAAGGATGTACCAAAAGGCTGAATCAGGCCAGTCAGTGGTCTCTTATGCAACTTAAACAGTAGTAGGCTAAGGAAAGAGCCTTGAGGCACTCCACATGTTAATGTTCTCCTAGAAGTTTCAAAATGAGGCAAAACCACTGTTTGCGCTCTACCAGAGAAAAATTAAGTAATCCACTTTGGCTTCTCTCTGATTCCCAGTTTCTTGAGTAGAAGCAAGAAAATCATGTGATCGATAGTGTCAAAGGTATACATCATCCATTGCAGCTTCTGCTACCATTTCAGAACTACGCCGTGGCCTAAAAACCTCCTGGATGGCATCCAGAATCTCATGTTCTTACAGGAAGAGCTGACGTTGTGCAGTGGTGACTGATTCTAATAATTTACTTAGATTTGTCTGGTGGCACGTACATCTTTAACTGCCATGAGTTTCCCCCCCAGTGCCAAGGCATTTTTTGGTGATTTCGGTATTTCACCATGCAAAGCCTTCTAACATTTTCTCCTTCATTAACCCCTTAAGTGCCAAGGACGAGCTATCTCGTCCTTGGCACTGGGGAGGTAATCCCAAAGACAAGATACCTCGTCCTTGGCACTTAAGGGGATGTCATGCCTTTTTATGGCATGTCCACTGATAAGAGCACAGCTTTTTACACTAGTGAGAGTCCTGAGAGCAGGGCAAAGTTTGACAGGAAAGAGGTGAATTGGAGTCTGGTCTGACTATCTCCACTACAGACAAGTGGAGCAATAGCCAGGATGCTGCTTCTTTGATTCTCTCGCAGGAAGGGTAACTCCTCCCCTCATGGCACAGGAGCACCCCTTCAGGAGGTCTCTTGGGAACAGTGCCCTGGAAGCAAGATGACACAGAGCAACACAGGTTTGATCTCCAGGTCCACGCTTAGACACCTCTGGGTATTAAGCACGTTATAAATAACCTATCATATATCATATTATATCAACAGCCACACTGACATAACAAAGCACGACACATATAAGGGGTCTGATCACTGGAGTCTCTTTAAAGTCAGCAGGCATGAGAAGGAGGTGGAATTAGAGTATCCAGGGAGAGAATATAGGCCTGGAGAAGGGTCCCACCATCTTGGTTTCTTTTAGGGCTCTCTTCCTTTTCCCTGTCCCCTCCTTTTCCTGCAGGCAAGGTGCTCTGTGTGTGAGGTCACAGTGCAAAGGGCACCTATTACAACTACAGGTTATGGCTCCCTTACCCCAGGCTTCATTGAGACCAATCCCCTGTGGCAATCTGCCTTTAAGGGGTGTGAGCCACCCCCTCCTTCTTTGAAACAGCTTTGAGGTGGTACTCACTGGTCCTCTGTTGGTATTAGAGTCCATTCCAATGTCCTCCAACAGTGAGTTGAACACAGAATGTATACAAGGCAGTTGAGAGCTCTGTCCCCTAACCTTTTCCTGGTAACAGCGGGGTTGATCCGCTTTGTACTAAAGCCTGCCTTTTTGCTGGATTGACTGGAACTAGGCTCCCATTCACTGACGGTGAAGGATCCCCTGTAGGTGTCAGCCAACTTCCTGGGTGGAAGCGCAGAAATTAAGGACTCCCAGGATTGGGCCCCACCAGCAACCCTGCAGTCAGGGAACAGCCATATGTTTTGATGCCCACAACAAACTGCTTATGAGCTGCAATGACTCGAACATCGCCTTACTGTCCCAAGCTTCTACTTTCCACTTGCCACCATGTGTTAGACCCAGTCGCCTAGTTCCTCAACCCAAAACATAATCACTGCTTCAGAAATCACCTTGAAGCATAGCTTGACACTGTTAAACCACAAGACACAGCAGAATTTGAAGAGGCCCTGTGCCCTCCTCCATATTAAAGGACCATAATGACTTTAAATCCCCCTTCCATACCTTTTTCATCTTTGCTGTGGACTCGTACGACTTTGGTTGCACCGAGATACATACTACCTCAATTCCCACGGACCCTGGAATGACTCCTCTGTCTTTGAAGCAATATCGCTTACCTTTCACTTCTATGGAGTCCCTGGCGGAAATAATCAAAAATCCAGAGTTCCATGGGATAATTCTTCCAGTCCACAGCACCTTTAATAATCTGGTGATAGGAAATTTAAAACCAAATGACCAATGGAGACTTTGTCTAGACCTTAGGGAGTTGAACAAACAGGTCCACATGTCCCAATGACCTCTTCCCTACATTGACCAAGGGCTGCCCCAGATCCAGGGGTCAAAGGTATACACCGCTATTGACATGACAAATGGATACTGGACCGTG